>NC_140908.1:858150-885650 GCF_045865225.1 Trachurus japonicus
CTCCATCCTTCCTTCCCTCTTTCCTCTATTTTTCCTCCATCCTTCCTTCCCTCTTTCCTCTATCTTTCCTCCATCCTTCCTTCCCTCTTTCCTCTATCTTTCCTCCATCCTTCCTTCCCTCTTTCCTCTATCTTTCCTCCATCCTTCCTTCCCTCTTTCCTATATCTTTCCTCCATCCTTCCTTCCTTCTTTCCTCTATCTTTCCTTCATCCTTCCCTCCTTCTTTCCTCTTTTCTTAAATTTTATTGACAAAATGTAATATGAATCCTGAATGAATTTAGTGAAATAACATTTATAATAAAAAGTGTGAAAACAAGGATTTTTCTCTTGTAAGGAAAAGTAGAAAATGAAGGACGGAGGAAAAACCTGTTGTTCACTGCACAGAATAAATGTGATGAAGAGAGTGTGTGTGTGTATGTGTGTGTGTGTGTGTGTGTGTGTGTGTGTGTGTGTGTGTGTGTGTGTGTGTGTGTGTGTGGTAATAAAGCGGCGTGTTGTGCCAACAGGGCAGAGAGCCGGGACAATTAGCAGAGACATTACAGCTGATGGTCACATCATCAGCTCCGACGTGGGCAAACACACACACACACACACACACACACCACTAATTAATACACAACACATACACACTGTGGGTCTGTGTGTGTGGCCAGAACACACACACAGAGGGAAGATGAAGAGCTGCTGATCGATGGAGGTCAGTGCAGACTGGCAGAGCGCCGGAGTCTAACAACCAATCAGTGTGTCAGCCATCTTTGCTTCTTTTTTCCTCTATCTTTCCTCCATCCTTCCCTCCTTCTTTCCTCTATCTTTCCTTCTTTCCTCTATCTTTCCTCCACCCTTGCTTCCTTCTTTCCCCTGTCTTACCTCCATCCTTCGTTCCTTCTTTCCTCTCTTTCCTTCATCGTTCCTTCCTTCTTTCCTCTATCTTTCCTTCATCGTTCCTTCCTTCTTTCCTCTATCTTTCCTTCATCCTTCCTTCCTTCTTTCTCCTATCTTTCCTCCATCCTTCCTTCCTTCTTTCCTCTATCTTTCCTTCATCATTCCTTCCTTCTTTCTCCTATCATTCCTCCATCAGACTGTTGGAGTGTATTAACCAATCAGAGCCGGGCTGTAATGAGTGTGTGTGTGTGTGTGTGTGTGTGTGTGTCTTACGTGCAGACTGGGGTGGTGTGTGTGTGTGTGTGTGTGTGTGTCTTACGTGCAGACTGGGGTGGTGTGTGTGTGTGTGTCTTACGTGCAGACTGGGGTGGTAGGTCAACAGTCCGTTGTCACACAGCGTCACATACTTCTTCTTCCACTCCTTGTTGAGAGACTTCCCACTTCTCTTCAGCAGCATTCCCTGGAATGACACACACATACAAATCTGATGTTAATGAAACGAGGGAGAGAAAGAACGACAGAGTTACACCTCCTTCTCTCTCTCTCTCTCCCTCGTTCAGACTCCGTGGAGCGAAGAGAATGAGCTGAGAGGAGGAGGAGGAGGAGGAGGAAGAGGAGTGGATGAAGGAGAGAGCGTTTCTACAACAACATTTTCACTGAGAGAGATGAGGACGGAGGGAACATCGTCCTCCGTCATCCCTCCATCTTTCCTTCAGTCCTCCCTCCATCTTTCCTCTATCTTCCTTCCATCTTTCCTTTATCTTCTCTCCATCCTTCCCTCCTTCTTTCCTTCATCCTTCCTCTATCTTCCTTTTATCTTTCCTTTATCTTCCCTCTATCTCCCCTCCATCCTTCCCTCCTTCCTCCCTCTATCATCTGTACTCCCTCCATCTTTCCTCTATCTTCCTTCCCTCCTCCTTTATCTTCTCTCCACCCTTCCCTCTATCTTCCATCTTTCTTTCTCCTTCCATCCATCCCTCCTTCCCCTATTTTTCCTCCATCCTTCCTCTATCTTCATCCACTCCTCCTCCATCCTTTTTCCCCTATCTTTCCTCCTTTCCTCTATCTTTCCTCTATCTCCCCTCCATCCTTTCCTCCTTCTTTCCTCAATCAGCACTTCTTTAATTGCCTGACTCTCTTCAGGCCTGTTAATGTCCCTGTTACCCCCCCCACCCCCTCTCTCTCTCTCTCTCCCACACACATCAGCTGCGGCTGACTGACCGTTGAGGCCGAGCGACCGCCGCTCGCCCGCCCACACTTCATTTGAGCCGGATTCATTAGGTGAGAGAGAGGGGGGGGGGGGGGGGATCAAAAGGAAAAGAGAGAGAGGTTGGAGTGCGGTGGGGGAGGAGAGCGGGGGAGGAGGGGGGGAGGAGAGGGAGGGGGGATAAAACTGTCCACTGATTAGCAATTACAGCGGCGCCGCCACGCGTGTCACTTCACTGGACTCTACAACATTAACACCCGACAGAGGATATTAATAGAGTCCAGCCGTGAAGGGAGGGGGGGAGGAGGGGGTGAGGAGGGGGAGGGGGGAGGGGGGTGATGGACAGAAGCCTGCTCTCCCCTCAGCTTTCATTAAGGCGCTCGGTGGCGGCGGGGACGGAGCGGCGAGCCCGCAGTGACCCTCGCCGCCGGAGACCACACATTAGGTGTAATTGGTGTCGACATAACGACAGGAAGGAGAGAAGGAAGGAGGGAAGAGAGGAGAGAGAAGAGAGAGGGAAGGATGGAAGAGAGGAGAGAAGGAAGGAGGGAAGAGAGGAGGGGAGTAAGGAGGGAAGAGAGGAGGGAAGGAAGGAAGGAAGGAGGGGAGAGAGGAGGGGAGAGAAGGAAGGAGAGAAAAAAGGAAGGAAGAGAGGAGAGAAGGACGGAAGGAAGGAGAAAAGGAAGGAGGGAAGATATGGGAGAAGGAAGGAGGGAAGAGAGGAGGGAAGAAAAGAGGGAAAGAAGGAGGGAAGGAAGGAGAGAAAAAAGGAGGGAAGAGAGGAGAGAAAGAAGGGGAGAAAAAAGGCGGGAAGAGAGGAGAGAAGGAAGGATGGAAGGAAGGAGAAAAGAAAGGAAGGAAGAGAAGGGAAGGAAGGAGAGGAGAGAGGAGAGAAGAAAGGAGGGAGGGAAGAGAAGGAAGGAGAGAAGGGAGGAGGGAAGGAAGGAAGGAAGGAAGGAGAGAAGGAAAGCAGGAAGGAAGGAGAGAAGAGAGGAGAGAAGGAAGGAGGGAAGGAAGGAGAGAACGAGGGAAGGAAGATAGAGGAAAGAAGGAGGGAAGGATAGAAGGAGGAAAAAAGATGGATGGCAGATAGAGGGAAGGATGGAGGGAAGATAGAGGAAAGAAGGAGGGAAGGATGGAGAGAAGATAAAGGAAGGATGGAGGGAGATAGAGGAAGGATGGAGAGAAGATAAAGGAAGGAAGGAGGGAGGACAGATGATGGAGGGAGGAAGGAACAAGGACTGAAGGAAGGAGGGAAGAGAGGAGGGAAGGAAGGACGATGTTCCCTATGTCCTCATCTCTCCGGCCGGAGACGACAGGTTTGGTGTATCCGGTGTCGTCATGACGACAGGAAGGAGAGAAACTTCAGAGGATTGAAATCTTTATTTTTATATGTAAACTGTTTATTTTAAAGATAATTGGTGTTTTTCTTCCTGCAGTTGAATAGTTTATTATTCTGTTCAGTCTTTCTTCTCTGCTGAGGCGTTCACAGACATCGGGTCACGGCAGCGTCTCAGAGCTGTTGAACCACTCGCACGTTAAAAACACGCTGAGATGTAAAAACCTCACGTGTTTGTGCAGCGATGCATCATGGGAACATTAAAGAGAGAGAAACGCTACAACACGGATTGAGCTGCTGAGACGTCGCCACGCGCTCAGTGTCTGGTCGCTGGTGTAAAGTCAGGATGAAATAAAGCAGTGAGACATAATCCTGTTCTTGAATAACATGTTGATCAAAATCTTTTATTTCTAGGATAGAAATAACGCTTCATATAACTTCATGTTTTTCATAAAAGTAATAGATTACACAGGATTTTCATGCTTTGAATCTTTTGGGAAAGGACAGAACTTTTCTCCACCAACTCCTTCACCAACTGACCGATATTTCTGGACTATTTCTAGACATTATCACATATTAATTGTTATTTCTTGATATTATGACGCAATTATTTGTTATTTCTGGACTATTTCTAAACATTATGACGCAATTATTTGTTATTTCTTGACATTATCACGTAATTGGCGGCCTGTAAATTGATGAATTACCCATTTATTTGTTTGTAAAGAAAGAAAAAAAATGTGATTGACAGATGAAATCTGATTCATGTAACATTAACAATTATTTCTTTGTATTTGTCTGAACAAAACATCAATAAAATAAATAGATAACTAAATGTCTAGTTAGACTCGTTTAGGAACCAGCTGATGTTCTCTGTTCTCTCCATCCTTCCATCCTTCTTTACTCTATCTTCCCTCCATCCCTCCCTCCTTCTTTCCTCCATCCTTCCTCTATCTTCCTTCCATCTTTCCTTTATCTTCTCTCCATCCTTCCCTCCTTTCCTCAACCCTTCCCTCCATCTTTCCCCTATCTTCTTTCAATCTTTCCTTTATCTTCTCTCCATCCTTTCCTCCTTCTTTCCTCTATCCTTCCCTCCTTCTTTCCTCTATCTTCCTTCCATCTTTCCTGTATCTCCCCTCCACCCTTCCCTCCTTCTTTCCTCCATCCTTCCTCTATCTTCTTTCCATCTTTTCCTTTATCTTCTCTGCATCCTTCCCTCCTTCTTTCCTCTATCTTCCTTCCATCTTTCCTGTATCTCCCCTCCATCCTTCCCTTCTTTCCTCCATCCTTCCTCTATCTTCCTTCCATCTTTCCTTTATCTTCTCTCCATCCTTTCTTCCTTCTTTCCACTACCCTTCCCTCCTTCTTTCCTCTATCTTCCCTCCATCCTTCCCTCCTTCTTTCCACAATCAGCACTTCTCTAATTGCCTGACTCTCTTCAGGCCTCGACTGGAACTATATTCCTTACACCTCTCCATCCAGACCTGGGGTTTGGAGGAGGTGGAGGTGTGTGTGTGTGTGTGTGTGTGTGTGTGTGTGTGTGTGTGTGTGTCAGTGGATGAATCCGGTCCATCCATCCTGAGGAAGACGAGTGATCAGTTTGCACGAGGAGGAGGAAGCTAATTGAACGCTGCTGCTGCTGCTGCGTGGACGGACGCCGCCGGAGCTGATGGGTAATATCTGTCATTATTCACCTCCCGGGGGCGCCGTGACACACACACACCTTCAGCAGCGAGGGGGGGGGGGTTGGCAGCCATGACAGCTACAAGGTCTCCTCTCCCACACGGAGACGGAGGAGAGGATAGAGAATAGATGTGTGGAGATAAATACATCGTCACCGCGGCGGTTACGGTTGCCGAGCGGTGACGTATGGCGGAGGAAGTGCCGAGGAAAAGGTCGGCCGGCTGCGGGGCGCCATGATGAAGTCACAGGAGTCATTTGTTAGGCCTCGCAAAACGTCCCGGGGCGCCGCGGCCCAGTCGTCGTGGCGAGGAGGAGGAGGAGGAGGAGGAGGAGGAGGAGGAGGAGGAGGAGGAGGAGGAGGAAGAGGAGGGGCCTGAAGGAAAGGTTCAAGGAACCAAGCAAGGAACAAAACTCCCCAAGACACAAAAAAGTATCTTCTTTCATCCTGACACACTTCCTCCTCCTCTTCGTCTTCACTGGTGAAGTATGGCGGTGGAGTCTTTAAGAAAAGGTCGCTGGCTGGAGGCGACGGCGAGCCAGAGAGATGAGGTCATTCGTTAGAGGGACGACGACGACGCATCGACACGGAGAAACGTCGAGGGGCTCAAACCTGAGGGTCGGTGATTAAAGATGGACACCAGGAGGAGGAGGAGGAGGAGGAGGAGGAGGAGGAGGAGGAGGAGGAGGAAGATGATGAACGAGCTCTGTGGAGAAAACTTCCTCTCTTATCTCGCCATGTGACGTTTGAGGACCCGACAAACAGTGGGACGAAAATAAACACTGATTCTGTTTCTATTGTGAAGAAGCTGCAGCGATAAAGAACCTCCTCTTCCTCCTCTTCTTCCTCCTCCTCCTTCTGCCGGAAATAACGGTTCATAGTAACGTCATGTTTTTCATAAAGGTTAAAGATTTGAATTCTTTTGGGAAAGGCCAGAACTTTTCTCCACCAACTCGTTGACCAATTAACTATTAATTAACCAACTATTTCTTAATATTCTGCTGAAATTATGTTATTTCTTGATATTATGATGCAATTAATTGTTACCTGAGGGTCGGTGATTAAAGACGGACACCAGGAGGAGGAGGAGGAGGAGGAGGAGGAGGAGGAGGAGGAAGATGATGAACGAGCTCTGTGGAGGAAACTTCCTCTCTTATCTCATCATGTGACGTTTGAGGACCCGACAAACAGTGGGACGAAAATAAGCACTGATTCTGTTTCTATTGTGAAGAAGCTGCAGCGATAAAGAAACTCTTCCTCCTCTTCCTCTTCCTCCTCCTTCTTCTTCTGCCCGTCTATTGATGTCCACTAATCTCTCCTCTAATCACCCCCCCGCCCCCCAGACAATGGACTCTCCCGCCGCCCGGTGACAGCCAATCAGGGAGCAGATCCAGAGGAGCAGATGATATCGGAGGAGAAGACGTGGACCATCTCCACGGAGACGACGCTCCCTTTTGTTCTTCCTCGTCCCCGGAGAGCGGGAGGCTAAATTAGAGGTGTCACCCCCCCTCATCACCCCCTCGTCACCGCGGTAACAGAGGGATGGTGACACCAGGTCATCCATCATCCCCTCAGTGTCCACTGCTCGCACCACAGAAGAAGAAGAAGAACATCACCACGGTGACGTCGACCGCTGCAGTTCCCTTGACGACCACTAGAGTGACTCCGCCCCCCCCCCCAGTCAGTCTCCATGACGACTCTTTGACCATATTTGGAATAGCTGGGAGTTAGGGGGCGGAGTCAGGTAGAGCCAAGATGGCGGCTGCATAACAGCTCGATCTTAGCATTAGAAACAAGTGGAGTGGCTGAGTCAGAGAGATGACGTCGGAGTGAACCAAAGTCTCACCTCCTCTCAGGCTCCTCCTATTTGACCATATTTAGAAGAGCTAAGGGGGAAGGAGGCGGAGTCAGGCAGAGCCAAGATGGCGGCTGCGTAACAGCTCGCCTTGAGCTCTCGAAACAAGTGGGCGGAGTCACAGAGAAGACATCCAACCAAATCAAAGCCTCAACTCCATATAGACTCCTCCTCTTTGACCTTATTTGGAATAGCTGGGAGTTAAGGGGGCGGAGTCAGGCTGAGCCAAGATGGCGGCCGTGTAACAGCTCGCTTTAAACTTTAGAAACAAGTTGGAGGAGTCACAGAGGAGACGTCCAACCAAATCAAAGTCTCTGCTCCATATAGACTCCTCCTCTTTGACCTTATTTGGAATAGCTCGGAGTTAAGGGGCGGAGTCAAACTGTTCCAAGATGGCGGCTGTGCAGCAGCTCGCTTTGAGCTTTAGAAACATGTGGGCGGAGTCACAGAGATGATGTCAGAGTGAACCAAAGTCTTATCTCCTCTCAGGATCCTCCTCTTTGACCTTATTTGGAATAGCTAGGAGTAAGGGGGCGGAGTCAAGCTGAGCCAAGATGGCGGCAGTGTAACAGCTCGCTTTGAGGTCTAGAAACAAGTGGGCGGAGTCACAGAGATGACATCCAACCAAATCAAAGCCTCATCTCCTCACAGGCTCCTCCTCTTTGACCTTATTTGGAATAGCGAAGAGGGAAGGAGGTGGAGCAGGCAGAGCCAAGATGGCGGCAGTGTAACAGCTCGCTTTGAGTTTTAGAAACATGTGGACGGAGTCACAGAGATGATGTCGGAGTGAACCAAGGTCTCATCTCCTCTCAGGCTCCTCCTCTTTGACCATATTTGGAGTAGCTAGGAGTTAGGGGGCGGAGTCAGGCAGAGCCAAGGTGGCGGCTGTGCAGCAACTTGCACTGAGCCTTAGAAACAAGTGGGCGGAGTCACAGACGAGACATCCAATCAAATCAAGTCAAGTCTCCGCTCCATATAGACTCCACCTCTTTGACCTTATTTTGAATAGCTAGGAGTTAGGGGGCGGGGTCAGGCTGAGCCAAGATGGCGGCTGTGTGTGGGCGTCGTCCAGCAGGTTGAATCTGTGCAGGAAGTTGTTTTATTATGGTTGAACGTGTTCCTGCTCGTCTGTCGCTGTGGGTGCGTTTGATTCGTTCAAAGTGTGTGTGTGGCGGCGGCCTTGAGGATCGGTTCTACTCGTGTGGCACTTGACCCGACAGCGGTGGCGAGAAAGAAAGAAAGAAGACTTGACTTGAGACAAACATTACAAAACCCACAAGCGACATCAAAACACACACTCCCACAGACACACAGCGGCGTCAGCCTCCACGACAAGGTCGGCGTTGATGAGGCAAGGACGGCGAAGGGCAGAGCCGGGGGAGCAGGACGCCGACCACATCAAATAAAACGCCACCGAAGAAGAAGAGTGGGGGCTGAAGAGGCGCTGATTTATCTGAGAAGAGTTCTGGGTAATTAATTAGAAACTCAATTATCCAAACCTTACTTCAGCAGTCTCAATTCATTAGTGGATACAAACCCTCGCCCCTCGCTCCTCGCCGCACGCCACAGAGACGGAGACAACACTCGTCTTCCTCGCCGCCGCCGAGACCCTCAGGTCACCGCTGGTCGCTTTTGTCCGGCTCATCATCAGACGAGTGTGTATACACAACACACACACACACACTGACACACGGCGGTGGCGTGGAACAACAAAGCGACCACGGGGACACTTCCAGCGCTCAGAAAAACAACACCCCCGTGCCAAACAAAAACGGCGGATGGCTCCGTGGAGACCGTCGCCGCGGCGAGGCGTAATGAGCACAATCTAAAAGCTGCAGCTCTTTGATTGACGCCTGTGTTCCTTGTTTTAATTATTTCTCTGAGTAAGGAAGAGGAGACACGACGTTCCTCCGTTCCTCCCTCCCTTCCCAAAAAATCTCATTTCCAGGGGTTAGCGTGCATGACAAAAATGTCATCATGGCCAAAATGGCTCCGAGCGGTGACAACCTTTCCCAGGGAAATGATATTTTTCCAATCCGGCGGAAGGCGGATCGTGTCACCCTCGTTAAAGCCTTGATAGCAGGTCTTTAATATTCACCGTCTTAATTAGGGCCGCAGTTAATTTCATTAAATTCTTTGGCTGCTAAATGAAGCAGATTATGAGACATCTTTTATTGCGAAGCGTGAAATTACAGCCTGCCCGCTGCCAATGGCGGCGCGGCGCTAATGAATTACAGGGTAAATAACGCCCGAATTAACCATCCAATTTAACTCCTCGCAAAGCGCCGGCGCCGAGGGGCGACGAGGACGCTGTCACAACCAGCCGGCCCCGCGAGACGCAATTACTACAGCTACACTAATCAGGAGCAAGGAGGAGCAGGAGGAGGAGGAGGAGGAGGAGGAGGAGGAGGAGGAGCAGGAGGAGGAAGAGGAGGAGGAGGAGGAGGAGGAGAGGAAGAGGAGGAGGAGAGGAGGAGGAGGAGGAGGAGGAGGAGGAGGAGGAGGAGGAAGAAGAGGAGGAGCAGGAGGAGGAAGAGGAGGAGGAGGAGCAGGAGAGGAAGAGGAGGAGGAGGAGGAGGAGGAGCAGGAGGAGGAAGAGGAGGAGGAGGAGGAGGAGCAGGAGGAGGAAGAGGAGGAGGAGGAGGAAGAGCAGGAGGAGGAGGAGGAGGAACAGGAGAGGAAGAGGAGGAGGAGGAGGAGGAGCAGGAGCAGGAGGAGGAAGAGGAGGAGGAGGAGGAGGAGGAGCAGGAGCAGGAGGAGGAAGAGGAGGAGCAGGAGGAGGAGGAGAAGCAGGAGGAGGAAGAGGAGGAGGAGGAGGAGGAGGAGGAGGAGGACCAGGAGGAGGAGGAGGAGGAGGAAGGAGAGGAGGAGGAGGAAGAGCAGGAGGAAGAGGAAGGAGCAGGAGGAAGAGGAGGAGGAAGAGACAAGGAGGAGGAAGAGAGGAGGAGGAGGGGGAGGAAGAGAGGAGGGGAGTAAGAGACAAGGAGGAGGAAGAGAAGAGAGGAAGAAGAGACAAGGAGGAGGAGGAGGAGGTGGAGGAGCAGGAGCAGGAGGAGGAAGAGGAGGAGAAGGAGGAGGAAGAGGAGCAGGAGGAGGAGGAGGAGGAAGAGGAGGAGGAGGAAGAGGAGGAGGAGCAGGAGGAAGAGGAAGAGGAGCAGGAGGAGGAGGAAGAGGAAGAGACAAGGAGGAGGAAGAGAGGAGAGGAAGAAGAGACAAGGAGGAGGAGGAGGAGGAAGAAGGGGGGGACAAGGAGGAGGAAGAGGAAGAGACACGGAGGAGGAAGAGGAGGAAGAGGAAGGGAAGAAGAGGAAGAGGAGAGGAGGAGGAGGAAGAGAGGAGAGGAAGAGGATGGGGAGGAAGAGGAGAGGAAGAGACAAGGAGGAGGAAGAGGAGGAGGAGGAAGAGGAGGAGGAGAGGAAGAGGCGGAAGATGAGGAGGAGGAATAGGAGAGGAAGAGGAAGAGAGGAGAGTAAGAGGAGGAGGAGAGGAAGAGGAGGAGGAGAGTAAGAGGAGGAAGATGAGGCTCTGTTCTGAAACAACCTGGAGATGAAGTGTTTATAAAATCAAAGTGAAGTGAATATTGACAGTTGATCTGAAGAGTGCTACGTTACTACAAGACTACATTACCCAGCATGCACCTGGCCCCGAGCTCAAGGCTGCCAGGTGAAGGAGAGAGAGTTTAAGACAAGAAGAGCTAATCTGATGTGTTTGTGTGTTTTCAGTGTGTGTGTGTGTGTGTGTGTGTGTGTCCCAGCGGTGCGGCTGCTGCGTCGGAGGGAAATTAATTTGTCAGAGAGTATCTTTTCAAAGTGTGTGTCTGCAGCCGCTGACAGAGAGCGCTGCCTCTCTCTCCGCTAATTAGCCGCTAATTGGCGTCGTGGAGCAGATGTCGGAGGAGCGCCGGCGCTCCCAACCGCCTCTGTAAACAAAGCTGGACGCATCCGCATCCGCTCGCCACCGCCGCCGCCACCGCCACCGCCGCCACCGCCGCCACCGCCGCCACCGCCACCGCCACAACACGGGAAGGACAAGAAGAGGAAGAAGAAGAGGAAGAAGGAGGAGGAGGAGGAGGAGGAGGCCAGAGGAGCGTCGTAGCAGGAGGCTCCAGCTCCAACGCCACATGTGCTTCCTGCTCCGGCTCCAAGAGAGTCAATTAGAACAAAGATGGCCGCCCTTAAAGGGCCAGTACGCCTCGTTAACGTGCCACTCCGTTCACTTCACACTTCACACGGCCTCTGATGGAACTTTTTTCCCCCACAGCCTGTCGCGTCGTTTGATTTTTGATTTTCTCCATTTTGGTTTGTCAGACCTGTCAGGTTATCATCCTTCAAAATAAAGGCAGAGGTTTGCATTAAAGCTCCTTCAGAATAAAGGTAGATGTTTGTGTTAAAGCTCCTTCAGAATGAAGGTTGATGTTTGTGTTAAAGCTCCTTCAAAATAAAGGTTGATGTTTGTGTTAAAGCTCCTTCAAAATAAAGGAAGACGTTCGTATTAAAGCTCCTTCAAAATAAAGGTAGATATTTGTATTAAAGCTCCTTCAAAATAAAGGTAGACGTTCGTAATGTAGGTCCTTCAAAATAAAGGTAGATGTTTGTATTCAAGCTCCTTCAAAATAAAGGTAGATTGATTGGTTGATACTGTCTCTCTCTGTGTCTGTATCGTCTTTAACCGCTGTAGGTTGAAGTGACGGCAGCGGCTGTGTGAACTCTCGCTGTGAGCTGAGTGTGTGTGACACATCTGACCTCGCACCGCCTTCACACACACACACACACACACACACACACACACACACACACACACACACACACACACACACACACACACACACAGTTACTATGTGCCTGCTGATTATAGTTTTTCTGTGTTTCTGTTGATTTGTTCGGCCTCGTTCTCATTACAGCCGACCGAGAGCGCCGTGTCCTGGCCTGTGTGTGTGTGTCTGTGTGTCTCTGTGTGTGTCTGTGCCTGTGTGTGTGTGTTTTAATGAGCCCTGGACTCTCTTAACGAAGGCGTTCCCCTCTAACAGCGAACGCTGTCACCTCGAGTGGCTGATAGTCGCACGCTGAGAGTCGCTCTAATGAGATAAGGAGCGCACAAGTGGCTCTAACACACACACAGACACACACACAGACACACACACACACACACACACACACAGGTAGAAGAAGTGTGTCTCTAATCAGCCTGTTATTGTACAAGTGCAGGTCTTTAACACTGACAACACCATCCACGCTGTGAGGGGGCGTGGCCTAATTGCTGTACAACGGTGTGCGTGTTGTGTGTGTGTGTGTTGTGTGGCGAAACGTGACGTGGCTAATTTCTCTGGCAGATGTCGGAGCCTGTTAGGTCTCTGTCCCGGTCGCCTCCTCCCTCCCAGGAACAGCCTTCATCTGAGCTGCTTAACGACCACGATGCTAATTTACCCTCAACCACATGAAACTAAACTATTAGAGCTCCTTCACAATAAAGGTAGAGGTCTGTGTTAAAGCTCCTTCAAAATAAAGGTAGAGGTCTGTGTTAAAGCTCCTTCAAAATAAAGGTAGAGGTCTGTGTTAAAGCTCCTTCAAAATAAAGGTAGAGGTCTGTGTTAAAGCTCCTTCACAATAAAGGTAGAGGTCTGTGTTAAAGCTCCTTCAAAATAAAGGTAGAGGTCTGTGTTAAAGCTCCTTCACAATAAAGGTAGAGGTCTGTGTTAAAGCTCCTTCACAATAAAGGTAGAGGTCTGTGTTAAAGCTCCTTCACAATAAAGGTAGAGGTTTGTGTTAAAGCTCCTTCACAATAAAGGTAGAGGTTTGTGTGAAAGCTCCTTCAAAATAAAGGTAGACGTTTGTGTTAAAGATCCTTCACAATAAAGGTACATGTTTGTATCAAAGCTCCTTCAAAATAAAGGTAGATGCTTGTGTTAAAGCTCCTTCAAAATAAAGGTAGATGTTTGTATCAAAGCTCCTTCAAAATAAAGGTAGATGTTTGTATCAAAGCTCCTTCAAAATAAAGGCGGATGTTTGTGTTAAAGCTCCTTCACAATAAAGGTACATGTTTGTATCAAAGCTCCTTCAAAATAAAGGTAGAGGTTTGTGTCAAAGCTCCTTCAAAATAAAGGTAGAGGTTTGTGTTAAAGCTCCTTCAAAATAAAGGTAGAGGTTTGTGTTAAAGATCCTTCAAAATAAAGGTAGATGTTTGTATTAAAGCTAGTTATTGATCATTTCTTATTGATTTCTTTGGACTCTTATTGAGTCATGTTACATGTTAACTTTATAAAACATGGAGGAAACTCCAGCTCCTGCTTGTTAAATAAAAAAAACAACACAACTGCAACACAACTCTGGTCTAAACGGCGTTTTACATAACGAGCGTTAACGAGTCGACGTCTCCGTGTCAAACAGGTGAAGGAGTTCAGGTCGAGGCGTCGGCGTCCGACCAGCGTCTCATTAAAAAAAACAAGTGTGAACACGGCGCTAATGGGAGGACACACACACACACACACACACACACACAGGAAGTGAAACTGAGTGCAAATGGAGTGTTAATGGGGAAAAAACAGTTGAACCTTGAATGTGAAGTGAAACCTCTCTTTCAACACACACAGCCTTTTTTTTTTAAAGCGCACACACAGACACAGTCTAATTAGGCAGCAGGTCTGCAGTGTGTGTGTGTGTGTGTGTGTGTGTGAGGCAGGAGACGAGTCGACCACAGGGAACCATCAAATCAATTAACGTCCACTTCCAACAAAAATACAACAGGAGGAGGAGCTGCCATGTTGTGCCAGGTTGAGTTAGTCCTGAGTGTGTGTGTGTGTGTGTGTGTGTGTGTGTGTGTCTTTATTAACATGAACTGGATGTTTGTGGAGTAAATTATCAGCTGGAGTCAAAGTCAAAGTGTGTTACCGTGACGACACAGGAGGATTATTGATTATTGATTAGATGTTATATTGTCAGCACAATGTTTTATTTATATTATATGTTAGAATTATAATACATAGTAAAATATATTACAAATAATTAATTAAAGCTCCTTCAAAATAAAGGCGGATGTTTGTGTTAAAGCTCCTTCAAAATAAAGGTAGACGTTTGTGTTTAAGCTCCTTCAAAATAAAGGCAGATGTTTGCATTATATATTATACAATATATTGTGATTATAATTATAATATATTATGTTTATAATAAATTATATGAATTCAATTATATATTATGAAAACAATATGCAGCATATTTAGATTTTAATACAATATACATGTTGTCATTATTATATCTTATGATGTATATTACAATTATTATATATAATTCATTATTTTATGATACAAAATATATTAATACTATATAAGTATATTATATGTATTATATATTATCATTACAATATATTACGACCACTGATTTACTGCTGTAATATATTAAACTGTATATTACGGTTATGATACGTTATAATAGAGGAGAATAAAATGAAGTCAAGAGGAGGAGGAGGAGGAGGAAGAGGAGGAGGAGGAGGAGGAAGAGGAGGAAGAGGAGGTGTTCTTCTTCTTCTTCCTCTTCCCGCTCTGCCGACACCACAGAAGAAGAAGAGAGACGTTGCGTTTGAAGCCGCTGGGATTTTTTTACACACAGCGGGTTCTTCTCTCTCTCTCTCTCTCTCTCTCTCTCCTCTGGTGTCAGTCTGCCTCTATGTCTCTCGCCCCCCCTCCCTCTCTCTCTCTCTAATCACAGATGTGATTTGTTCATTTAGTCGATTACAAACGAGGCCACGGCGACGGCGTCCACACAAGAGGCCCCGTTAGCGCCGTTAGCGCTCGATAATTACCTGATATTGTCGGGAGATCCCCCCCCCACCTCCTCCTCCTGCTCCTCCGCCTCTTCTTCCTCCTCTCCCTCTCTCCTCTCCCCTCCTCCTCCTTCTTCTATTCCTCTCTCCTCCTCCTTGTCTTCCTCTCTCCTCCTCCTCCTCCTTCTCTTCCTCTCTCCTCCTCTCCCTCCTCCTCCTCCTCCTCTCTCCTCCTCTCCTCCTTCTTCTATTCCTCTCTCCTCCTCCTTGTCTTCCTCTCTCCTCCTCCTCCTCCTCTCCTCTCCTCCTTCTTCTATTCCTCTCTCCTCCTCTCTCCTCCTCCTTGTCTTCCTCTCTCCTCCTCTCCCTCCTCCTCCTCCTCCTTCTCTTCCTCTCTTCTCCTCTCCCTCCTCCTCCTTGTCTTCCTCCCTCCTCCTCCTTCTTCTCTTCCTCTCTCCTTCTCCTCTCCCTTCCTCCTCCTCCTTCTCTCTCCTCCTCGTCTTCCTCTCCCTCCCTCCTCCTCCTTCTTCTTCTCCCCCTCCCCCCACCTCCTCCTCCTCTTCCTTTCCCCCTCCCCACCTCTTCCTCTCTCCCTCCTCCTCCTCCTCCTCCAACATGGAGGAGCTTGTTTGTGACAGATTAAGAGCCAGTTCAGGTGTTTCTCCTCCTCGCCGCCACAGCAGGGACCAGCGTGTGTGTGTGTGTGTTTTTCAAGTGTGTTTAAGTGTGTGTGAATTAAAGTCCCCCCCTCCTCCTCTGCCTCCCTTTCTTCTCCTGTTGCTCCTTCAAAACGCTGCAGCCGCCGCCGCTCGGATCAAAGACTCAGGACAGAAAGGAGAGAGAGAGAGAAGAAGAAGGAGGGCGAGCGACACCCCCCCCCTCCCCCCCCCCACCCCCCCCCCCCCCCCCCCCCCCCCCCCCCTCCCCCCCCCCCCCCTCTCTCTCCTAATGATGTGGTTGGTCGACCCGGGAGAACTCCTCGCTCTAATTGATGTCAAGTGTGTGATTTCACTGTTAATCAAGGACGAGCATCAAACACACGGAGCCAGAGAGAGAGAGGAGTGTGAACGGGAGAACGAGTGGTGGCGGCGCAGACAGGAAGTGTGTGTGTGTGTGTCTCACCTGTTTGATGGGGATGGCTCGCCCGCTGCCGATGCTGTCGGCCCGAGACTCCAGGCCTTTCTTGTCCTTGTCCGGCTCACTCGCTTTCCTCGACTGTGGGCGAGAGACGAGACGACACACACACACACACACACACACACACACACACACACACACACACACACACACACACACACACACACACACACACACACACCACACACACACACAACACACACACACACACACACACACACACACACCGTCACCGACTGATCAATACTGTCATCTGATCGTTAGATTCTCCATTAATCGATCAGTTATCGATCTGACACATCAGAAGCTGCAGAAAAGAAAAGAAAACTCCTCAGATGAAGAAATTCAATCAATCAATTAATTAAAGGGATAGTTCACCCAAAATTTAAATTTCATTATCTCCTCCCCCTCATGTGGACTAAGGGCTGGGAGAAGTTTCAGAGTCTTCCGTGGCTTCTCTGAGTTACAGCGGGGCTCCGTGCAGCACTGCATGTCCATGTGACGGTTGAGAACGGAGCTCACTTTTCTTTGTCCAAAAAGACACACCAAAAAACATCCAAATACCTCCATGCTGCTCGTCTGTAATGTCTCTCTTGTATTGAAGCCCCAACATGAGAAATTGTTCCGAAAAAAATGTAATTAGTCTATGTTTTAAGCTTGTTTGTAGAGGAAGCTCCCAGTGTTGCTCTGCCGGAATCTCGCGTGATTTGCGGAGCCGTGAACTGGGCGTCAATGCCACAGACCAGGAAGAGCAGTGAACTGAGACACTGGGAGCTTTCGCTACAAACAAGCTTAAAACATAGATTAATTAAATTTTTTTCCGAACAATTTCTCATGTTGGGGCTTCAATACAAGAGGGACATTACAGACGAGCAGCATGGAGGTATTTGGATGTTTTTTGGTGTGTCTTTTTGGACGAAGAAAAGTGAGCTCCGTTCTCAACCGTCATATGGACATGCAGTGCTGCACGGAGCCCCGCTGTAACTCAGAGAAGCCACGGAGGACTCTGAAACTTCTCCCAGCCCTTAGTCCACATGAGGGGGAGGAGATAATGAGGGAAATTTTAATTTTGGGTGAACTATCCCTTTAACCAATTGATCAATCAGTTAATCAATTAGTTTTATTTATTGGAGACAGTGAACGAGGTTGTTGAGATCCATATTTCATCTTCCTGTCTCCTCTCTGGTTAAGAAAATAAAAGCCTGGCTCTTGGTCAGGCTTTTATTTTGGTGTGTGTGTGTGTGTGTGTGTGTGTGTGTGGAACTCACGGTGAAGAGGTTGGAGCGCCGTTTGCTCTGCTTCCTGACGGGCGTGGGTGTGTTGGCGGTCTGCGGCACGTCGATGCGCAGCTCCTTCTGACTGGTGCTCGGCGTGGACGGCACCGATGACGAGTAGTCGCTCAGACTGCCGCCGCCGTTACTGGTCTGAGGACAGGAAACAGGAAGCACACGGTGCTCAGCTGGCTGGCCCTTCACAATAAGAGCATGGTTATTAGAGTTTTCTACATTCGTTTTTTATTTTTTTATTTTCTGAGTTTGCTTTTTTATTTCAGTTTAGTTTAGTTCAACAAGTGATGAATCAGTTTTAGTTTAGCTTTTATTTTGGAGGAATTGACTCATTTTATTTAGTCTTAGTTTTCAAGAAATTAGCAGAAAAACTGGTTTAATCTGGATCTAAATTATCCATAATCAATAATCCATCTTTACTTTGATCCCAGTCGGATTGGATCAGTCTGATAAAAAAAAAACGAATATACAGTAAATTAGTCAAATACATTGTCAATATCTTTTCATCTGTTTCAAATTAAAACTTCAAATTTAATTTTCATTTCATTAAGATGGTGTTTTTTATCTTGTATTGTATGTGTCTTTGTATTGTCTTCTTTTATTTATAATGGACCCGAGTCTAATCTAATCTATCCAGTAGTTTGGGAAAAGTTCTTAACTTTATTTACTTTATCATTATAATGGTTTAAAAACCAGGTGCAAAATATAAATACATAAACTACATTATAAATGTTGTTTATTTGACCAAATTTAATTTAATTTAATTTAAAGGACTCAGGATCTGGTTTTAGTTTAGAAACAAAACATTAAAAAAATTAGATTTAGTTGATTTAGTTCAGTTTTTTAATTTTTATTTCAGTTCACTAAATGATTTCCTGGCTGCTGGTTGTAGTTTTAGTTGTGCAGTGAGAAGTTGAACATTATGGGGTGTAATCGGTTCGGATGCTGGGAAGATAAACGGCGCTCTCTCTCGGGGGAGGACGCCGCCGCCGCCACTCAGACACGGTGAGAGATGAGACTTTAATGAGGAATCGATGGAGGATTGAAGGACGAGGATCGAAGAGCTTAACGGCCTGAAGCTGCTCAGGGAGGAGTGTGTGTGTGTGTGTGTGTGTGTGTGTGTGTTCTTATCACCTTTCATATTGATTTTACATTTTTTATTACGAGCCTTTAAAAGCTCAGTTTGATCTGATCTCAGTTCCTCCAACTCTGGAATAAACTCTCCACTTCCTGTTCCTGCCTTTAAATCTCATCTTTAAACTTTATTTTTCTATTTTTTCACAGAGGCTTTTATTTCTGTTGGAGTCGTAGTTTATTAGTATTCTGGTCCTAGTGAAAAACAACAATCAATTCTTCTTCCTTCCAGACTATATTCAATCAAACTTATCAGTTCATAATTACATGCAATAAATAATAACATGTTGCATTCACTTGAATAAAAAGAGAAAAAGCTCCGTTTTTCACAGTGATTCATTTTTATTTCCCTGTTTTTCAGAGAAATGTATTTTTCAGTTTTTCTGAGTAATCTTTTTCCAACTGGACGCAGATCTAATAGATCTAATAGATCTAGATCTATTATTATTATTAGATCTAGGTCTGAGCGTGTATAAGGACTGATTTCAAAATAAAAGTGTCCTTCCAAAACGGATTCAATTATCATAATTTGCACTATAGATTGATATGAATTGTGCTTTTATATCATATCAATCACATATTTGACACTAGTGACACTGCAAAACAAAGTGGAGGCTCAGCTCGACGTTATTTTGAAGTATCTTGTTCATTCAGATTAGTGTTAGGGTTACCCCGAAAAACAAAAAAGTAAATATACTTTTCAGAAAAAACTACTAAAATAAAAAAAGGAGTTATTTTTTGGGGGAGATTTTTCAAGTGGATACAATACGCATCCATACATAATTATGGCGTATGCTGAAAAGCAGCTTGTTCCCTTTAATCCTATTCATGTATCAGGGCCTTAACTATTTATAGATTTTAATCCTGCAAAAAAACCCTAAACAAAACCAGAAAGATGTCAAACTGCTTATCAAGGCCAAACCATAGATATGATAACAGATAAATAGGTATAATAGGTAAAGGAAGAGGAGGAATCCCCTGAATCAATAGAAGTTTGTATCTTTCATTGATTTTTGAAGCTTTTTAGGCGGTTTGTTCCACATTCTGCTGCTCGACTGAGACAAAGACAGTCACTGCTATGACATCATCATTAGACTGTGTGTGTGTGTGTGTGTGTGAGCTCCGACCTGGCTGATGTGCACGGCCGACACCTGTGTGGAGCAGACAGACGAGTGGCTGGGCGAGTTGGGCAGCGACTTGCACGGGCCGATGGAGAGCTGCTGCTTCTTCCTGCTCGCCACGATCTTCTGAGCCACTGCAACACATTAAAGGTGGAAACATTCAACATTAAATAACACATTTCACCATGAAACTGAACAGGTTTATCACTCACATTAAGACAAACATTTTTTGTATGACAAGTTTAGTCAAATTTGATGTTTAAATATGTAAATGAGGCATTATCTAATTAAATATGCACTAATTTGCATATATTTCCAGAACAGCTGTTTTTATGTTTGTGTTGTTGTGGTTTTTTAAGGAAGTATTGAGTTAAGGTGGACCTCTCTGTCTCTCTGCCCTTGGTGTCACCTGGAGCTAAATGTTTACGAGCGGCTCCTCGTTAACTCGTTAACTTCCTTAACGAAGCCGGGTCTTTAACGAGCCCAATTAAAAACAACGCTTTGCTGCCGAGCCTGTGTTTATTGGGACGGAGATAATGGACTCAGTAAAGTCTCGCTCCCCCCTCCTCCCCCTCCCTCCCCCCTCTCTCTCTCTGTCTGTCAGTCAGGTGGTCATGTGACCTGCCGTGGCCCCGCCCACCACCTGCACGTGCAGCAGCAGCAGCAGCAGCGGTTGTATTTTACCTTTAAGTGTTAAGAACAGTTATGATAAGGCCGCGCTAAATATTTAAACTGCACCGTTAATACAATTTAACTTTATCCATCAATCTCTGTTTCTGCTCTGAGGAGCTGCCAGTCGCCCCCCCCCCCCCCCACCACCACCACCACCACCACCACCACGATCAGATTTATGACGGGGCCGTCACCGCCACCACCGGGGGAGGGAGGGGGGAGGAGGAGGAGGAGGAGGTGAAGCTGACTCTGCACTGTTTCACTTTCCTCACTTTCACACGTGTGGAGCAGTTTGAAACAGGCCAGAGTCGGGACGCCTGAACGCATCGTGTTCGATCACATTTAAAATGAGAAACGATGCGTTCAAAGACACTTTTACACGTCCGTAATATTGAGTGTTATTTGCTTTTTGTGCTAAATCAAATTGCTGCTGTCAGATTGATTCTGTATGTTCAACCTTTTATCAATAAAAATCTGTCTATCTATCAGTAATTACATATGCACTGAGCTGAAATATCTATCTATCTATCTATCTATCTATCTATCTATCTATCTATCTATCTATCTATCTATCTATCTATCTATCTATCTATTCATTCTGTATGTTCAACCTTTTATCAATAAAAAGCTTTTTTTTATTGTTTCCAGATGTTGCAACATCCCTGATGAAAACAGCACATGTGACCCTGAAGGCATCGTCTTTAATCATATTTAAACAGAGAAACGATGCATTCAAAGACAGGTTTGCATGTTCGTAATATTGAGTTTTATTTGATTCTTGTGCAAAATCAATCACTGCTGTCAGACTGATTCTGTATGTTCAACCTTTTATCAATAAGAAGCTTTTTTTTATTGTTTCCAGATGTTGCAACATCCCTGTGACCCTGAACGCGTTGTGTTTATCCTGGAACTGAACACGTAAACGCACTATGTTGATGATAAACATGTGTATGAACATGAACATGTGAGTGACGGTGGGAGGTCGCCGCAGCTCGTTAGCACCAGGATTACAGAGAAGAAGAGGAAGAAGTGTGTGTGTGTGTGTGTGTGTGTGTGTGTGTGCGTGCGTGCGTGTGTGTGTTGGGGGAGTTCATGTCGCTACAATTAGCCTAATTAAATTAGCGCTCTGATGGACGAGGGAGCAGCTCTGTCACCCCCCTCCTCCCCCCTCCATCCCTCACACAGAGGTCACTCCCCCGACTGGACGAGGCTTCACTTCCCATTACAGCTAATTACATGTTACACACACACACACACACACACACACACACACACACACTAAAACAAAGAGACTCGACCTCCTGAATCGTCTCTGGAGAAAATTATTTACACGATTCTATTATTTCCTCCTCAGAGACGCCACGCTAAACAACCACTAGTATCAGTAATTACATATGCAAATGAGCTGAAATCTATCTATCTATCTATCTATCTATCTATCTATCTATCTATCTATCTATCAATAATTACATATGCAAATGAGCTGAAATCTATCTATATATCTAATCAATAATTACATATGCAAATGAGCTGAAATATATCTATCTAATCAATAATTACATATGCAAATGAGCTGAAATCTATCTAATCAATAATTACATATACAAATGAGCTGACTACCTATCTATCTATCTATCTATCTATCTATCTATCTATCTATCTATCTATCTATCTATCTATCTATCTATATACTTAAATATGCAAATGAGCTGAAACAGAGAAACAAATGAAGCTGAGTTCATGTTTTCTAAATCCAGATATTCTGAATTTGTTACAACACAGAGAAGAATCAATCAATCAGTCAATGAGCAGATTAATGATTTCACCTGTTCTGAGTTTCTAAAGCTGTGAAGTCGACTCAGGACGTTTGTTTCATTAGAGTGTGTGTGGCTTCAAACAGAGGGACAGGACACATACACACACACACACACACACACACACACTCTTGGACCAATCAGGTCGGATTAGAGCGACTCAGCGTTTCCTCTCCAGGAGCCTCTGCTCGTCGCCCTGACGATGATGCAGCTGATAATGGAGCTGAATATGAGCGCTGTAATTAAACCCCCCATCCCCTCCTTCCCCCCCGCACCTCGCTGCCTCGCTGCCGCCGCCACCACGATCAATCCAGACGACAAGTGAAGCGAAGGTCACGGAAATATGCGTGAGATCAATACACACACACACACACACTCATTCATTCATAAATTGTGATTTTATTAATCGACAAACGAGGACGTTTGCAAATGTCATTTAAATCAGAGGAGGAGGAGGAAGAGGAGAAAGAGAAAGGAAGAGGAGGAGGAGGAAGGAAAGGAGGAAGAGGAGGAGGAGGAGGAGAGGAAGAGGAGAAAGAGAATGGAAGAGGAAGAGGAAGTAGAGGAGGAGGAGGAGGAGGAGAGGAAGAGGAGAAAGAGAAAGGAAGAGGAGGAAGAAGAGGAGGAGGAGGAAGGAGGAGGAGGAAGAGGAGGGGGAAGAGAAGGAGGAGAGGAAGAGGGAGAAGAGGAAGGAGGAGGAAGAGGAAGGAGGAAGGAAGGAGGATGAGGAAGAGGAAGAGGAGAGGAAGAGGAAGTAAAAACTGATACTAATACTAAATCAATCATAGGATCCAGCTTCTGCTCGGATTTCAAAATAAAACCATTTGATTTTACTAAATAAATATAATTAAGATAAACAACTGAACAAATATACCAACAACAAAAACAGCTTGAACTCTCACTAATTTATCAATAATCAATATCAATATTGTTTACAAACTTTATAAAATGAATGTTAATTGATCAAGTTCAATCTGTTTCCTGTTTGTGTCTCTGAGCTTTTATTTTGGAAATCCACATCTGCAGGTGAACAAACAGGTGAAACAAAAGTGACTCTGTTCTGTTCTGTTCTGTGTGTGTGTGTCTGTGTGTGTGTGTGTGTGTGTGTGTGTGTGTGTGTCTGTGTGTGTGTGTCTGTGTGTGTTTGTGTTACATGAGTGATGATGATGAGTATCTATAACAACACACACACACACACACACACACACAGACACACACAGCTGCAGGCTGCTGTCGTGTTTCAGGCGTCAACAGGAAACATTAAACTCATCGCTCTGCTGGATGATTAAAAAACTGATTAATTTGGGATAATGACGACAAGAACACAAGGAGACACACACACACACACACACACACACACACACACAGAGGAATAATTAAGAGGATAATCAGCAGCGTTTAGCGGCCGAGACACCGAGCTGCTTCTCTTCTTCTGTTGAGTTTGCAGCGTTACGCTCAAATTACCCATGATGCAACACAGCGTGACATCACCGATCACCGGTCACTTCCTCACCGCGAACAGGACAACGGGAAAACACCCGGAGACGAGTGGAGCGGTTTGAAACAGACCAGGAGTCGGGAGGACGACGCCTGAACGCATCGTGTTCAATCACATTTCAAATTAGAAACGATGCATTCAATGTCACTTTTGCACGTCCGTAATATTGAGTTTTGCTGTCGGATTGATTTTGTATGTTCAACCTTTTATCAATAAAAAGCTTTTTTTTTCTCTTTTTATTGTTTCCAGAAGTTGCAACATCCCAGATGGAAACAGCACACGTGACCCTGAACGCATCACAAACGAACGCACGCGTGTTTATCCTCAAACTCAACACGTTAACGCACAACGTTGATGATACAACATCGTATAAAACAACGTATTGTAGCAACTTGGCGGCTTGAACGGTCAGACAGCGTTAACGGGACAAGCTAGCTACACCGAGTCAGGGAGGTTCACTTCCTGTTTTCAAAGTAAAAGCACAAATTCTAACCTTATAGTTTTCTGTATAATAAAGGCCAACGGGCGTTTTATTTTGAAAATAACCAGACACACACACTAATCCACGCAGACAGACTGGTCCTCCTGGTAACCATGGTGATGCTGGGTGTTTGTTTCATCCAGGGTTCAGAGTGAAGCTCAGGTGGAGGCCGAGACACACACACACACACACACACACACACACACACTCTCTGCTAATTAACCGACAGAGTCCACGGTGTCATCTATTCCCGTCTAATTACCGCCGTTAACCCTGCGCCTGCCGACCGACCGACCGGCCGCCGCCGCTTCATTAACGTCTCCTCTGATTAACGGAGGTGAAGAAGCGGCCGCAGGGTTTTCTTTCTTTCTTTTTTTTTTTTTACTATTTGTGAGGGAAAAAAAAGAAAAAGAAAGAAACCCCGGAGCAGACGGAGGGAAAACTTTTCTCTCTGACAGAGTTTTAAACAGATTTTAGATTATAAACTATCTATCAGATATCTTGTTTTTTTTAGTTTTTAGTATGTTTTTATCTGAACTTTGTTAATTCTAAGTATTTGAACCTACAGTATTTATTGCACTCACCGCACTTTCTTTCCTTCTCTTCTCTTGGTGTATGTTTGCCATTGTTACTGTTATTGCATATTCTGGTGTGTATGTCTGTATTATTGTATGTACAAGGCAGTTGTTACTTGCCCAAGACAAATTTCTCTTACAGGACAAATAAAGTTCATTTTAATTGGTTGATTTGATTTGATTTGTTTCATTCTGCTGAGGTGGCGTCTCTGTCTCCACCCGCCCGGCTCAGTCCAGCAGCTGAAACCAAACGTACTGATTCAGCAGCAGCAGGACCTTGACTCCGGACACTCTCCTTCCTCCTTCCTCCTCCTCCTCTTCCTCCTATAATGTCTGATTCTTTTTTTTTTTATTAATCCCGTCGGGGACTCGTCGTCTCTTTTCATACCCCCCCTTACCCCTCCTCACCTTCCTCCCCCCTCCTCATCCTCCCTCGCTCTCGCTCTCGCTATGATAAAACTTAATTGCTGTTCGGTTTGAGCTAAATAGCTGAGCGGGTCCATTTAATTCTTAATTGACGTGTGATTAAGAGGCCGAATGGGGCATCGAGGTGACGTTAACCTTCCCAGAGGACTGGACCGGGAGCAGGAGGTCATGTGGGCGGCGGTTTGGTGGTTTGGCGGTTTGGCGTTGTTCTTCTTACCGTCCTGGAAGACTCGCTCCACGTTGAGGCCGTAGGTGGCGCAGGTCTCGTAGTAGGTGCAGCGTTTGAGGTCGTTGGAGAGTTTGCGCGCGCGGCCGTCGTCGATGACGCGCGGGTTCGCTGAGCTGATGGCGTCTGGACGGGAAAACAGGAAGAGACACAGAGAGACAGAGACACAGAGAGACAGAGAGACAGAGACACAGAGAGACAGAGACACAAAGAGACAGAGACACAGAGAGACAGAGACACAAAGAGACAGAGACACAGAGAGACAGAGACACAAAGAGACAGAGACACAGAGAGACAGAGACACAAAGAGACAGAGACACAGAGAGACAGAGACACAGAGAGACAAAGACACAGAGAGATTATTTTATTATAAACTCACTTTCTTATCGTCTGGCCTTTCTCTTATTGTTGTGACTCTTTTAGTTTTTTATCCTTTATTTTAATGTTATGTTTTGCTCTTGTTTTATTGTTTTTATGTTTTATGTCTTATGTTCTATTCTTATTTATGTGCAGCACTTTGTTCCAGCTGTTTAAAGTGCTTTATAAATAAAGTTGTAATCTGGTTTCTATATAATCTGGAACTACTTTACATTCTGGTTTCTTAACTACCGGTAGTTTACATCTAATCTGGTTCACAAACTGGTTTATAATCAGGTATGTAACATATATAATATGAATTGGTTTATGAACTATTTCACATATAAACTGCTTTATAAATGACTAACTAACTAACTAGTTTTCTGAACTGTTTTAAAAACTCTCTTACATACAATCTGGTTTCTAAACTAGTTTACATCTAATCTGGTTTCTGTATCAGTCCAGTATCATTTGGTAATTGTAATAATAATAATTTTCATTGTTAAGCACCTTGTACCCTTGTTTTGAAAGGTGCTCTATAAATAAAATGATGATTATTATTATTATAATTATTATTATCAACACAATAAAGCTACGGTGGCCCTGAGGGATCAGTTCACTGAAGCTTCAACACAACAGGAAAGTGAGATCTGAGTCTTCAGGGCCACCGTAGCAGAAAACACATCTGAACATGTGAACCTGGACAGTTTCAATTTTCTATACATTTTATTTTGTATTCTATAAATAACAAATAAAATCATAATATCTTATATGATGTTTAGTTTGGTGACATGAAGCTGCTGTTGAACCTTCGTCCTGTTTATTCTCCACTGATCCTCTGACGCCCTCTGCTGGTCAGAGTCGACCACGTCTCACCCTAAGACTTCTGGGAAAACAGCCATAACAATTTAAAATAAACTGTATTTTTATATGAAGAAGCAGCTTCAATCACCATAAATCCATTCATATATTTATCTACTGACAGGAAAATGATCTGAATCTGTTCGAGCCACACACACTTAAGATTTTTAATTAGTGAGTTATAATCATGGCAGTTAATTCACACTATTACAACTAATAATAATCATCATAATTACAATACCTGTTCATTATTTTGTTTAGTCTATTACTGTGTTTATTGTCCCAATTGAATGCAGTTAATATTAAGTATAAACAGGTATAAATCTATAGTTTAAACATTGATATAAATAAATATAAATGAATGATCGTAAATATATATAAAATAAAGTGAATATTAAATGCAGAGATCCAGTTTGACTCATTTATTGATCAGTTGTTATGAATATTGAGTTTCTACTGGATTCACTGATGCTTTTACCTGTAGTCACGGCAACACGCCACTAGATGGCAGCAGCGCCTTATGAAAACACACAGCTGTCCATGTTGTGTGTGTGTGTGTGTGTGTGTGTGTGTGTGTGTGTGTTCGTACCTTGCGTGCCGACCAGCACCAGCGGCAGCTCGGCCGTGTTGCGGTAGTTGGCGAGGCGGCTGAAGTAGTGGTAGACGGTCTGGAAGCTGATCTCATCCTCCAGGCTGAAGACGAAGATGACGGCGTCCACCCACAGGGCAAACTGCACCGCAACAACACAACAACAACACAACTTTATTTAATACACACACACACAGCAGCAACACAAAACACAACTTTATTTAAAACACACACCCACAGGGTGAACTGCAGGTCAACACCACAAAACACAACTTTATTTAATGAACCCTCCTGTTGTCCTCCTGGGTCAAGGAAGGAAGGACAAAGGGAAAGAAAGATGGAGGGAAGGAACAGATTTGTTCAAGGAAGGAAGAAGAAGGAAGGAAGAAGGGAGGAAGGCAGGAAGGACAAAGGGGAAGATGGGAGGAAAGAAGGAAGGGAAAAAGGAAGGAAAGATAGAAGGAGGGAGGGAGGGAACAGCTTGGGTCAAATGGGTCAAAAATGAAGGAAGGAAGGAAGGAAGGAAGGAAAGAAGGAAGGAAGGGAAAAGGGAAGGAAAGAAAGATGGAGGGAAGGAACAGATTCGTTCAAGGAAGGAAGAAGAAAG
>NC_140908.1:890650-1244310 GCF_045865225.1 Trachurus japonicus
GCTGCAGCGACTCACATGTTACAGCACAAATACACAAACACCAGGAGTTTATTATTTTATTTCCTGTTTTTACGAGTAGTATTTTTTCAGTTTCTCAGACTTAACGAGATTTCAAAATCCTGCAAGAAGCTCCAACCTGCAAGTTTTCTGCTACGTGTACATACAACAGTAAGAGCGTGTAAGGACTAATTTCAAAATAAAGGTGTCCTTCCAAAACGGATTCAGTTGCAATAGTTTTCAGGGTGATGTAGATTTTTAAAGGAAAAGTCCACTAACTTTTCTTATTGTCACTGTGTTCCCTGTAAAATCAGATATTATTGAGAGGAGACGACCTGTTGTTACAGAGCAGTCTGATGGAGCGCCTTTATTTTGAAATGAGTCCTTATGTTACCTGCAGGTGGGAGCTTCTCGTGGGATTTTGAAATATTATTAAATCAGGAAAAAAAGTACTCTGAAAAACTGAAAAATAAATGAATACTATGAAAAACAGAGCTTTTATTTATGTATTTCTTTATTATTTTTCAAGTGAATGTAATAGGCCTACACTTCTGCAAATTAGTCCAATAACCTCTCTGTAATGGAGACCATGTGCTCTGCTGGAGTTTGACTTTCTGAGGTTTTTTGGGGGGTATTTATATTTATATTTAACCCCCCACCCCACCCCCCCTCTGACACTGAGGCTTCATGACCTGGCCACTGTTTGTCCCAGTGGGGCGATGAAAACCAATCGATCAATCGATCAATATGTGGAGAAACCAATACAATCCAGTCCACTTCATATTTTATATTCTCTCCTTTTGCTGTCCAGCGGTGCATTCAGGGACAGTCAGACAAACGAGCAGCGGCTGTGACTGTTGATCCATAGAGATGATATTGATTATTGATATTAAAGTGACAGAAAATTCTACTTAAATGTTTCTATCTGTAAAATTTAGAACGATCAATAACATAAATACTGATCAGTGTGAAACTGAACCAGCGGCCCGTCTTTACGTCTTTATTTGCAGATTGTTTCCTTCTGTTTTTTAACCTCATAAACGAGGGAACCTGGAGGTCTGAGTGTCCCTGAATGCAGCGTGAGGCGTTCAGGGACAGTGCAGGTAAAAGTGTCCGAGGCGACTCTAAACCTCTGGGCCACAGCTGGAGACGAGAATAGCTCTGTGTTCATCCTGCGGTCGCCGTGGCGCTGTGGTTACCGTGGCGCTGCTGCGGTCGCCGTGGCGCTCTCCCTCCAGCCACCAACTCTGCTCCCAATCAGTCACCATGGGAATCCGGGCTGCTGTGCATATTTTTAGAGCACAGGAATGTGGGAACGACACTCGGGCTTCCCGCTCCTCTCCCTCCTCCTCCTCTTCTCCCTCCTCTCCCTCCTCTCCCTCCTCTCCCTCCTCTTCTCCCTCCTCCTTACCGTTCCCTCCCTCCTCTCTTCCTCTCCCTCTCTCTCCTTATCCCTCCTTCCCTCCTCTCCCTATCTCTCCCTCCTTATCCTCTTCTCTTTCCCTCTCCCTCCTCTCTCCTTTTCTCCTCCTTCTCCTCTCCATCTTCTCCTCTCTTACTTCCTCTCCCTCCTCTCCCTCCTTCTCCCTCCTCTCCCTCCTCTCCCTCCTTCTCCCTCCTCTCCCTCCTCTCCCTCCTCTCCCTCCTTCTCCCTCCTCTCCCTCCTTCTCCCTCCTCTCCCTCCTCCTTCTCCTCCTCTCCCTCCTTCTCCCTCTGAGGTCCAGCAGCCTTGTTTCAGAGACTCCTTTTCTTTAATTGGAGCTCAAACGCCACTTCCTCGCCACCGCCGCCGCTGCCAAGTGGTGGGATCAAAGGCGGCGGCGGCGAGGAGGAGGAGGAGGAGGAGGAGGAGGAGCTGCTGGTGGAGGCCGGTCTGGATCCTGATCCTGGATCCGGGTCAGGATGTGTTGTTGTTGTTGTAGCTGCTGCTGGGATCAGGAACCAGAGGAAACTAACGGAGCTGAGGACGATTTTATCACCGAGCAGCGAACGCACCGCGAAGGGGGGATTCCCCTTCTCCTCCTCCTCCCTCCTCCTCCTCCTCCTCCTCTCAGATCATTGAGAGATCAGCAACTCTTCACCTCCTCCAGATTTAACACCTCTTCCTCTTCCTCCTCCCCCTCTCTTCTTCTTCCTCTCTCCCCCTCCTCTCTCTTCTTCTTCCTTTTCCTCTCCCTCCTTCTCTCTTCCTCCTTTTCCTCCTCTTTCTCTCTCTCTTCTTCCTCTTCCTCCCCTCTATCTCTCCTCTTCCTCCTCCTCTGTCTTCTTCTTCCTCCTCTCTCTCTTTTTCTCTCTCTCTTCTTCTTCCTTTTCTTCCTCCTCCTGTCTTCTTCTTCCTCCTCCTCTCTCCTCTTCTTCCTCCTCTCTCTCTTCTTCCTCCTCTCTCTCTCTTCTTCCTCCTCTCTTTCTCCTTCTTCTTCCTCCTCTCCCTCCTTCTCTCTTCTCCTCTTCCTCCTCCCCATCCTCCCCATCCTCCTCCCCCTATTTCTCCCCCTCCTCCTCTTCATCCCCCTCCTCCCCCTCCCCCTCCTCCTCCTCCTCCTCTTCATCCCCCTCCTCCTCCTCCTCTCCTCCTCCTCCTCCTCTTCATCCCCCTCCTCCTCCTCCTCCTCCTCCCTATACAACCCTAACCCTCTGCTGGTTCTTCAGGCTTCAAAGGGTTAATGAGGCTCAGGAAACACGCTGCTGGATCCAGATCTGATGGTTCAGCTCCACTGGTTCTGATCCCTCCACCCGGCGTTCCCGGCGTTCCCAGTCTAACTAACTAACAGTGTTGTGTTGCGTGTCCACTCTGCTGGTGAAATATTAAAGGACTGTGGAGCTTTAGTGGAAGTGGGTCTTTGCCTGAGGGGGGGTAGTGGAAGTACAGTGTGTGTGTGTGTGTGTGTGTGTGTGTGTGTGTGTGTGTGGGGGGGGGTTAATTAATATTAATGAGGAAGATGTCGTTGACTCTTCACTGTAGCAGCTCTTTAAAGTTTCATTTCCAGTTCGCCTCAGTTATTTCCAGAGGCAGATCGACTGTCGCTTGATCACAGGGGAAGCTTGAGGGAATACTGCTTCTACTACTGCTTCTACTACTACTACTACTACTACTACTACTACCACTACTAATACTACTGCTGCAGCTTCTTCATATATATATACTGACGAGATGCCGCCTTCTGCTTCTCAGCGTACGTCAACACGGCGGCCATCTTGGTCCGGGGTTTCTGACTATAGACATATAAACGTCTGACCAGCAGTCAGACCCTGTAGAACATGTTTCAGTGTATTTATGCATGTGGGTGTGTGTCTGAGTATGTAAGAGTATGTTTAATATACATAATGTATAATTGTTGTATCATAAATATCTGTCTGACAGTTATAATAAACCAAACGTCTTGAGAATCGGTTGAATATTCAGTTGAATCGGTTGAGATAGTTGATAGACGTCTGCCTCTGTTGACTAAAGCAGGAAGTAGACACGGCTTCCCCCTGACCAAGATGGCCGCCACGTTGACGCATCGTTCCAATGGACAGCAGCGTCAGAGGAGCTATCTATTTGTATGTATCTACGCTACTAACTACTACTACTACTACTACTACTACTACTACGGCTTCTTCTTCTCAAAACAGCTTTAAAAACATTTGGTTCCACCCTTTTGCATTTTATTTGCAGGTAAATCTGTATTTTCTTTAGGTTCTGTAGAACTTTAACAACGTGAACTCTACCTGGTAGAAATTAGGGTTGTGAACGATAAACCGATGCGACTGGATATTCGGTTTAACAAGTGAGAGATTCGGCTGTATCGGTAGCAGCCTCCTGAATCGATACAAATTAGCCATGAATTCCTAGATGAATCGGTTGTAGAGTCATGAACCGGGTATCGCTATGGGCTAGAGTGGCTTAGTCGTTCGCGGTGTCTTTAATTAGCTTCCATAAATCAATCAACGGGCCACGTATAAAACAATTTTTTTCCTGCAAATATCTTTGTTACAAACACGATTCGCTAACTGGAGTAGTTTCATCGTTGTGTCCAATAACGGAGGGGACGGGGGGGTTTTGTTGAACAGATTGAAGTCGTGATGTTAGCTTTGCTGCTGCTATTAGCACACTCCCCATCCAGGAGCTGTGCTCCTGTCTCTGCTGCTGCTACAGGTAGACAACCTGGTCTGACCTGAGGGTGTTGAACACTGGACGCGACGTGGAAGCATAGACTAGGCTATTTTAATTAGCGATAACTCTAAACCCGGCTGAGAAAAAAAGCAGCCGTCTTCGCTGTAATCGCCCGCGACCCCTGTGGCTAACTACGTTTCGACGTATTTTAGATATGAGCGTTAGCTGCTGTTAGCCCTACCGGCCTGGTAGCTCAGCTAGTTAGCTTCCATCGAATAAACAAAGTAATACGTAGCGGTCTTGTTGCTAAGGCAAAAACTCCGCTGCCAGCCCCTGGAAAAGGAACCTGGTTCTTAGCTCTGACCAGCAAGGAGTTGGGTGCTGAACCAAGAAAAAAATGGTTGTGCTGAGCAGGCACTGGCTCGCGATAACCAGACTACGGAACCAGCTCGGTGGAAAAGGGCTAATTACAAAAACGTTATCACAGATATTGGGTCCATGTCAAAGAATAAATACATTGGGGACATGTGATTTTGTTTGTTTATTCTCTTTTTTCTTCTTTCTTTTTTTTGACAGTGCTTGGGATATATTTGAAAAAAATATTGTAGTACTACTGTAAAGATAGTCAATTCTTTATTTTATAAAAATATTAGCCTACAACAAATATATTAACCGTAGACTCGAATCGTCCTACACTGTATCGAATCGGATCGAATCGGTCTGTATTAAAAGGATATCGTTTTGGAATCGAATCGTAATCTGTGTATCTAGATTCATATCGAATCGTTTATCACAGAGAGATGTGCAACCCTAGTAGAAATGTAAATGAATTTAATTAATTGTTTTTGTAAAAATAAAAAATAAACATTCTTCTTTTTCTTCTTGACTCTGGATGAATCTACTTCCCTCAGATATGAAACATCGTCTTTAAACCTCTTTAACATTCTCTCCTGTTTGATGAGTGAGTCAACAGATCCAGCTCCACCTGTGAGCATAAAGAGGTAAAAGGGGGCGGAGCTTCTACCTTCAGGTGACTCCTCCTGGACGTACGTTCCCGTCAGGTACCGGTGCACCAGCGCCGACTTACCGCTGGCCAGGTTACCCACAATGCCCTGCAGCGGGGGAGAGAGAGGGGGGAGGAGGAGGAGGAGGAGGGGGGGTTGGCAGCAGTTACAGTCACAACATGATGATTTAACCTGATGGAGGAGAAGAGGAGGAGGAGAAGAGGAGAGGAGGAGAGGAGAGGAGGAGAAGAGGAGAGGAAGAGAACAGGAGGAGAAGAGAAGAGGAGGTGGAAGAGAAGAGGAGGAGGAGAGGAAGGGGAGAGGAAGGAGGAGAGGAGGAGGAGGAGAAGAGGAGAGGAGAGGAAGGAGGAGAAGAGGAGGAGGAGAGGAAGAGAAGAGGAGGAGGAGAGGATGAGAAGAGGAGGAGGAGAGGAAGGAGGAGAAGAGGAGGAGGAGAGGAAAGGAGGAGGAGGAGGAGGGGGAGGACAGGAGAGGGGAGGAAGAGGAGGAGGAGAGGAAGAGAAGAGGAGGAGGAGAGGAAGAGGAGAGGAGGAGGAAGAGAAGAGGAGGAGGAGAGGAAGAGGAGAGGAGGAAGAGGAGAGAAGGAGGAGAAGACGAGAGGAGGAGGAGAGGAAGAGAAAAGGAGGAGGAAGAGGAGAAGAGGAGGAGAGGAAGAGAAGAGGAGGAGGAGGAGGAGGAGAGGAAGAGGCAAAAAGCTGCAAAAACAGACGGGTCCTTGAACTCACCACTTTCAGCTCCGGCACCATCCGACTCAGCGTCCACTCCTGACTGTTCACGAACGCATCTGGAGGAGACAGAGAGACAGAGACAGCTGTCAATCAACTGCAGCCATGGCAACGGCCTGGTGGTGCGTTCAGGTGCAGCGCAGGATTTCATTAACACAACAAACACAGAACTGAAACACAGAGTTCAGGACTTCTCCAGATGTGAACTTCAGACGAACGATTCCAGATGTTGTGATAACGACTCAGCAAGAATGAATGAACCACCGTGTGTGTGTGTGTGTGTGTGTGTGTGTGTGTGTGTGTGTGTGTGGGCAGAAAGGCTGAGGGGTCATGGGAAATGAGGTAGAGGAGAATTGATCTTCCTCCTACACACACACACACACACACACACACACACAGTGTAGCTTGTCCCGGTCCTTGAACACATCGTTCTCCTCCATGTTTTTAAACTGTTTTATGAATCTGAACGAGACGTTTTACCCAGAATGCAACAGTTCTGCTGATCAGACAACAATCAAGCTCCTTTTTAAGTGGGGGGAAATAATCTATAAATTGTTTTTTGGGGGGTTTTGGCTTCTACCTCTCCTGCACAATGTTTAATTTGACTATTTTAATTGTTTATGCAGGTTATATAATTTGCAAATAAAAAACTCAACTCAACTCAACTAATCTGATATAAAACTGTTGATTTAACAAGAACAGAGTCTCTGGGCTTTTATTGTGAAATCCGTTTGTTTCTGCCCGTTCAGGTCTAAAAATAACTTATTTTTTTAAATACATTTAAAATAACTAAAATCTAAATAAAATCTAAATAAATAAAATAAAATAATGTAGGCTAATATGTGACTTTGTGACCTCATTGGTGTCGCCCGGGGCAACAAGAAGCCGCCCCAGACTGAACAGGAACCCCTTCACAGTGAGATCAGTTATTGATTATTGAACAGCTGCTGATTATTATGGACTGATCCGCTCATCCTCAAACAGATGTTTTCCTCCAGCTGTTGCTGTTGCTAGGATACAAACACAGCTTGTTTCTCTGTGTGTGTTGGTATCTGTGAGGAGCCTCCCCATTGGCTGCTGCTCACAGAGGGGGGCATTGTTGAGGGTTTTACAGACGTTGGCTTGTGTTGGTGGACCTGACCCCCTCCCTCACCCCCTCCTCACCCCTCCTCCCCTCCTCCCCCCTCTCTGCCAGGCAGGATGTTGATCCAGCTGCTTCCTGTTTTTCGGGGGCTCCTCCAGTTCCCCCAGTCCGACCCACAGCCGGGGAGGAACTGGTTAACTGGGGGGTGGGGGGGGACGAGGAGAAGGAGAAGAGGAAGAGAGGAAGAGGAGAGGAGAAGAAGAGGAGAAGGAGAAGAGGAGGAGAGGAAGAGATGTGGAGGAGAAGGAGTAGAGGAGGAGAGGAAGAGGAGAGGAAGAGAAGAGGAGGAGAAGGAGTAGAGGAGGAGAGGAAGAGGAGAGGAAGAGAAGAGAAGAGGAAGAGGAAGAGGAGAGGAGGAGGAAGAGGAGAGGAAGAGAAGAGAAGAGGAAGAGGAAAAGAGAAGAGGAAGAGGAGAGGAGGAGAGGAAGAAGTGAGGAGGAGAAGGAGAGGAAGAGGAGAGGAGAGGAGGAGAAGAGGAGGAGGAAGAGAAGAGGAGGAAGAGGAGGAGAGGAAGAGAAGAGGAGGAGGAGGAGAAGGTCTAGAGAGAGCTGCTTCTCTCCTCTGACTAACAGATGGAGGAAGAGAGGAGAGAGATGGAGGGATAAATAAAAGAGGAGAGGAGGATCAGATGGACGGAGAGGAAGAAGAGGAAGAAGAGGAAGAGAGGATGAAAAAAGAGGAAAAAGTTGTTTGTATGTCAGAGGTCAAAGGTCAAGAGAGAGCTGCTTCTCTCCTCTGACCAACAGATGGAGGAAGAGAGGAGGAGGAGAGAGAGAGATGGAGAGATGGAGGGATAAATAAAAGAGGAGAGAAGGAACAGATGGACGGAGAAGAGGAAGAGGAAGAGGAGGAAACGATGTCGAGCTCCTCTTCGTCGCTTCAGGGAGGAACAACATGGAAATGAGAACGAGCGCCGAGGGAGAGAAAACAATCCTCCATCCATCCATCCCTCCATCATCACATCTATCTGTGTCAACACAGGAGGAGGAGGAGAGGAGGAGAGGAAGAGGAGGAGGAGAAGAGGAGGAGAAGAGGAGGAGAAGGAGGAGGAGGAGGAGGAGAGGAGGAGGAGAACAGGAGGAGAAGGAGGAGGAGGAGGAGAAGAAGAAGAGGAGGAAGAGGCAAAAAGCTGCAAACCGACGGGCCTTGAACTCACCACAGCACCGTGTGTGTGTGTGTGTGTGTGTTTACATGGAGGCAGCTGTGAGACAAAACAGGAATAAACAAGATAAGAGGACGAGACCTGAGAGGAAACATCCGTCTGGATCCATCCCATAGTGGACTTTTACATTTCTATTTTTAGAAATTTGACATTTTTTTTCTAGACATTTTAAACTTTCATTCTGAGATATTGTTCCCACTTTCAGAAGAAGAAGAGAAGGAAGAAGAAAAGAAGATGAAGTGAGGGATGAAACAAGATGGAGACCAGACGAGAGCCGATCTGAACCAGTTTCACTTCCTCTTTGATGTTAGGAGGATCAATCAGTGATCAGTGGATCAATATGAAGCCTCAGATGGTGAACAGCTGCTGGTCCAGATGTGACCACTTCCTGTCACTGTGACATCACCGTGACATCACTGTGACATCACTGTGACATCATTGTGACATCACTGTGACATCACTGTGACATCACCGTGACATCACTGTGACATCACTGTGACATCATTGTGACATCATTGTGACATCACTGTGACATCACCGTGACATCACCGTGACATCACTGTGACATCACCGTGACATCACCGTGACATCACTGTGACATCACCGTGACATCACCTGAATCTGAAACTTTGTGGTTTTTACAACAAACGTTAATTTTGATGTTTTGTGAAAAGTATCAAGGATGAGCTGCAGGGACAGAAACATCTGGAGGCAGGATGGAAGAGGAGGAGGAGGAGGGGGGGGGGGGGTCAGACTGAACACTGACTCCAGACCAGTTTACAATATTTACACTCTGACATGTTGTTTTCATCAAGAGGAGGAAGGAGGAGGAGGAGGAAGAGGAGGAGGAAGAGAAGGAGAAGAAGAAGGAGGAGGAAGAGGAGGAAGTGGAAGGAGAAGAAGGAGAAGGAGGAAGAAAGAGAGAGAGAGAGAGGAAGAGGAGGAGGAGGAGGAAAAGGAGAGGAGAAGAAGAAGGAGGAAGAAGAAGAGGGGGAGGAGGAGGAGAAGAAGAAGGAGGAAGAGGAGAAGAAGGAGGAGCAGGAGGAAGAAGAGGAGGAAGAGGAGGAGGAGGAGGAGGAGGAAAAGGAGAGGAGAAGAAGAAGGAGGAAGAGGAGAAGAAGGAGGAGCAGGAGGAAGAAGAGGAGGAAGAGGAGGAGTAGGGGAAGGAGAGGAAGGAGAAGAAAAAGGGGGAGGAAGAGGAGATGAAGGAGAAGAGGAAGAAGCAGCGGTGGAGGTGCGATGACCTCACAGTGATGTCATCGTCTTACACAAACACTGCCGCGTGTCCTGAGGCATGCTGGGAATTCACACCTCCACACAGAAACAACAACAGAAGACAGTGATGACTTCACAGACGTCTCCATGACGACCAGCTGTCAATCACTGACCCCCCCCCCAGTGGAAAATGTGACCGCTCCACATTCTTCCTGTTTGTTTGTCTCCGTGGCGCCCACGCCCCGGACCAGCGCTCCACAACACAACACAACAACACAACACAACAACACACAACAACACGGCCAACATCACTGACCGCGGTGCGTTCACTGGCCGTGGGAGAACAGAGGCTCAGGCCGCAGAGACTTGTTGATTTGTTTCAATTCAATTCAAAAGTAGCCGACTCTATTAGTCTGTTAGGAGCTTCTAGTGGAACACAACGATCCACACATCCCTACATACCACACACACACACATACCCAACACAATGATAACACACATTCCTACAACCACACATAACTACAAGTACTCTCAGCAAAGTTAAAAAGGACACATACAAAGATTTAAAAATGGTTGAAAACAGGTTGACTCTGAGAAGAAGAAGAGCTGAGCTCCTTTCTCTTCTGGTTGTTGTTGTTGTTGTTGTTTACAAAACAAGTCACACAACAGCTGCATGTGAAATGTTGTGTTGGTGTCGTTTCCATGACAACAACAACTCATCTGTCTTCAATGCAGCCCCCAACACACACACACACACACACACACACACACACACACACACACACACACAGACACACACACACACACACACACACAGACACACACACACACACACACACACACACAGACACAGACACACACACACACACACACAGCCTGAGGTGATGCAGGTTTGAATAGATGATCTTGGCTACAAACACACACACACACACACACGCCACTAATGACACTATTGTGTTAACACACGCTCAGTGGGGTCTTGGGAGGAGTGTGGCTCTTCCCTCAGGGCCGGGTGTGTAACTGTGTGTGTATAGTAGGCTATAGCCTACATATGTGTGTGTGTGTGTGTGTGTGTGTGTGTGTGTGTGTGTGTGTGTGGCGAATCAGAGCGCCGCCTCATCAGTCACATGTGACATCACATTATTTCCCTTCACGCTGTTTCTCCTCCTCTGTCATAAATGTTTTTCTCTTTTCTTCACCTGCTGTTTTCTACTGTAACTACACCTCCTTCTCTTCCTCCTCCTCCTCCTCTCCTTCTTCTTCTCCTCCTCCTCATGAGCCACTGAAACATCAGATCCAGGATCAGCTGTGGATCAATAACCTGCAGCAGCTGTGACAGTTTAAGGTAGATTTGATGAGAACCTAGTCTGAGGCCGTTGACTCACTGTTTTGGTAGGAAACGGATCCAGGGCCAGAGAGACAGACCTTTCCTTCAAAATAAAAGCACCAAGCTAATAAAATGCGGTAAAACTCTTTAATTTAAGGAATATAATTTACAAGAAAGTCCCCGAGCCATTTTGCTTTTATTGTATTACAAGTTAATGTTTATTTTCTAAGTTTTATGTTGGTGAATACTTTTATTTTGGTGAATCTGGTGATTTCGGTATGCTACAGACAGGAACCAGAATGTAGACGAAATTGGAGGTAACAGACACCATGATGGTGATGCCAGGCTAACTCTAACCAGGCTTTAGACACTGAGCTCCTCTTGGTTTAACCTGGTTAGTGTGAAACTCACTGACTCTAACAACCAACACACATTTCATTTATTGATTAACGTCTTCACTCAGCTGCTGCGTCTGTTTGTCTTTGTCAATAAAGCTTTTCAACTTGAACTCATCAGCCTGGTGCTGACAGCTGTACAGTGTGTGTGTGTGTGTGTGTGTGTGTGTGTGTGTGTGTGTGTGTGTGTGTGTGTGTGTGTGTGTGTGTGTACCTGTCTGTCAATTTGCATGTGTCAACGTTAATTAAACCTGTCTGACGGCTAACGGCTCCGTTTCCACACACACAGCTGTGTGAGGTCAACACACTCACACACACACACACACTGACACACACACACAGCTTGTCTGCAGTCACACACATACAACAGAGCGGTGCAGACTAACTCCTGGAGAAGATTCAGCCTCGTTTGTCTCAGTTAGTGAAGAAACAGATTCATAAGAGACGATGCAGCAATTAGACAGAGCCGCAGGAGAACGACAAGAAAGAGGAAGAGAAGGACTAAAGAGAATGACAAGAAGGAGGAGGAGGAGAAGGAGAAAGACAATGACAAGAAAGAGGAGGAGAAGGACAAGAAAGAGGAGAAGGAGATGAAAGAGGAAGAGAACAAGAAAAGAGAAGAACTGTAATCTGACAGGAAGTGTTTTCCTGAGCTCATGTTGATGTGTCTGAAAAGATGGAAGGATAGAAGGAGGGAAAGCAGAGGAAGGATAGAAAGACAAAAGGAAGGAGAGATGAAGGAGGGATGATGAGGAGTAAGGAAAGAAGAGGAGGAAAGGAAGGAAGGAAGGAAGGAGGAAAGACAAAGGGAACAGAGACGACGACAGCCTCTCAGCTCTGATTAACGACTGAGGCTTTTATTAAAAAACTGGGATTGTGGGTATTTCCTACACACACACACTACTACACACAACTACACACTAACACACACACACACACACACACACACACACACACACACACAATCAGATCAGCGCCGCCTGAGGAAGTGGCGGCAGAAGAGAAGAAGAGGCCGCGCTGTGATTGGCCGGAGCCAATCAATCAATCAACCAATCAGATGGTAGAAAGTAGCCTACAACTCTTTGGTCTGACGGGTTTCACGTTGCCGCGGCGACGGCTGATCAAACTCCATCAGTGTGTGAACTTTAACAACTGCAACATGTGTCACACACACACACGCCTCTGTTCCCGTCATGAATGTAACACGGGGGGGGGGGGAGGAGGAGGAGGGGGGAGGGGGGAGGGGGGGGAGTCGACCTCTGACCCCGACGGCCGGACGGCGAGCGCCTGGCTGCTCAGTGTTGGTGCTGCGTTCAGGGTCTCAGTGTCGCAGCCCATTGTGAGGCTGAATAACAACGACACGGTGACTAATTACAGCGGGAGGAGGTGACACGTGACCTGCAGCGACCTCCGAGGAAACTCCCAGCATGCACCAGTGCAGCCCGACCTCAGGTCTGTCTCCGTCCGTCTGTCTTTACTCCACATGGTTCAAGTCGCCCATTTACCACATTTTTCTCTCAAGCAGAGAGGAGTATTAGGGCCACGTTGAGAAACTTTTCTTTTCCAAGACTGAAAAGTCACAGTTATACAAGAAAGAAGTCATTATTATAATAAAAAAGTCTGTTTTAAAAGAAAAAGGTCATAATGTTACGTGAATAAAAGTTATATTACGAGAAAAAAGTCATAGTTCTACAAGAAAGAAGTAATTGCCAAATAAAAAAGTCAGTTTTACAAGGAAAAAAGTGAAATTATGAGAAAAAGTCGTCGTTTTACCATAAAAAACTGGTAATGTTAAAAGAAAGGAGTCATAATATTCTGTGAAAAAAGTCAGTTTTAAAAGAAAAAAGGTCATAATATTATGAGATAAAAATTATATTTGAGAAAAAAGTCATAGTTTTACGAGAAAAAGTCATAATATTACGGGAAAAAGTCAGTTTTAAAAGAAAACGGTCATATTAATATGAGATAAAAGTTGTATTTTGAGAAAAAAGTCATAGTTTTACAATAAAAAAGTCACAATATTCAAGAAAAATGCCATATTATGAAAAAGAAAGTCATAGTTTTACAAGAAAAAGTCATAATACGATAAAAAGTCAGTTTTACAAGAAAAAAAGTCATAATATTGCGAGAAAATAGTCATAACTTTAGTAGAATAAAGTCCTAGTTTCATGAGAATAAAGTCCTAATATTTGAACCAGTTGTTTTAGAGGAGTAAAGTTGTTAAAACGAGGCCGTGGAGCGTTTGGTGAAGTTGTTCTTCAGGTTTCACCAACAAGGAGAAACTATAGATAGAAGTTCTGACTCTACTGGGCATCGAGGCCTGAAGTGTAACGACGACAGCTTCTCTCTGTGTGTGAAACATCATCACCACGGCTCCCATCAGTAACATCCTCATCGTCCTGGCGACAGGACAAACACCCACAACAGCCGCCATTGTTACGGCGAGTTTGCTCCCTCGCTCTCTTGCTTTGCTCGCAGGCGGCCCCAGCTGTTCACGAGGCTGTTCCTCCTCCTCCTCCTCCTCCTCCTCCTCCTGGCACGAGGAGGCGTCGCTGGGAGGCAGCAGGTGTGACAGAGACAGAGGCGGCGTTCAGGGTCCAGCGTGAGAAAGTGAACATTTCAGCCGGCGACAGGAAGTGAGAGCGCGAAGGAAGAATCTGCAGCAGCGAGCCAAGAAAACACTCCACCCCACGCCACAAAACGAACCGATGGTTAAGGATCCACTTCCTGTTCCTAAACAAACATTTATTCTATATTTATTATTATCTCTTAGTTCACACACAAACCAACCTTGTAAAAAAGTCATAGTTTTACAAGAAAAAAGTTGTAGTATTAAAGCAGAAGTAAGTGGTCCGGTCGTTTTCGCTAATGCTGCTTCAGCAGCTTTTGAAATCGAAATTACAGCTTCAAGTCACAACTTAGACTTGTACGTAGGCAACCCACGTGTTTTTCCGACCTGTTTTACGGTGAAAGAAAGAACGGCCATAATATTATGAACTCGTACCAGATCGAACTGGTACCACTTCGTCGGAAAAAAGTCGAAGTTTCACAACGCACCATAACAGTCATTCCTATGCCACATCACGCGTTCATTGGCTGCAAAAAGCCTGCATGCCGTTCTCTCTCCTCATTGGATAAAAACTGTAGGATACGATAAAGTTTTCTTTAGGCTCAGAGCAGAGCAGAGGGACTGACAGACCTGTGTTTCGGTCCAAACACTCTATGTAAGTGATTGCTGTCGGAAGATATAACTATTTAAGACTTATATTAACACAAATATATCACTTACTTCTGCTTTAAAAGAAAGAAGTCATAATATCACAAGAAAAAAAAGTCATATTACGAGAAAAATTCAGTTTTAAAAGAAAGAAGTCATAATATTATGAGAATAAAAGTTATAGGCCTATTTCGAGAAAAAGTCATAGTTTTATGAGAAAAAGTCATAATATTACAATAAAAAGTCAGTTTTAAAAGAAAAAGGTCATAATATAATGAGAATAAAAGTTATATTTAGAGAAAACAGTCATAGTTTTACAAGAAAAAAGTCATTATATTCAAGAAAGACGCCATATTACAAGAAAAAGTCCTAATATTACAAGAAAGAAGTCATAATATTGCTTGATCAGAGCCTCCGACCGATAAGACTACACACATATAACATACTAATATAGTATAATATAATATAATATAGCCTAATATAATATAATATTATATAATATATAAATAACCACGTATAACTGTAGGGGGCGCCACCAACAGATTAAAACAGTGACGTTGCCCTTTAAACTAAATCCATTGAAGCTGATTCAGAATAAAATCAGAGCAGGATCCAGATGTGTGTGTGTTCATGTGCGTGTCTGTGTGTGTGTGTGTAGATGATATTGTACATGCAGGAACTCTTGTTATGCAAAACCTCTGCTGTCAGGAACCTTCACTCACACACACACACACACACACACACACACACACACACACACACACACACACACACACACACACATCAATGCACCAATAATCAATAATATATATGATTAATATCAATACTCAGAGTCTGATACACACACACGCACACGTGCATTCCTATAGATACAGAGACAGTAACACACACGCACGGATGAGCTTAATACACACACACACACACACACTGACCCAAATATCAGGCTTTTAATCAGGCGCACAACCCTCCCCCACAACTACACACACACTGACACACACACTGGTGTGTTGGCAGTTTGCCGACAGCTTTCATCCTCTTCCCAAATCAAATAAAACCACCGTCACACCACCGGCTACTGAGCGCTTCATCTGACACAACACACACACACACCAACACACACACACAGACACAAAATAAGCTACACACCAACACACACACACAGACACACACTCAGGTTTCCAGTGCAGAGTGAGTAGAGTCCATTTAATCAGAGAGTTTATCTTCTGAGTGTCAAGGTGACGCAACTGTAACTGTAACTGTGTAGCTAACTGTAACTGCAACCGCAACCACAACTGCAACCGCAACTGTAACTGCAACCACAACTGCAACTGTAACTGCAACTGTAACTGCAACTGCAACCGCAACTGTAACTGCAAATGCAACCGCAACTGTAACTGCAAATGCAACCGCAACTGCAACCGCAACTGTCACTGCAACTGCAACCACAACTGTCACTGCAACTGCAACCGCAACTGTAACTGCAACTGCAACCGCAACTGTCACTGCAACTGCAACCACAACTGTCACTGCAACTGCAACCACAACTGTCACTGCAACTGCAACCGCAACTGTAACTGCAACTGCAACCGCAACTGTAAATGCAACCGCAACTGTCACTGCAACTGCAACCGCAACTGCAACTGCAACTGCAACCAGAATCGCAACCGCAACTGCAACTGCAACCGCAACTGCAACCGCAACTGTAACCACAACTGCAACCGCAACTGCAACTACAACTGTAACCGTAACTGCAACCGCAACCATAACCGTAACTGCAACTGCAACCACACCCGTAACTGTAACTGCAACCGCAACTGCAACCGTAACTGCAACCGCAACTGCAACCGTAACCACAACCGCAACTGCAGCAACTGTAACCGCAACTATAACTGCAACTGTAATCTACACCATGGTCCCAGCCACCTGTGTGTGTGTCCGTGTATTTGTGTGTGTCTGTATGTGTGTGTCCAGTGTTGTGTTGTTGGTTTAACCCTGACCTGTGACCAGTTCCAGGTTGATCACCTCAGTGTGACGTCACAGTTTAAACCAGCAGCTCAGGACACACGTTGTTATAAAGGTTGATGTTGTTCACTAAACCCAGAGTCAGGACTGACAGGCAGGTCTCTGTGGATCAGGGGGGTCAAACCTACGGCCCGGGGGCCAAAACCGGCCCGACACAATTTACCAAGTGTGAAAAATTACATATAGGAGACAGAAGAGGTGTAGTATTGTTGAAGCTGCACGTTATTTTTTCCTCAATTCTCAATTCAACTTCTTAATGTTAACGTGCAGTCAAATAAAGGGAAAAATATAGAGAGTTTTAGTTATTTATAGGTTATCATGTTATTATTTTACTGGTCGGCCCACTGGAGGTCACACTGTGCTGTTTGTAGCCCTGAAGGAAAATGAAACTGACACCGATGCTGTAGATAATAAACTGTAGAGCTGCAACTATTAATGGGGTTTGAGTAGTTTTCTAAGAAAAAAAGTCCAGATTCTCTGATTCCAGCTTCTTCAGTGTGAATATTTCTGGTTTCTTTGTTCCTTTATGACAATAAACTGAGTCTCTCTTTGGTTTGTGGACAAAACAAGACATTTGAGGACGTCGTCTGGTGGTTTGAGAAACACTGATTGATATTTTTAACATTTTATTGACCAAACAACTAATCGATTAATCGTTTAAATAATCGATAATGAAGATAAAGGTTAGTTGCAACTCTAATATACAGTGATGCGTTCAGGGTCTCTATGTTCCGTGTTGCTGCTCTGGATCTGAGTCTCTGTCAGAGCTCTGAGCAGCGATGTGACGCTGGATTACAGGAAGTGGAAGCTGACACGTAGCCACGGCAACGCACACACACACAAACACACACATGTGCCACAAGGTCCAATTTGGGAAGTGAGGAGGAGGAAGAGGAGGAGGATGAAGCTCTTTGACCCCAGGCCGACCTCTACAGCCACACAGAGAGAGACTAACATTAGAACAGAGAGTTCCACCTTAAACAGTGTTAAGGTGGACGGAGCCAGATCCAGGATCCAGACCGAGTCCCAGACGGAGCCTCAGAACCAGGACACGGAGCTCGGCCCAGTTTAGATTACCCACAATCCTCTGCTCCTCTGCTCTTCACCTCCACGACCTCACACCACACTACAGACACACACTCAGTTCAACACATGGAGGATGGAGGGATGGAGAGGGAGAGGAGGAGAGGGAAAGAAGGAGGGAAGAAGAAAAAGAAGAGATGAGTTAAAAATGGAATAAAGAGGAGGAGAGGAAAGAGAGGAGGGGAGAGTGGGTGAATAAAGGAAGAGAAGACGGAGAGGAGAAAAAGACAAGAGTGAAGGAAAGAAGGAGGGAATAAAGAGGACGAGAGGAGATGAAGAAGGGATGAGTTAAAAAAAGGGTGGATGGAGGAAAGGAAAGGAGGGAATAAAGAGGAAGCAAGGAAAGAAAGGAGGGGAGAAGAAGGGATGAGAGATAAAAAGGATGGAGGAGGAAAGGAAAACAGGAGGGAATAAAGTGGAGGAAAGGAAAGAAAGTAGGAGAGAAGAAGGGATGAGAGATTAAAGGGTAGATGGAGGAAAGGAAAGGAGAGAATAAAGAGGAGGAGAAGAGAGAAAGAAAGGAGGGGAGAAGAAGGGGTGAGAGATTAAAAAAAGGATTGAGGAGGAAAGGAAAGAAGGAGGGAATAAAGAGGAAGAGAGGAGAAGAAGAAAGGATGAGTTAAAAAAAGGGTGGATGGAGGAAAGGAGGGAATAAAGAGGAGGCAAGGAAAGAAAGGAGGGGAGAAGAAGGGATGAGAGATAAAAAGGATGGAGGAAAAGAAAGAAAGAGGGAATAAAGAGGAGGAGAGGACAGAAAGTAGGAAAGAAGAAGATGAAGGGATGAGTGGAAAGAAAAGAGGAGAGAAGAAGAAGGGATGAGAGATAAAAAGGATGGGGGAGGAAAGGAAAGAAGGAGAGAATAAAGATGAGGGGAGGAGAGAAAGGAGGGGAGAAGAAGAAGGGATGATGGAGGAAAGGAAAGAAGGAGAAATAAAAGGAGAAGAAGAAGAAGAAGGGATGAGTTAAAAAAGGATGGATGGAGGAAAGGAAGGAGGGAGTGAAGGATGCAACAGATACAGATACTGTGAGAGGGGAAGAAGAGGAAGAAGAGGAGGAGGACGAGGAGGAGGAGGAGGAAGAAGAGGAGGACGAGGACGAGGAGGAGGAAGAAGAAGAGGACGAGGACGAGGAGGAGGAGGAAGAAGAGGAGGAGGAGGAGGAAGAAGAGGAGGAGGAGGAGGAGTTCATCTCTCCATCTCCAGCTCCCTGCAGCATTTCTCCTAATAGGATTTTCTGCCTATTATACCTATTGTATCTGTGTGTGTGTGTGTGTGTGTGTATATATATGCATGAGTGTATATACGTGTGTGTGCGCATGTGTGTGTGTAGTTTGAGTGTAAAGGCGAAGCAGAGAGGAACAAAGCTTTAACTAACGCTTCATGTAGAAGAAGAGCCACGAGGCTGAGTGTGTGTATGTGTGTATATGTGTGTATCAATGTGTGCGTGTCTGTGTGTGTTTATGTGTGTATGTGTGTGTGTGTGTGTGTGTGTGTGTGTGTGTGTGTGTGTGTGTGTGTGCATGAGAAAGAGAGTGTGTCTTTTCCTCTCAGAACATAAATTGATGCAAACTCAGACTCAGTAATTGGCACCAAGTGTGTGTCTGTGTGTGTGCATTTTGACACACATGTAGTTCACATTACTTCTGCATGGCTGTAGATATAGGTCACACACACACACACACACACACACACACTCCGCCCTGAGAACACACCCATGTCCACACCCTTTAACACACACACATTCCCCTACATTCACTCCCTATAGAGACACACACACACACACACACACACACACACACACAGAAACACACACACACACACACACACACACACACACACTCCATTAAGACAGTGTGAGGTCAGGGAGGAGGAGGAGGAGGAGGGGGGGGGTCTGAGTGTCTGACTCCCCCCTCCCCCACTGAATCAGAAGATGACATCATCACTTTATTGATCCATCCATCGATCGATCGGTTAATGTGTTGTAATGTCAGCTTTTCAAAATAAAAGTCTGTCTTACATGACAATTTCACATTTTTACTCTTTTTTTTTTTTCGTTTTTTCTTGTAGTTAACCATGTTGTCCTCCTGGGTCATGGAAGGAAGGAAGGAAGGAAGTAAAGAAAGATGGAGGGAGGGAGCAGATTTGTTCAAGGAAGGAAGAAGGGAAAGAAGGAAGGAAAGAAGGAAGGGAAAAGGGAAGGAAAGAAGGAAAGATGGAGGAAGGAAACAGATTGGGTCAATTTGACCCAGAAGGACAACAGGAGGGTTAAATATTAAATTTGATATAAATCATATATAATTTGAAAGCCCCACATTGATCCATCCATCCATCGATTGGTTAATATGTCGTATGTCAGCTTTTCAAAATAAAAGTCTGTCTTTCATTGAAATTTCACAATGTGGCACTTTTTTTTTTCATTTTTACTTGTATTTAAATATTAAATTTGATATAAATCATGTATAACCCCCCCCTCCTCCTCCTCCTCCTCCTCCTCAACCCCCCCCCCCCAGTCCACACCGGTCTGACCTCCAGTCACCAGTCTGATGTGACCTGCAGCCTCTTCAAGATCCACTCTGGAATCCTAACAATGTGGAAGCCCCCCCCCCCCCCCCCCCCCACACACACACACACACACCTCCCTACACCTCCCTACACCCCCCTCCCCCCAGACTACAGAACCTGTAAGTCGACCTCCAAGGCGGCTGGAGAATCCCCCGCCTGAGGAAAACCCTCCAACCGCCACCGCCTCGTCTGTATTTGAACAAGTCCGCCTTAAAACCACAGGGGGGGAGGGGGGAGGGGCTACCTGCACCTGGCTGCTCAGGTGAGACACACACACACACACACACACACACACACACACACATACACACACACACACAGGCTATGTTCACAACCCCATACACTTTCAAAATAAAAGCTACTGAGCAGGTGTAAACGAAAAGAAGTTGATTGTGCTACGAACTCTGTGATCCGTTATCATGATGTGAAGAAGGAGGGAAGAGTGGGTGAATAAAGGAAAAGAAGACGGAGAGGAGAAAAAGACAAGAGTGAAGGAAAAAAGGAGGGAAGAGGAAAGAAAGGAGGGGAGAAGAAGGGATGAGAGATTAAAAAAGGATGTAGGAGGAAAGGAAAGGAGGGAATAAAGAGGAAGAGAGGAGAAGAAGGGATGAGTTAAAAAAAGGCTGGATGGAGGGAAGCTAAGGAGAGAAGAAAGAAAGAAAGAAAGAAAGAAAGAAAGAAAGAAAGAAAGAAAGAAAGAAAGAAACAGAATACCGTAGTTTGTAAAAAAAATAAAAATAAAACACAACTCTAGATTTTTCAAAATAAAACTCAACAGTGGCGCTTTCAAACTAAAATGTAAACCAAAGAGTTTTCAGAATAAAACGCAACCCTTGAGTTTAAGATAAAACACAACTGCAGACTTTTCAGAATAAAACACAATGCCAGGGTTTTCAAGTTAAAACACAACTCTAGATGTTTCAAAATAAAACACAACTGCATATGTTTCAAAATAAATCAAACGCAGGCTTAGATTTCAAAATAAAAGCGGCCCATCAATGCTTCTAAAGGGGAAAAGGAAGCAGCAGATCTGAGGCTTTGGCCTCAGACTCTCACACAACGAGCAGCAGAGGTGTCAACATGTGGAACAGCTGGAAGCGTCGTCCACATCTGGAGCGAGCGAGAGACAGAGTGGACAGGAAGACGAACATCTGTCCGTCTGTGTCTGAGCAGGACAGACCAGACCCACTTCCTCTCCCATCCCGTCATGTTTTCCACCGCTCCCACTCCCATCCACGGAAAGAGGATGCTGACTGACGGACCCAGTGTGTGTGTGTGTGTGTGTGTGTGTGTGTGTAGATAAACCCACTCTGGTATCATGAAGCTGTCATGGCGACTGAACGTTTGGCTCCGTCTCTCTGTAGGACGAGACCAGCTACTTCCTGTCTGACTACATTTTCCCCCTCGCTGCTATTTTAAACTCTTTTTCCCTCCTCACTTCTCTTTTTCTGGATCTGATTCTTCTTCTTCTCCTTCCTTCCCTCTATCTCTCTCTCTCCTCTCTCCTTTTTAAAGGACCATTCCATACAAATTCAACCTGGAGCTCTAGTTTCCTAATAGACACTACAGGTGAATAGGGTAAAAAATTAAACCAACAGATTTCACCATGAAACTCCCCAAGTTCATCACTCACATTAAGACAGTTATTTTTTGTATTACAAGTTTTGTTAAATTTAATGTTTAAATATGTAAATGAGGCAATATCTAATTAAATATGCGCTAATTTGCATTTATTTCCAGAACAGAAATGTGAACAATGGTTAAAGCTACTTGGTTTTATCTTGTTGACATATTAGAGTCTTTAGTTTTTACAGAGGAGGATTTTGGATATCTCTTTTTATCACTCTGTAAATGAGAAAATACTGTCAGCAGCCCTAAAACATCTAATGTCTCCATGTTTTTAGTAATAAAATGTTGTATAAATGAGGCTGTGAATGATATATCAACAATCCCCTCTGTAAAAACCTTCAGAATATAGAAAGGGATCAAAGTGGAAGGTTTGGTGTCTGGAAGTGCTGCTGAAGTGGAGATTTCTAGCTCAGAGTCTGAGTCTGAAAAACTCTTTCTGAGAAAACGGCCTTTAAAGACTTGGACTGTAAAATTACACAGATTGTTATTGTCAATCCTACTTTTAGGATTTGTTGCTGATACAAAGGAAATGACATCATTGTTCAGGAGAGAGAGAGCTTTACAACGACACCTGACATGACATGGCTCAGACTAACTCCTGGTGAGTTTAGGAGAAAGTAAAATAAAAACCTTAATGTTAACTAGAAAAAGAAGCATTTCCTGCAGAAAATGCGTGTGAATGCTGAAAGCAGCTGAACGCTATTGCTGAAGCAATGCTGAATGAGCTGAATAAATTGTTGAATCAATGCTAAATTAGTTGAAGAAACTGCTAAAGCAATGTTGAAAAGGCTAATGCTAAAGCTGAAACATATAACTTGTAGTATGAGATGAATGTCTTTTAAAGGTAAAAAGCAGTGGAAATGCTAAAGGGAGAAGAAAACAATGGTTGAATAGTTGAAATCTGCAGCTAACCTAACAGGAAGAAAAACCGATGAACCAGCGCTAACATAGCTGAACCAATGGCTGAGAATAAATTAAAAAGTAGAAGATGTGAGATTTTGTTTGAAATGGCTGGAAATAATTAGAAACTAGAGCCTTTAGGTTGGATTTGAGTGGAATGGTCCTTTAAAGTCTCAGCTGCAGCAGCTCAGAGTAAATGAAAGACAAACGGCGTCCGCTCGTCGCTGACACGACCAAACATCACGCTGGCGTCCAAAACAAACACACACACACACACACACACACTCCCTCCTCGTTACCGTCGGTGCTTCCCGATCCGTTCATGCTCTCCGTGCTGGACTGAGACAACGCCGTCCTGCGGCTGCGGCGGAGGGATCTGTTGGTGCTGGGGCTTCCCGCAGGCGTGGACGTGTTCGCCGCCGCTCCGTCCCTCCTGGAGAAGATCCCGCTGAAGAACCGGACCAGGCGCCTCTCGCTGGAGCGGCCGCCGCCCCCGCGCAACAGGAAGCCGTTGCCGGCGGCGGCGTCCTTCTCGGCGGCGAGTCGCTGCAGGTCGCTGTTGTCCAGCGTGCGGTTCTTGTTGCCGCGCGCTCGCTCCCAGCGGCTCAGCTCCGACATGGAGTCCGTCTTGTTGAGGACGGCGCCGACCTCCAGCGTGCGGCTCTTCTCGCGGGTCAGGTCTCTGTGGCGTGGCGCCGGGGGGGCCGGGGGGGCCGGTGTGGCGCCCGGGGACTCCGGATCCTTCTGAACGCCACTGCTGATGCAACCGGAGCTGCTGTGGTGTTTGTCCTTGGACAGCGCCCGCAGTCGCAGCAGCTCGCCGCCCGTCCAGTGTCTGAAGCTGAAGCTGCGGCGCAGGAGGCCGGCCGGCGAGGAGGAGGAGGAGGTGCAAGCTGCTGGTTTCCCGTTGCTCCTGCAGTGAGACGACGGCGGTGGCGTTGGGTCACAGCTCCTCTCCTCCTCCATGCTCCTCGCCTTCAGCAGACGCTTCCTCTTGTTCTCAGGAGGTGCAGCTGCAGCCTGCACCTCCTTCTCCTCCTCCTTCTTCTGCTGCTCCTCCTTCTCCTGCTCCTTCTGCTCCTCCTTCCTCCTGCAGACCTTCAGCCGTCCCAGCTCCAGCTGTCCCGTGCTGAACGTCCTGAAGTTCCTCCTGTAGCCGTGTGAGGAGGTGAAGTCGTCCGACTCGTCCTCCACCTCCTTCAGCTGCTCCAGCAGACCTCCTCCTCCTCCTCCTCCTCCTCCTCCTCCTCCACCTCCTCCTCTCACACCCACCTTGGTGTTGTTGGACATCCCGTTCTCCTCCTCCTCCTCCAGACTCTCCCTCTTCACCAGCGTGAGGGAGATGCGGTAGACGGTTTTCCTCTGAGGAGTTCCTCGCTCCATCCTGTCAGAGCAGCTGCTGTCCAGGAGGAACATCCCTCACCTCCTCCTATGCTCCTCCTCACCTCCTCCTCCTCTGCTCCTCAGCCTTGGACTTCTAGAAGTTTACTAATCCACTTCAGTGAGCCTCCTCCTCCTCCTCTATAACATGTCTATGCAGCAGCAGCAGCAGCAGCGTGGTGTTTGTGTTGTTGAACTTCCACAGAATATGAAAGCTTGGCCTGGAAAATCGCAGACATTCCCAAACAGACAAATTCAAGTCCAGTTGCCTACGATTCAATTTGCCCAGAAAAGAAGGATGACCTGGATGAATGAGAATATCCATATAGACACTCCACAGAAACGAAACTAGCCTGAACTAACCGTGGTGGATCCGAGCAGCAGCAGCAGCAGCAGCAGCAGCAGGAAGCGGCTCCTCTCTCATCCAGATGTGCAAACAGCGCGGACTTTGACGCAGGAAACACATTCCGGTTTCATCCCAGCGGAATTTCAAACTGGCAGCAAAATGCAACAAACAGGCAGAGCCGCTCCTCCTGCTCCTCCTGCTCCCCGGCTCTCCTCCTCCTCCTCCACTAAACACCACAACAACATAAAAAGCTAAAGCCGAGCAGCGGCGGACTTTTCCTGCTCCTACTCCTCCTGCAGCTCCGGGATCCGTGTCTCCATGATTCCTGCTCCAGACCTCGAGGTGGTAAATATTATTCCAGCGCCGCGGCGGCTCCCATTGTGTGGCTCTTATCCCCCGCAGCGCAGCGCAGCGCAGCGCCGCCCGCAGCAGCAGCAGCAGCAGCAACGGCCCAGTCCGAGTCCGAGTCCGCTCCTCCTCCTCCTCTATTGTGAGTGAAACGTGTCGGAGCTCCGGTTCCTCCCCGGCTCTGCGGCTCAGCTCAGTCCGGTTTCCCCCCCTCGAACCCCCGCAAGCAGCGACACAAGACTCCGGTTCCTCCTCCGGTGCTCAGCTCTCTCTCTCTCTCTCTCTCTCTCTCTGCTTCACACACCGACACCGACCGACCACAGCACCGGGACGGCGGGAAAACACGGAGCGGATTCCCGCCACGGACTGGATCAGGATTCAGGATCAGGATTCTCAGACTGAAGTGTTAAGTATTTATTGATCTTTTATCGATCTATCAAATAATCAGAGGACGAACAGGCCGTGAAATATTATAGATAGATGATCAATAAATCTATATTATACCGATAGGCTATATATCCATAGGCTACTAGATTATAGATATATACATTATATATCATAATATAGATCATATATCTATAATATTAATATATTTCATATATATTATATATCTTTAGGCTATAGATATAGATTATATATCATATTTATATATAGATCATATATCTTTAATATTATTAGGTCTATATGTAGAACATAGCCTACTGTATATCTATAATATTATTATGATATATAGATTATATATCTAAGTAACTATTATTGATATACAGATCATATATCATAATATTATATATGGATCATATATCTTAAATATTAATAGATATATAGATTATCTATAGGCAACTATTATAGATATATAGATTAGCCTATATATCATAATATTATTATATATAGATCATATATCTATAATATTAATATATATAGAGATCATATATCTATAACATTAATATAGGCTAGATATATAGATTATATATCTATATGCTACTATTATAGATATATAGATTATATATCACAATAATATAATTATATATAGATCATATTTATAACTATAGATGATATATCATCTTATTATTATATTTAGATCTATATTATTATAGATAAGACTATATACTGTATATTATATATCTATAGGCTACTATTATATATATAGATCATATATCTTTAATATTTGGCTATGACATCACACCTATAACTGTTACACACAGAGATGCCGACTCAGCTTTACTCTCCAACATGAGGCAGTGAAACACGTGGTCACATGACCTCATGACCTCATCATGACCTCATGACCTCGGGGTCACGTGACCCGTTCCAACATCTGGAACCAGGTTCAGGTCAAACCGATCAATATCAAACATCTGCAGCGACTCCATCGATCTTCTCCGTATGTAGGTCAGCAGGACGCCAGCTCCAGGTTCTCCTCCGAGGTCCGGTCCGGGTTTTCCCTCCTGCTGCAGCGTCTGGGAGGAGGAGGAGGCGGAGCTTCATCCTCCTTCTCCTCCTCCTCCTCCTCCTGTCAGTCAAGTTCTTTAAAGCCTCCCCAGGAATCATCCCCACACGCTTTCCCCTCTTCTCCTCCTTCTCGACCTGGGATACGGTCGCCACGGAAACAGATGCTGAACCCCCTCACCTGCTTCAACTTCAGATCTAAACTCTTTTATGTAAAAAACCATGTAAAGATGCAGATTTTAAATTAAATATATGAAAAGAGTTGCTTCATCATCATCAGAAGAACTTTTATTGATTGATGATCGATCAGTAATCGATCGAGAGGAGAGGAGCGTGTGATTGGCCGAGAGGCGGCTGCTGCTTCCTGTGGAATATTAAAGGGAGACGACGTAAAAAAAAAAAAAGAAGAAAAGGAAAAGAAAGTGAAGAGTCGTCGTTTCATCTCTTTGATCAACGTTAAGATCTATCGAAGTGGAGACTCGGCCTCTCAGCACTTCCTTTCATCCTCTCCCCCTGTCTCAGGAGGAGGAGGAGGGAGGAGAGAGAAGGAGAGAGGAGGAGAAGGAGAAGAGAGGAAGAGGAGGAGGGAGGAGAAGGAGAAGAGAGGAAGAGGAGGAAGGAGGAGAGAGAAAAGGAGAGAGAAGGAGAAAGAAGGAGGTGAGATGAAGAAGAGGAGAAAGGAGGAGGAGAGAGGGACAGGAGGAGGAGAGGAAGAAGAGGAGGAAGGAGAAGGAGGAGGAGAGAAAAGGAGAGAGGAGGAGGAGTGAAAAGGAGAGAGAAGGATGAGGAGAGAGAAGGAGAGAAGAGGAGAGATTAAACCTCCTCCTCCGTGTGGATTATTACTGGGATTAATCAAGATTAGAGAAGAAGCAGCCGGCAGCGACTTTCTCCTTCACCTCAACACTGTTCGGGTGTAACACACACACACACACACACACACACACACACACACACACACACCTAACCTCCTAATTTGGTTCTGCCTCTGGATGTGCGACAGCAAACATCAAACGCACCTTCAAAAGGCCGCCGCTGCTCCATGGCACATGAAAGCAGACGGAGCAGAGTGTGTGTGTGTGTGTGTGTGGTAGTGTGTGTGTGTGTAGTAAACACACAGCTGGACAGAGAGGAAGCTGCGCGGTGTGTTCAGGTGACGTTGGGACGTTGCAGCGTCGAGACAAACTGAAAAAACTCCACACGGAGACGCGGCGGCGACCGCAGCGACATCGAACGAACGCACCGCCTCCTGTTGTCGTAGCAACGCTGTGATGATGATGATGATGCTGAAGAGGCGTCTTGACCTCTGACCCCTGAAGGCAACATGGCTTCTCTATCTCTCCCCTTTCTCTTCTCCTCTTCTTCCTCCTCCTCCTCCTCCTCCTCTCCCTTCCTCCTCCTCCTTCCCTCTCTCTTCTCCTCTTCCTCTTCTTCCCCTCTCCCCTTTCTCTTCTCCTCTTCCTCTTCTTCCTCTCTCCCCTTTCTCTTCTCCTCTTCTTCCTCCTCCTCCCCTCTCCCCTTTCTCTTCTCCTCTTCCTCTTCTTCCTCTCTCCCCTTTCTCTTCTCCTCTTCTTCCTCCTCCTCCCCTCTCCCCTTTCTCTTCTCCCCTTCCTCTTCTTCCTCCTCCTCCTCCTCCTCCTCCTGCTCCTCCTCCTCCTGATGATTATGATGTCACAGGGGCTGAAGGAAAGGCAACACAATCTGCTCCGAGGTTACAATTAGTGGTGGAGGAAAGACTTCAGCAGAGAGAGAAGGGGGGAGGAGGGAGAGGAGGAGTAGAGGGGAGGGAGAGAGAAAAGAAGAGAGGAGAGAGAGAGAGAGGCTGTTGTTGCTCTCTCTCTCCCTCTCTTCTTTTCCTTCTTCTGGTCTTTTTCTGGACTCTGTAATTTTCATTGTGGCTCAAACTGAACTCAAATAAAAACCTACGACCTCGTTCCTGAGTCCTGACGGAGCTGCAGCCTCCTCTTCCTCCTCCTCCTCTTCCTCTTCTTCTTCCTCTTCCTCTTCTTCTCCCTCCTCCTCCTTTCTCCTCTTCTTCCTCCTCCTTTCTCTTCTCCTCCTATTCTTCCTCCTCTTTCTCTCCTCTTCTTCCTCATCCTCCTCCTCCTTCCTCTTCTCCTTCCTCCTCCTTCTCTCCCCCTCCTCCTCCTCTCTCTTTCTTCCTCTTCTCCTTCCTCATCCTCCCCTCTCCTCCTCCTCTCCTCTTTCTCTCCTCCTCTTCCTCTTCTCCTTCCTCCTCTCCTCTCCTCCTCTTCTTCCTCTCCTCTTTCTCTCCTCCTCCTCTCTCTCATTTCCTTCTCCCTCTTCCCCTTTCTTCCTCTTCTCCTTACTCCTCCTCTTCGTCTCCTTCCTCCTCCTCCTGTCCTCCTCCTCTTCCCACTGCTCAGACTGGTTCCAGTTACTTCCTGTTCCTCTGTGCTACAGCTGTGACTGGTGATGTCACACTGACCTTTGACCTTTGACCTCTGTGTGTCCACTAAACTCTGACCAGTTCATCTCTGAATCCAAGTGAATGTGTTGAGTCACAGCGTTACTATGACGACCACGACCACGACCACGACCTGAAGACAACGTGTCTGAACGTCTGCCTGTGGGTTAATCAATACATCAATACATCTGTTCCCAGGATGCATCAGTCCACACAGGAAGTGACACAACTGACCGTTTGGGACTTTTCAAAATAAAAGTTTCAGTGTCACAACATGAAAAAAAAAACCAATTAAGAGAAAATCAAGAATTAACAAGATGACGTAGAGTAGAAAAACTTCTGTTAGACAAACACACAGCAGGACGCACACACACACACACACACACACTCACTCATGCAGGAGTTTTTTTTCTTCAGCATCAAAGAGAGCGAGAGCGGCAGGAGGTTCGACTCCCCCGCTCTTCACCTCCCCCCTCTGGAGACGAGGAGGAAAATGGGTCAGTTCACACAGTACACACACACACACACACACACACACACACACAGACACACACAGACACACACACACACAAACTCATAAAAATGCAGCAGTGCTTGTTTCACTACGCTGAGGATTCTGGGAGAATATAAAACACTCTTCATCTTCATCATCATCAGCAATCAGCCAATCACAGCATCGGTTACCATGACAACAGCAACAACAACAACAGCAGCAGCAGCTGGACAGATGTTGAGGTTCTTACCTGTCAGGTGAACAGCAGCAGCACATGAGGAGAGAAGAAGAGAAACGGCCAATCAGAGACGAGATTAACAACAACAAGACACACACACACACACACAGGTGACCTTGAAGTGTGTGTGTAGGTGTGTGTGTGTGTGTGTGTGTGTGTGTGTGTGTGTAACAGCAGAGGCCAGGTGGTCTGACAGGTCATACAGGAGGAGGAGGAAACAAAGGAAAGGAAGGAAGAAAAAGAAGAAAGGAAAGAAAAAGGAGGAGAGACAAGAAAAAAAGAAGAGAAGACAGGCAATTAAAGGAAAGGAAGAAAAGAGGAGAAAAGAAAAGGAAAAATACAGAAGGAAAGACAAAAAAGAAAAGAATAGAAAAGTAGAGGGAAATGGGAAAAAGGCAGGAAAAGAAGACAGGGAATTAAAGCAAAGGAAGAAAAGAGGAGGAAACGAGATGACAGGAAAGGAAAGGAAGAAAGGAGGAGGAAAGGAAAGGAAAAGGGAAAATAAAGAAGGGGGAAATGAAAAAGAAAGGAAAAGGGGAGGAAAAGAAGATAGGGAATTAAAGCAAAGGAAGAAAGGACAGGAAAGGAAAGATAAGGAAAGGAAAGGAGTAAGCGGAAAAGGAAAAAAAATAGGAGGGAATGAAAGACAAAAACAAATATAAAAGTGGAGGAAATTGGAAAAAAGGAAGGAAAAGAACACAGGAAATGAAAGGAGAGGAAGAAAAGAGGAGGAAAGAAAAGGAGAGGAAGGAAAGGAAGAATAAATAAGGTTGAAAGAAAGGGGGAATAAAAGACAAAAAAGAAAAGAAAAGTGGAGGAAATGGGGAAAAGTGGAGGAAAAGAAGACAGGGAATTTAAGCAAAGGAAGAAAAGAGGAGGAAAGGAAAGGAAAAGAAAAGAAGAGAAGAGGAAAGAGGAGAAGACTCTGCCCTGCCCCACCCTTGGTTCCAGACTCAGGGCTGTTGCCATGGCGACTGATGGGGGGCTGCACGGCTGGGTTGGCACTGGATGGGTCTGAGAGAGAGAGTGAGTGTGTGTGTGTGTGTGTGTGTGTGTGTGTGTGTGTGTGTGTGTGTGTGTGTGTGTGTGTGTATCTAAACAACAATAAACTTTATCTATAATCAATAAAATCAATATATTGATGAACAGGTGATCAACAACAGATCAATAACTCCATCGATCCTTCATCAGCTGATTGATCAGATTCCTCTCATTCATAGATTTACACCACGTTGTGGTTCGTCTCCGTGGTGATGAACTTCATCTCAGACCGAGTGTTTGATTGATGGGGTATTGATGTTGTTATTGATTGTTGATCATATTGATCAGAGGAGAAGGACTCCTCTGCAGCAGACGGAGGTCGACTCAGGAGGAACTCATGAATATGTGAAACCACGGCAACAACACAACAGCTGATGTCTATAATCCCCAGAGAGTTCACACACACACACACACACACACACACACACACACACACACACACACACACTCTGTTGTTGTCTAATCTCAGGCTACAATAGGAAGCAGCTGCTCGGCTGCAGACGGAGCTGGAGACGGAACGCTGCGTTAGAAGGAGCCGCCTGATTGGTCCAGAGCCAGGAAGTGAAGAGCAGGAGGGGGAGGAGGGAGGAGGAGGAGGGAAGGAGAGGAGGAGGAGGAGAGGGGAAGAGGAGAGTGATCGGAGCAGGTGAACTGACCCTCGCTGGCCACCGTACATAAACTGTTCTGACTTTCTGACTCCTCCTCCTCTCTCCCCCTTCTCTTCCTCCTCTCTACTCCTCCTCCTCCTCCTCCTGTCTCTTTTCTTCTTCTTCCTCCTCCTCTCCTCCTTTCCTCCTCCTCCTCTCCTCCTCCTCCTCTCCTTCCTCCTCCTCCTCCTCCTCTTCCTCTCCTTCCTCTCCCTCTCCTCTCTCCTCCTCCTCTCCTTCCTCCTCCTCCTCCTCTTCCTCTCCTTCCTCTCCCTCTCCTCTCTCCTCCTCCTCTCCTTCCTCCTCCTCCTCCTCTCTTTCCTCCTCCTCCTCTTCTCCTCTCTCCTCCTCCTCCTCCTCCTCCTCTTCTCCTCTCCTTCCTCTCCTCCCTCCTCCTCCTCTTCACCTCTCACCTTCCTCCTCCTCCTCTTTATATCAGCCTATCTCTCACACACAGAAGAGAAATAAAACAGTTTGTTCTGGACTGAATCAATGAATAAATAAATAAAAACTACTGAACGTCCTGATCAGAGTCACCATGACTCAGCTGATAACTGATCTATAATCAATACACAACAATACACACAACCTCCTGCAGCAGCAACACAACACACACACACACACACACACACACACACTGTAACACAAACCAGAGATCAGAGAGTTATTAAAGATCTGAGTGAGAGCATGTCACAGGAAGTGTGTGTGTGTGTGTGTGTGTGTGTGTGTGTGTGTGTGTGTGTGTGTGTGTGTGTGTGTGTGTGTGTGTGTGTGTGTGTGTGTGTGTGTGTGTGTGTACATATGTTTGTGTGTGTTCTCTACATGTGTTGTCACCATGACCCGCCCCACTACACACACACACACACACACCCCAGAGACATCATTAGAGAGCAAAGAGAGGGAGGCATTAATTATTCAGAGCCTGTGAAGAGTCCCGTGTGTGTGTGTGTGTGTGTGTGTGTGTGTGTGTGTGTGTGTGTGTGTGTGTGTGTATATCTCTTCCAATCACAGAGCAGGAAACTCTGTCGTCTAGTAACAGAAGATTTAACATAAAAATGTAAGAGAAGAAACAAGCTACATTAAACGTAATTCATTTAAATATGTTAATTAGTTCAGTAAAGTTACTATAGTTAACTTAATTAATTAACTTAATTATGTTTTTTAAACTGTATTTTCATTTAAAGACAAATAAAAATACATAAAAGTTCAAACCAGGTGTTGGATCAATGAAACGTTTTCTTCTTTAAATAGATAAAAACAGACTGGAGTTTAAATGGAGCTGGATGAGACAGAACACACTCTGGCTAACACTAACACACACACAACCACAACCGCAACCACCCACACACACACACACACACACACACAGAAAATTCCCAGCATTCCTCCCGTTCTTCCCAGACCACAGCTCCCTGCCGCCCCCTGCTGAGGAGACTCCGCCTCTACAACTGCTGCACAGCATCATATATAATAATAATAATACTGTTATATATAATATGTTATTGTATTAACACATTCATGATGTTATTAATGTTTCATTACCAGTACTTGTACACACACACTTAATTGTGTGTTTATTTTTTATTATAAACTTTATCTATAATCAACAAGATCAATGGATTTTGGTGAACTTTGACTATAATAAATCAATAACACTAATGATCATCAGTTCATCAGCTGATTGATTAAATATCTGTTCTATTCTGTCTATTCAGATTTCTACACTTTGTTGTTCATCTCTGAGTAACTCAAGTGTTTGATTGGTTATTGATCAGAATGTGATTGATAAATAATTTTTTTTTTTTTCTTTCTTCACATTTGTTTTATTTATTCCTGATTGTGTTTGTTTCCTCTGATCAACGTCCAGGTTTGATTTGATCTTTAACATCAGACAGTGTGTCGTTGTGTAGTTGTGTAGTTGTGTAGCTCCTGTGTGTAGACTTCATGGCGTGCACTTAAAAATGAAATATCCTTGTTACAATAATGTTTGAAACAAATGAATAATCCCCATGCAGATAAATTGTACACATTGATAGCAGATCTTAACCTGCCCTAACCCCTAGTATTTGTTTAATATGGACTTACCTATAGATTTTTTTCTTTGAATTGTCCCTTATTTATTTCTTCTTCTTTTTTTCTCTCTAGGATCTGTCATATATCTATTTTCATATGATAAGCGATGCTCTACCACAATAATATGTTTTTGTTTGAATTATCTAAGGAGGTGTGAATTTAATTTATTTGTATATAAAAGAATTGTTTTATCTCAGAGTATGTTATTGTTCATGTTATGTGACGTGTTTAAATAAAGAAAAAAAAAGTTGCTGTGTGTAGTTGCTGTGTGTGTCCTGCAGGAGGCGCTGCAGCTCACACAAACACACAAACACACTGAGATTTACTGGGTCAGATTCCACTCAGCTGGTTAATGTTTGATGAGTGTGTGTGTATTTACTGTGACCTGGACAGACACACACACAGACACACACACACACACACAAGGTGAAACACTTTGACTTTCCTGACTACAGCTCCCACAATGCACTGCAACAACACAGAGAAATGTCCTATGGAGGTTTTCAATGGGATTTTCCCCAGAGAGTTCATCTCTGGGAAGAACAGAGAGTGTGTGTGCGTTTGTGAGTGTGTGTGACCTTGAAAGGAAGATGCATCACACACACACACATACACAGACACACACACTCAGCTCTGTGCTGTCTAAGCAGCAGTCGGTGTGATCGATAGAGGAGCTGCACTGCACCAAACACACGTCTCTGTCCTCAGTTCATATTACATAGAACTCATTCAGCCATCCCATAATGATCATTGTTGTTATGACGATAAATATGATATATATGATGATGTTAAACGTCTCAGTTCCAGATGTGTTTCCTCTCCACTGCTGCAGGAATTCGGGGTTTCCCACTCGCACAGAGCACTCCTTTTTCTCCCACAATGCTTTGTTGTAGGAGGAGGAGGAAGAGGAGGAGGAGGAGGAGGAGGAGTGATCGTCTCCTTTCCTTGCTTCCTGTGACCTCGTCTATTCACATCCTTCCTTCCTTCCTCCCTCCTCTTCTTTTCTAGTTTTTTTTCTCTCACTTTGTCCCCAATTCTTCACTTTTAATCCTCTCGCTCCTCCTCCTCCTCCTCTATCTTCTCCTCCTCCTCCTCCTCCTCCTCCTCTATCTTCTTCTTCTCCTCCTCCTCCTCCTCTATCTTCTTCTTCTCCTCCTCCTCCTCCTCTATCTTCTTCTTCTTCTCCTCCTCCTCCAGCTCTGTTTAGAGGATTAAAGACTTTAGGAAACGTCGGCGTCACAAAATGAGAAAGTGAAAAGCTCATCTTCACCAAGGCATTTCAGCGGCGGCCATCTTTGTTTACCAGAATCAATGAGCCAATATTGATATTGATCTGAATGATCCTGATAATCAATCAGCACCACATTTGTCTGTGTGTGTGTGTGTGTGTGTGTGTGTGTGTGTGTGTGTGTGTGTGGCAGATGGAGCTTCATTATCCTGCAGCCTGACCCGCAGCCATGGCAACACACACACACTCCTCCACAGATGGAGACACAGATGATGAGTGTGTTCACTAATTATTGATTAATTGTATAAAAGAAAATCTTTTAAAATCGATGAATCAATGATTCAAAATACATTTCTATTTTTACTTTTCATTATATACGCTGACTTTTCAAAATAAAACTTCCTGTCACTGCTGATACTGATTATTAGTTATTGATCTGGATTAAAAGCAGCAGCGTCCTGATGTGAGTTATTGATCCGAGGTCAGACTCCACCTCCTCCTCCACTTCCTGTTCCTGTTCCCCGCCACAATAAAAGCCCAATAAAAGCAGAGTGAGGGTTTAGTGTTGGAGCGAAGGAGCAAAGGGGGCGGAGCCGACACAGAAACACAACGTCAGTCTGCCACTGTTGCCACTTTCATGTTTTATCTTTATTATTACTTTATTTATTATGATCAATACTATGAATAATCATGCTGCTATGAGCACTTGGCATTTTGTCCACCACACAGACAGTATATAACAATCAACATTAGGGGTGGGAAAAAAATCAATATTGCAATATATTGTTGTGCTCTCTGTCGCAATAAATAATCGATACACTGACGGCAAATATCGATATTTTGTTACAACACACATTATGGATTTACCCCGTTGTCACCGTCAGTACTTTTTTTTTTCACCGTCAGTACTTAATCTCTCCTGTCCTTTTTGTGGGGGCGCTAATCCCGTAAATGAGGGTAAAGTAGGAGTGAGTAGCGGCCGGTGAAGAAGACAACAGCAGAACAACAGAACAACAACAGAAGAAGAAGACCCACCCGCAAGTTTCCACCAGAGTTTCCACTCTAAAGTGTGGACCGTTAATATAATACATCCATGGTGTGGACCCACTATGGCTTTTACGAAACAGCTGACAGGAGAACACTGGATAAAGAATATACCGGTAATCTGCAAGAACTGTTTTGCGAAGGTAAAATATACAGCAACCACACAGACAGGCGTATGTGTCTCTCTGTGTGTGTGAGTTACTACGGTTACCGCAACGCTCCCGTCTCCCTACAGCTTGATTTACATGATCCGGTCTGAGACATGAAACTCATGGACTGAGGAGTCGTCCTGCTGCGTCTGCACGTCACACCGACGGTCGTACATTTGTAGGAGGAAGTTGTAGTTGCTGTTGTTACCGTTGTTGCGGTTGTGCGCGACGTAGAGCTGCTGCTTCCACTAGCGAGTTTTTTGTTTTTTTTCCCCAATCGCCCGTTCATTCAGCCTGGTGAGGGGGGGGGCGCTGTCTTATAATGTTACAGAAAACCTGCATGTTTTTTCTCCTCATGTCCTACACTAGAGAACTTGTTCTTCTTATCATCAAAGAGGCTGCTCTCTCTCTGACAGCTGATTTTTAAATAATGGAAAATTACATAAAACAAGTTGCTACTGACTTTTAAGTATCATAAAGCACTGTCCTGGTTTACATAAGACATTTGTTCATGCACTTTAATGTCTCCAGCTGTACAGTGTTTATTCATTTGTACATTGTACGAAGTTTTGGAATAAATGCATGAGAATTTTTCCTTTTTATGGTTTTTTTTTTCAGTCACATATATCGTGATATATCGTTGATGAAATTTCTTGCAATATATCGAATATCGCAGATATCGTGTATCGTGATATTATCATTATCGTGGGACAAATATCGCCACAGTATCGAATCGTGAGTTACCCATATCGTCCCACCCCTAATCAACATCATATTTCATCACTTTTATGTTATGTGTAGGGACTACAGATGGAAATTAGCTGGGAGCTAAATCTGGTGCAACCATCTTTTCATTTTTTTTTTCCTTTAAATGATTAATGTAATTGCACACTGTCCCTTATTAAACTAATAAACTAAACTAAACTAAGCTGGTTGACCCTGGGAGGCCACCATAGACTCTGGAGCATGACTCAGCACTTTGTCAACTGGTTATTGATCTATTATTGATCCGTTATTGGTCCATGTTGATACATTAATGAAATTAATTAATTAATCAGCAGCAGGGCCGTTGCTAGGAATTCTGGGCCCCCTTAAAGAATACTAAAGTGGGCCCCTCCCCCTAACTTTTCCAGTTTTTTTTCTTAGACTATATGTAATATAATTTTTTATTTAGCCTACCTTGTTTTGATGCTAATGCAGCATTACACTGCAAATACTAAAGTATATTACCAAGAGTATTTGTCTTATTTCTAGTCAAAATGTCATTTCTAGTCAAAACTAATCTCATTCTACTTAAAATAAGACACATCATATTAAAAGTACCTTGTTTTTATACACTTTGTATTTCTTTCAAGCAGATTTTCACTTGAAATAAGTAGAAAAATCTGATAGTGGAACAAGTTTTTCTTATTACAAGCACAAAAAACCTGCTTTCACTGGCAGATTTTTCTACTTATTTCAAGTGAAAATTTGTTTGAAACAAGTGAAAATGATCTAAAAACAAGTTCATTTTTAAGGTGATGAGTCTTATTTTAAGTGGAAAGAGATTAGTTTTGACTAGAAATGAGACATTTTGACAAGAAATAAGACAAATATTCTTGGAAAGATGTTGAGTTTTTACAGTGTACTATGAGTATTAGTCAGGTCATACAAAGATTAGACTACTGGTGTTTTTGTGGGCCTACTGGGCGCTGGGCCCCTAGAGTTATCATCACCTTTCTCCCTATACAACGGCCCTGATCAGCAGTGAACTGACCGAGCGCCGATGCCTTCAGGCGCCGCAGGACATCTGCTGCTCCGACCCCCCAGGGAGACGGCCGGGTTCCACCGACCACGCCTCGCCGGGACAGGAAGTGACATCATAGAGGGATGTTCTGCTGCCGTGGCGACGCGTTAAGAGCCGGAGCAGCAGCAGCAGCATTGTTACCGCAGGAAGTCACAGACTATTTTTATACCTGCAGCAGATCTGAGATCTGAGCCGGGGCCATTGTTGTGGTCCGGTCCCTGTCTGGGGGGGTGAGGGGGGGGGGGGGCGGCGTCCTGCAGCTGGACGCCACAGCTGCTCACGACCAATGACCAACGACCACTTCACATCCAGCATCCGGATCAGAGGCCGAGAGGAAACTAACTAACTCACTACTAGAGAGAATCCTGACTCTGATCCTCTGGTTCTGAATCCATTCAGAAACCGACGCTCGTTAACCCATTAATAACCGTTAATGATCAGATTAAAATACTAGGGGTGTGCCAAAAATCGGTTCACATAAGAATTCGCAATTCTCATTTAATACGATTCAGAATCGATATAAAATGTCCCAAAATCAATTTAAAAAAATAAAAGAATGAAACAAATCTGCTGCTGTCGGCCTCCATTTCCTTAGAATTTAAAAGGCAGCATGTTTAACTGCACATTTTTTAATAAAGAGGCACTTTTAATTTGGTTACTCCAGCAATATGTGATATTGCTTTTATGCAACAGTTTCAACAATTCCATCTAAGCATGGATACATGTTTAAAACTCAATAAATGTGAAAAAGACACTTTAGTCGTTCTGTCTTCAAAACAGACTGGAGCAGAAATCATTAGGAATCAAATCGTCTTGAATCGAATCATAGCCCCAAAAATTAGAATCAAATCGTATCGTGAGATAGTAAAAGATTCCCACCCCTATAAAATACTCCAAGCTGCAACGCATCGAAGCAAATGTGTCTCATATTTCACATTAACATGGATTCATAGAAATCTGTTGTCATTTTTAAAGTATAGCTGCATTCTGTGACACTGAAATAAAATGAATAATCAATAATCCAAACTGCATGTTCATTCTGTGACTTCATTCAAATAAATAAATAAAGAAAAGGACATTTAAGATTTCATTTTGAAAACCTATAGACTGAGGTTCCTTTTGAGAGGATTGATCAGTGATTGTTTTCAATGTATTATTAATGATTATCATCTTCTATGTTTAAAAACTGGATTCAGCACATATACATGTTCAAATAAAGTCAAGACCATCCGTCTGAAACTGCACGTTGATGTGACGCAGTAACAATGTAAATGTCACGGTGAGGTATTGATCCTGTTATTGATCCTGGTATTGATCTGAGAGACGATCAGGTTGCAGGTTTCAGTCTGTGTTCGTGACCAGGAACAAGGAACAGAGACAAAGACTGAGGATCTGGACCTGAAACCTGAAACCAGACACGGCCGGAAAAATAAAACTCCAGTCTGATTCATAACGAGTCGATAGAACAGAAAGTTTTAAACCTGCTCCCTCACTGTCCCCAGAAACAATCTAAATAATGCTGTTAAATGTATCTCCTCCTACTGCCTTTGTGTAAAGATTCATTTATTATTATTATTATTAATATTATTATTATTATTATTATTATTATTATTATTATTAACCCTCCTCTTGTCCTCCTGGGTCAAGGAAGGAAGGACAAAGGGAAGGAAGGGAGGGAGGGAAAAGGGAAGGAAAGAAAGATGGAGGGAACAGATTCGTTCAAGGAAGGAAGAAGAAGGAAGGAAAGACAAAAGGAAAGATGGGAGGAAAGAAGGAAGGAAAGCTAGAAGGAGGGAGGGAACAGATTGGGTCAACTGGGTCAAAAAGGAAGGAAGGAAGGAAGGGAGGGAAAAGGGAAGGAAAGAAAGATGGAGGGAAGGAAGGAACAGATTCATTCAAGGAAGAAAGAAGGGAAAGAAGGAAGGGAAAAGAGAAGGAAAGAAAGATGGAGGGAGGGAGCAGATCAGGTCAACTGGATCAAAGGAGGAAGGAAGGAAGGAAGGGAGGGAAAAGGGAAGGAAAGAAAGATGGAGGAAGGAACAGATTCATTCAAGGAAGGAAGAAGGGAAAGAAGGAAGGGAAAAGAGAAGGAAAGAAAGATGGAGGGAGGGAGCAGATCAGGTCAACTGGATCAAAGGAGGAAGGAAGGAAGGAAGGGAGGGAAAAGGGAAGGAAAGAAAGATGGAGGGAAGGAACAGATTCATTCAAGGAAGGAAGAAGGGAAAGAAGGAAGGGAAAAGAGAAGGAAAGAAAGATGGAGGGAGGGAGCAGATCAGGTCAACTGGATCAAAGGAGGAAGGAAGAAGAAGTAAGGACGAAGGAAGGAAGGAAGGAAGGACAAGGGGAAAGATGGGAGGAAAGAAGGAAGGGAAAAGGGAGGGAAAGATAGAAGGAGGGAGGGAACAGATTGGGTCATTTGGGTCAAAAAGAAGAAGAAGGATGAAAGGAAGGGAGGAAGGAATAAAGGAAGGAAGGAAGGGAAAAAGGATTGTGGACAGAAGGAAGGGAAAAGAAAGAAAAGAAAGATGGAAGGAAGAAGTAAGGACGAAGGGAAGGAAGGATAAATCCTGCCTCTTCTCCGTCTCTTTTCCCAGGACATTCTCCGTTTGTTCCTTCACTGTTTGTTTTCACTTTCTGCTCCGTCACCTGAGCTCAGACTCTGATTCAGCGTTTGACTCGCGTTACCACACACACACACACACACACACACACACACACACACACACACACACACCAAACAGGCCTGGCATCAGTGGACGGGGAAATATCCCACGCTGAAACCAGGACAGTGAACGTGACGGAGGAAACAAACAGGAGGACGCAGCTGGAGACGCTGCAGACGAGACGTTCAAGAACCGTCGGAAAACTCAGCGTCCATCCCTGATATCATCATCACAGATCAATAAGCAGCCGAGCGACTCCTCGGGGAGGAACCGGACCGACCGGTCGCAGCTCAACGCTCAGGTGTCGACTTTCTGTTGCAGCGGCGGGAAAAAAGGAGGAAGAGTTTCACGGAGTGAAGAGAGAGTTTGAACCTGAGTCACTGTGACCTCTGACCTCCGACTGGGAAGAGCAGGAAGTGGGAAAAAACACCAAAACATGGAAGAAAGAAGAAGAGGAAGACATTCTGGTCCAAACTGGAACGGAGGGAGAGAGGGAGACATCGGCCAATCAGCAGCGAGATGCCAAACCAAAATTAGCAGCGAGGCCTGAAGCTCTGAAGCTCTGCATTATTCACTCACAATGACCCATTAACATGGAGGGGGGGGGGGGAGAGAGGAGGAAGAATGAAAGGAGGAGGGGGAAAGCAGAAGAGAAGGAGGAAGGGGAGAAAAAGAGGAGGAGAGGAGGAAAGGAGAAGAGAAGGAGGAGGGGGAGGAGGAGGAGAAGAGGATGAAAGGAGAAGAAGAGGAGGAGGGGGAGAAAAAGAAGAGAAGAGGAAGAAAAAGAGGAGAAGAGGAGGAAAGGAGAAGAGAGGGAGGAGGGGGAGAAAAAGAGGAGAAGAGGAGGAAAGGAGAAGAAGAGGAGGAGGGGGAGGAAGAGGAGGAGGAGAGGGGGAGAAACAGAGGAGAAGAGGAAGAATTGATTGACTGATTTATTGTTTTTTATTTCGTATGAATGACATACAGTACATAGCCAAAGGCTTATGAGGAACCTACCCTAGAATAAGAGGAGGAGGGGGAAAGGAGAAGAGAAGGAGGAGGCGGAGAAAGAAGAGGGAGAAGGGGAGGAGGGGGGAGAAAAAGGGAAAAGAGGAAGAAGAGGAGGAGGAAGAGACAGAGAAGGAGGAGGCGGTGGAGGAAAGGAGAAGAGGAAGAGGAGACAAATAAACTACACACACACACACACACACACGTCGCCGCAGCAACAGGCCGATGAGGAACTCGTCCGTGACCTTTCAAAATAAAATCAAAACCAGTTTGAGGTGTGAGAGAGAATTAAAAACAGATTCACTTCCTGTTTGTCCACTTTTACAACACGTTAACCATTTACACCTGGCTACAACTCTGACCTTTGACCTTTGACCTCGTGGTGTTCTTAACTGACCATGTGACATCAGAGACGTGTCACTGCACTTCCTGCTCGGCCTCAGACTTCACAATAAAAGCATAAATTACTACAAGACTAAAAATAGGACAATGACAGATCATTCATGTATTGTTTACTACTTAAGTCTTCCCCCCGGAGTGTGTGTGTGTGTGTGTGTGTGTGTGTGTGTGTGTTCAAACTGAAGGATTAAGACAACAGTGTGTCTCAGCAGGGTGTCCACCATGACACAGATTAATCCGTCTGCTGCGCTCACGACAACGACAACGACACACAACAACAACACAAACCTGGAAGACCGTCTGGGACTTTCACAATAAAAGCACAACGGTCAGTGAACGCACCGTCTCTGTGTCGACAAACTCAACAGAGCAGGAGTTTTTGGCCTTTTTTTTTGCTGCGTCTCTACGGCGATTACAACCTGTGACGACGACAACGATGATGATGAGGAGGAGGAGGAGGAGGAGGAGGAGGAAGATGATGAAGATGGGGACTGAGTTCTTCCTCTGTGGTGTTTTCTCTGGCGCAGCAGCCAGGCTGTGATTACAGGAAGGAAAGGTCACGACCCCGAACTGATGAGAGGACGGAGACGGAGACGGAGACGGAGACGGAGACGGAGACGGAGTGGATTCAGTCTTCTGCCTCCACCTCAGTGTGTGTGTGTGTGTGTGTCTGTGTGTGTGTCTGTGTGTGTCTGTGTGTGTCTGTGTGTGTGTTTGACATTGAAGCTGGATTTAAACACAGACGCTGAAATTTGAGAGTAGTTTCAGAATAAAAGCATAAATATCTTTGGAGGGTTTCCATGGTTAGTTTTAAAAAAGGAAAAGTTCAAAACTTTGGGAAAAGAGACGACAGGAAGTTGATTCTCTTATATTATATTATTTTATCTAAACTTATCTTATATTATCTATCTAAGCTTATTTTAGCTTATTTTATATTATCTTGTTTTAGTGTATCTTATCTGAGCTTTTCTTTTCTTTACTCGTCGCATCTCATCTCATCTTGTCTTATTTCAGCTTATTATTATCTATTTTACGTTACTTTATCTTACTTATCTTATCTATTATTATCTATTTAAGCTTATCTTATCTTAGCTTTTATATTATCTTGTCTTAGTGTATCTTATATAATCTTATTTTAGCTCATTTTAACTGAGCTTATCTTTTATTTTATTTTATTATTTTATCTTATATTATCTTATCTGGTCGTATTGTATTGTATCTTGTCTTGTCATATCGTATGTTGTCTTATCTTATTCTTTACTCGTCTCTTCCCATTGTATCGTATCATTTTTTATCTTATCTTATTGGTCGTGTCGCATTGTGTCATATCGTATGTTATCTTATCTTGTCGTATCGTATCTTGTTGTGTCATATTGTATCATATCATATCTTATCTCATCGTATCGTGTCATATCTTGTCTTATAGTGTTGTATCATATCATATCGTGTGTTATCTCGGTCCAGACGTGTCCGTCTCTCTGTTGCAGCTCCATCACCGTGCAGAGACCAGACACGTAGCGACTGAGCAGCGGTTGTGTAACGGCTCCGTCGTCCTCAGGCTGTTGTTAACTCTGATCACCAGGCTCAACGTCCTCAACTCCACTCCTACACAATAAAAGTCCTTCTGGCTTTATCACTCCTACACAATAAAAGTCCTTCTGGCTTCACTTCCTCTCTCTGACAGAGCAGAGGAGGAGGAGGAGGAGGAGGAGGAGGAGGAGGAGGTGCAGCCAGCTACACTTCACTAATGGATCCCTGCAGCACTTTTACCCAGAGGTCTCTGCTGCTGCTGCTTCATCCTCATCATCCTCATCTTCATCTGCAGGGGCGGACATGGAGTCAGAGTGTGTTCTGTATTTTTAGCAGCGTCGCTCACAGGTGAACAAGTCCAACAACAACAACACCAGTACATGTGTGTGTCTGTGTGTGTGTGTGTGTGTGTGTGTGTGTGTGTGTGTGTGTGTGTGTTTCACGGTTCAGTTGCGTGTTCACACAGCAGCAGCAGTTTCAGCTCCACATGAATCTGAGTCTGTGTCTTGCTATTACAGTTACTATTACTAGAACTATTACAGTATCAACAACATGCCTGTTCCTGTGTACGGTGGTTAGAAGTAGAGGACAGAGTCAATGCTGCAGGACTTGTCTCAATATGGAAAACATTACAGTTTAAAACACCTTTATATCAATACAATCAGTTAAAACACAGTCATGATTCATACACACACGCCACCAGACGGCAACACAAGACCGCTTCACGCTTCCTAAACCAAACACCAACTTTCTGAAGCACACAATAGAATACAGATCAATGAAAGCATGGAACTCCTCCTTTACCACGGCCGATAACTAAACTCACACACAAACTAACATTCAAAAATGCCCCCCCCCCCCGAACGCATCACTGAACATGCACCGTTCCCTCACAATGAGAGTCTCGGCCACCAGATTGGCAGGTGATTCAGTGATTGACAGACCACACAGTTCCACTGTCGGCCTGCAGGCTGCTGCTGAGCCCAACTACTGAACTGAGAAAGGAACCAATCAGGTCAGGAAGTGATTCTAGTCAGTACGTTCACTTCAATAATTCGTTCCTTCGAACGAATCACTCGCGAACGACACAACACTATCACTCACACACATACACACAAAGGGTCTTATGTAGGGTGATAGGGTCTCTTGTTGTCATTTTCATTTGTTTCACCCTCTTATTTTATTCTTTTTATTGTATTTTATAACTGTTGTATCGGAGGTGTCTTACACAGGTTCTTTGATGTGGATGATAATCTGGTGGTACAGATTTAATCTAAGATTTTGTTGACTTGTCTTTATGTTGTGATTGCAGATTTATGTTAAACGTGATGACACTGAATCCCTCACACTGCTGCTGCACCACATCGCGTCTGACATTTACTACTGCACACACACACAGGCACAGACACACACACACACACACACACACACACACACACTTCCTGCAGACCGGTCGATGCTGCTGCTCTTTCAGGACTCGTTATCTGATAAATGTCAGTCTGAGGACAAACGCTGAAACGTCCCACGGACTTAAAGCAGCCTCACACACTGTATTATATATTAATACACACACACACACACACACACACACTCTCAGGGTCCAGATGTTGGCAGCTGCTCCTCCTCCTCCTCTAATCTCACTCAGATTAAAAGAAGCTGGGAAACTTGTGCTGATCCCACACATCCCAGTTTGGCTGCTGTGACCTCCGTCGCCGTGGAAACAGAGCCGGCTCCATCCCATCATATCATCACACCTGAACACTTTTGTTGCTGTCCTGGCAACAGAAAAGAACAGAGTTTTTCCCGACTCCAACGCCAGATCCTGAATCAGCATCAAAACTCCTCTTCCTCTTCCTCCTCTTCCTCTTCCTCCTCGTCTCTGCACTCAGGTTAACGAGCTACATCTTCATCATCTTCATCATCATCATCGTCAGCGTTTAATCTGGTGCAGTCAGCATGGGGGGGGTGAGGGGGGTGAGGGGGGGTGAGTGGACAAAAGGTGCAGAGACGTCAGTGTAATTCCTCTGGACAGAGTTTGGCGCCGGCAGCGGTGACGATGTTACGTAACGACCCTTTAAAAGCATCGTCATCGCTCTTTTCTCTTCTTCTTCTCTGTTTTTGTACCACGTCAATCAGCTGCTGCGTCGGGTTGTGTTGCGTAATCACACACACACACACACACACACACACACACACACACACACACACACACGTTCAACAACAACACAGAGGTTTTATTTTGAAAGGGAGGAAGTGAGTCGACACAAAGTCTCCAGATTCTCTAATAATAATAATAATGATGATGATGATGTCATCAATAATCATCAATAATCCGTCCATAGACAATAGTCAGCCACTTCCTGTCTGAAACCTGAGAGTGTGTGTGTGTGTGTGAACTGGGTCACACGGTGCGTTCACTGACACGTCGGAGCTGGAAGCACCGACACAAAGAAACGAGACAAAAGACAAAACAACTGAGTCACCGGAGAAAAACCAGAACAGCCGAGGTCAGAGGCTGTTCTCCACTCCACTGGCTTCTACTGGATTCTACTGGTCTAGTCCAGACCCCCTAGCCCCAGACCCCCTAACCCCAGACCACCTAACCCCAGACCACCTAACCCCAGACCCCCTAACCCCAGACCCCCTAACCCCAGACCGAGTCGGAGCGTTGTAAAAGCTTTGACAGCAGAAATGATATCTAGGAACTTGAAGGATTAAAACCTGGGTGGACAACCTGGTCAACTAGCTGCTGGAAAGCTACAGGGGCCAAAACCCCTTTCTGGGGTCATTTTGCTGGCGAAATGATGTAAATGCAAATATTTAGGTACTACAATGGCATAAATAGTCATACAACTATAACATTTGGCAGAGAGTATCTTGACACATAGGGGGAGGCATGAAAAAAAGATTCTGGGGTTTGTTGCAACTGGATTTTAAGATATCACCCTCAACATCCCAAAAAAGACAAAAAAAAGTACTGTTCGCCTGACAAATTCTCATGAAAATGATTATTTTTCAGCACTTTATGGAGAATATCTATGCCTAACATGTATATAGAAAACTTCCTTAATTCATAAGCTTCAATTTGAGTCCAAGATAGCCTTTCTATCTCCAAAGCCACTTGCTGTGGCCAACGTTCTTCTCTATCTATCTGTTCACTTAGAGGAGACCAGAAACAGAATGTTTTCTGATCATGTCAGTTAACATGGAGTTTTTCACAATAGGTGTTGTTGTTTGGAGACAGCCTGTAGCTTTCAGTAGCTAGTAGGAAGTAGGGCTGCACAATTAATCGAATTTTAATCACGATCACGATTTTGGCTGCCACGATTAAATTAAGATGATCGTCACGATTATTAACATGTAAAAAAACGGGCTGTGCTGCATATCAAATCAAGCGCTTTCTCAACCAATAGTCCGCCAACCACCAGGGGGCGAACGAGAGGTCAGGGCTCCATGAAGCTGCCTAACTAACAAGCGAGCGCATCCTCCCTTTACATGTTGTTTACAGTCCAGAGTGTGTGTCCCGGCCGGTCAGTCGGCACCTTCAAATGCTGCTGTAGCTGTCACCTTCTGCGCCCGGTGTTACGTCTCACTCATAGGCTGTATGGATCTCACTCTGCAGTGAGAGTGAGACGATGTCGGCAGCAGACGGTGACAGTAGACATGACGTGTGTCTGTGTCTGGTCAGTCAGCACCTCCAAAGGCTGTCTAGTAGACAGTGTCTACTGTCGCCGTCTCTCTCTGGATCGGATCGAGGTCGGGCTGCGGGGTGGTCTCGAAGCTGGACCGAGACCCCGTCACCCCACGCGGCCGTTTTGGTGTTAATTACATACGTCGTGTAAATAAAACGTTCCGACCGTGATCATAACGGCCGGTAACGGCGATCTATGGCCGTTTTGGTGGCAGCACAGTTGAGCTAGGCCGACCTGCTGGACGCTGCCTGTGTGAAAACACTTGGTCTGTTCATTAAATGTTTTTAATTCGTTCTAAATTGCTGCTGAACCACCCGTGCTGTGCTTTGGTCCATGCTAGACAGGCTCTTGCCCACACATCTCTGTGTATCATTGATGGCAAAAAATTAAGTTTTACCTATGCTTTGAAATTACATTTCAGAGCCTGTACTTTCTTACTTTTATTTGAGTAAAGGAGTTGAATCAGCAGCTACTTCTACCAGATTTATTTTTTGTTTTTTACACAAGTATCTGTACGCTACTGTACAGAATGACACCTCTGCACTCTGCAATGGCATTTATTTTTCGCTAGCCCTTTGTCTTGGGTAAATTTTATTTTAGGCTATTATTTATTTTTATTTTACGTTTTATTTTGAACTGAAAGCCTTGTTCACATAGCCTATTGTTTGTTTCAAATAGAAAGTGCAATAAAAACATGTTTTATCTAACATAATGTATAATCGTGATTAATAATCGTGATTTCAATATCGACAAAAATAATCGTGATTATCATTTTGGCCATAATCGTGCAGCCCTAGTAGGAAGGCTCTGGGACTCACATGGAAGATTATGAATTAAGGACCTTGAATGCAGCACGGAGGTAAAACTGTTCATAATAAAGAATAAAAAGAAGAAGAAGAATGTGTTAATAACTGATCTGTTGTTGTTGTTGTTGATCTACACTGTGTTTGTGTGTACGGTGGCCCTGAAGGACAACAACAACAACAACAACAACAACAACAACACAGAGGAAGAGGAGGACGGTTACATAACCAGACATGAAGGAGAGAGACATCCAGATGTGCACTGATGGGTGAGAGACAGAGAGAGGTGGGGAGAGAGAAGAGGGGGAGGAGAGAGGGAGGGAGACAGAGAGAGAGAGGGAGAAAGAGGAGAGAGAGAGAAAGAGAGAGGGGGAAAGAGGAGAGAGAGAGAGAGGAAGAGAGAGGGGGAAAGAGGAGAGAGAGAGAAAGAGAGAGGGGGAAAGAGGAGAGAGAGAGAGAGGAAGAGAGAGGGGGGAAGAGGAGAGAGAGAGAGAGGAGAGGAGGGGAGAGAGAGTGAGTCACTGATCGCCCGAGGATTCAGGGAAACTGGAAACGAGGAGGACGAGCGAGTCACCGCGGCGACGGATGATGATGATGATGATGATGATGATGATGAAGATGATGAGCAGCCGTGAGAACAACATCTGGAGCTGAGACAGACAGGAAGCAGCCTGCCAGACCTTCACAATAAGAGCGCGTGTTCACACTTCAACAGCGTTAATTCAGTTTCTAAACTGGTTCAGATGGTTTTTATCCAGAGCAAACAGAGAACGACAACGTTTACACACAACATGACACACAACATGACACACACACACACACACACACACACACACACACACACACACACACACACACACACACACACACACACACACACACACACACACACACACACACACACACACACACACACACACACACACACACACACACACCTCCTCCTCCTCCTCCTCTTCATCATGTGACCCAGAGGCCTGAACAGAAATAGAGCTGCTTCTGACAAAAACTCCACTTTTACAGCTAATTGAATAAAAACCAGAGGCTCAGTCAGAGTTTCACTTTCAGTCTCCAACTCGCTGTGAAACATCTCACTCTCTCTTCTGCCCTAAACCCGTCTGTTGCCGCGACAACGGGGGACAGAAAGACACATGGACGGAGCGAAGCCCAGAAACCAGAGACCAGGTCCTGTCAGTCCCAGTGTCTTGATATTTACTTTATTCCTCCTCAGCTACAAAGAAAAGATGGTTGGATGTAAAATCTAAACCATATTTAATGTTAAATAAAGTTTGGATTGAACAGAAGAACTCAGCACAGAACCTGCTGGAGTTTTACACAAGCAGAGACTTTAGTACAACTATTTGGATTAGGAAGACAGACTCCTAGGTCCACAGCCCTGAGTATTCTTCCTATTCTTGCTGTAAATACTTTTCAAATATGTATTTTTGTTCATCAATCCATCCACAAGTTACTTCCAGTCTGTTTCCAAACTGTATTTCAACACTAGGTCAGCAAATAATCTTCATTATCCCACTTCTTCCAACTCTACTTTCTCTCAGTTCTAGATTTAGAGATCCGCACTTTTGGAATTCATTACCAATCCACCTTAGAAACTGCACAAGCATAAATTCATTAAAGAAACAAATAATTCACTTTCTATTGGTCCAGTTGAGCGACGCATAATCCACAACATGGCTTTTCTCTCTCTCTCTCTTTTCTAATTGTTTTATGTTCTTCACATTAGTGTAAATCTCTCTCTCCTCTCTAGAAGGAAACTTGACTTGACCAGCTCTTAGGGGTTTGTTTGGTTTCTCCTGCACATCTGCTTTATTGTCTGTAACAACATCTATTGCACGTCTGTCCGTCCTGGGTGAGGGATCCCTCCTCTGTTACTCACCCTGAGCTTTCTCCTGGTTTTCCCTGTTAAAAGGGTTTTCATGGAGTTTTTCAGAGGATGTTGTTACGATGCCATGTAAAGCCCTTTGAGACAAACTGTTTGTAAAAACGGGCTATACAAATAAAATTGCCTTGCCTTTATCTACTACTGTATACTTTGTATGTATGTTTTTTGTTGTTGTTCCACTTTTTAATAATATGCTGTTTTATACATCTTTCATGTGCTAATACAATGCAATACAATACAGGTTGTAAATCTTTAAAAACGAGTCAATATTATTAGTAGTAGTAGTATTATACTTTTATTTATTCTGATTCTATTTTAACTTGTTTTATTCTGTTCTTATTCTGCTTTATTTGAGTAATACCCTACTATTTCTATTCATCTATGTGTAATATCACTTTGTGTTGATTTCTCTAATCAGGAGTTTGTAACGAAGACAAATAAAGTGAATCTGGATCTGAAAACACAAAGAATAAATCAACTGTAAACACACACACAGACACACACACACACACACACACACCTCTCTCTCCCACCATCAGCCAGACACCAATAATCAACACCGGATCAATCAGACGCAGCTGCTGGAGTCAATCCCATCCAGGGGAATCGAACCTGCAACCCTTCCTGTATGCATGTTGTGTGTGTGCATGTGCATATGCATGTGTGTGTGTGTGTGTGTGTGTGTGTCCTGACCTTCGATGGCGATGACGTGCTCCCGGATCTGGTTCTGCAGCAGCGGCTCCTCCACGCGCTCCAGCAGCTCGTAGATGGAGTAGATGTTCGGATGCACGGACTCGAACCTCTGGATCTCAGACCGGATGGCGGCCGAGTTGGCCACATGTTGCTGGTAGTTCATCCTGGACTTGGATCCGGATCCACTTCACACACACACTGGACTTCACTTCAGTTCAGCTGCAGAACCACATAAAAGATCCTGGTTCTTCCTGCAGAACCGGAACCAGAGCCAGGTCTGGACTGGTCCTCCTTTCTCTCTCTGTCTCTGTGTCTCTACTCGGTCTCTAGATCTCCGGATCCGGATCCTCCTCTACTACATCCCCCCAGGTTCTGTTCTTCCTCTGGTTCTTCTTCCTCCGGAGCTTCCCGGGCCAGGCTGCTGCTACTGCCCGCTGAAGGCAGCTGTTTCCCGGCTTGTCCCGGCTCCCAATCCCGGTGTAGCGGCGGAGACAGATGTGCTGCTGCTGCGGTTCTGGTGCTGCTGCCTCCCCATATCCCCACAGTCCGACACCAGAGGAGGGGGGATAAGTGAATAAATAAATAAATAAACCCCCACCACACTTGACCCCCCGGTTCTGGGGGGTTTATCTATCACCGGCCGGGTTTTGGAGTCAGAAAGTGTCCGAACAAGGAGCGTGAAAATCGGCCTTGTTGCTAAAGCTACGAGCTAACTAGCGGTTGTTAGCTTCCCAACAACAACCAGGGAGAAGAGAAGAGAAGAGAGGGGGGAAACTCGCCGCTGCTCCACCGGGAAACTCCGCTCAGGAGCCGGATACTTGCAGCTGGAAACCCCGCCTCGGAGAACCGGAGAACCGGAGAACCACCGGAGCCAAGTGAAACCCAGTGGCGGGGTTTCAGTGCTGCAGCCTGGGATCAGTTCCTCAGGATGCCCCGCTCCCTCCCTCCGTTGTTTTGTCTCCGCTCCGGGACCAGCTGCTCCTCTCTCCCTCTCCAACACTATCACCGCCCGCCGCGCTCTGCCCCGGCAGCAGGAACGAACGAACCCTCCAGGTAAAATAAATAAAAACAGAATAAACCCCAGTAGAGTCCACAGGTGAAGTGACCGTGTTTTACAGGTGAGTTCTCCGGTTCATCATCCTGCTGCTGCTGAAGCCCGGAGCTTCGTGTGTGTGTCCCGGCTGGTGACGTCACCCGCGTCACCGCAACTAGCTCCGCCTCCCCCCGCAGTCAAGCCGCTACTCGCACACCTGCACGGCTTCCGGTGCCGGAGTTTCAACATAAAATACAATAAAATAAAATAAAATAAAGCCAGAAGTACCAAGAGATGATATGAATTATTAGTTGTTTTTTTCCCTCATAATTTTAATGTTAATACAAATTAAAAAAAAAAAAAAAAAAACTCACAAACACACACAAGCAGACCAAACGACACAACGACAATAACAACAAAAACATTGACCTATTTCTCAACAATAACACAGAGGGTGGGAATATACAGTGTATGTTAGATCAGATTTCTAAATAAAACAATAATAAAAAATAAAATCCACTTTTATATAGTCAGTTAAAATGACATTATTAGTTTTTGTTACTGTTGGATGTTCTACACATATATTTGGCTACTAAAAAATATATATACTATATCCTAATTATATATACTTTGTTTTATATTTGTATTTATTCTGATTCTACATTAACTTATTTTATTCTGTTCTTATTCTGCGTTTATTTTAGTAATAATATTTCAATTCATCTATGTATATCTCACTTTGTGTTGAAAATAAAGTGATTCTGAATCTGAAAACACAAAGAATAAATCTGCTCAAACTGCAAAATCAACTGTAAACACACAGACACACACATTTATAACATAAGCTATATATAGATGTACACATCATAATATATCATGTACTAGTCTACTACACACGAGACAAAACAAAATAAAAACACACACACTGCTTCTTGTTAGTTGCTTTTGTTCTGCTCTTTTGTTTATTTTTTTTATTTTATGAGTTGAACAGTGAACGTCTCCTCAGTTTTCGCTGGTAAACAGAGATTTTATATTAAAACAAATCTAAAATACAAGTAGAAAATCCTCAACATCACCAGATCCATTCACATCAAACCAAAGTTCTCATTAATCTAATTAATTTATCTCTTAAAGCTCGAAAACAGCAGAATCTCACTGATGTCTGTGCTTTTAGTTTGAAGATTCAGCAAGTCTAATTGTTCTTTAAACTACAAAGGCGATTTTTTTTTTTTTTTGGTGCGACATAACTAGTGCTTTTATTTTGAACACCAATGCGTCCTTCTTCCGGTCCACTTCCGGTTCAGTGCTGCTCACTTGACGCAGGCGCGTTCAGGGACATCGATGCTGCGTTGAGGCTGCGCACGAACCACCGAAGCAGGAATATGTTCATTTCTCTCATTTCTCCTTTTCAAGTCTTTTATTTTGACAGCACGAGATATGGGACCCTTTCAAAATAAAACTGTCAGATATTTTATTCAATAACCAAAAAAAAACCAAAGATGTTCCTCTGTGTTTGTTTGAATCTGTGTTTTCTAAACTGTCTAACTCATCAGAAATCAGTGTTATTGATCCCTCAGTGTGTGTGTGTGTGTGTGCGCTCTTATTGTGTGGACGCCGCCACCTTCTCTCCGTCCAGCAGTAAACAGTGAACAATGCCGCTCTTCTTCTTCCCACTGCTCATCGCCTTGATGCAGCACTCGTGTTCCCCGACCATGAAGTGTGTCTCTGTGCCGTCGTCCACAAACTCCCCCTGCACGCACGCACGCACGCACACACACACACACACACACACACAGGCTTCATCACATTCCTGTGTTTCTATATTTGTGAGACATTTTCTTTTATCTTTTTTTTAAGGATCATCATCATTTCTGCATATTTCCTTTTAATTTGCTCTGTTTTTATTTTTTCTACTTCCTGTTTTCAAACTGAATGTTGAGTTTTTCCCGTCAAAATCAATAATCAATAATATTTTTCTTTGACCTTCAAGTCTAAAGTAAAAAAACAAACCTTTAAAAGTTAAAGCTTTAAGTCTTATTTTGAAAGGACATATCCTGTTGATGGACACGGAGCAGAAACACAAAGATGTGACACAACAAGTTTTCTCCTGTTTCCATAGAAACGTATCGATGTTATGTGTGCAGCTTTAACAGTTATCTGATTATCGATTATTGATCATTGATCGTCGTCTCTCACCATGGCGTCCATCTTCTGTCCGTTGCACCAAACGTCCATCGTGTCTTTTTCTGACGTCAAAACACAAAGAGAGCAGCTGATGACATCATCATGACCTCATCCACCTGTCACATGACCACTCTCACCTGTTGTGTTGTGTTGTGTTGTGTTGTGTTGTGTTGTGTTGTGTTGTGTTGTGTTGTGTTGTGTTGTGTAACAGGAAGTGGCGTTTCCTTTAATCCCTGCACTGACCTGACCTCAGCAGATTAACCCACTGTGGCCTTTACAACAAAGTGGTTTGTGAAGAATAAACTATATTACTTATTTATTATTAATAAAAACAATATATTAAATTCATTATTATCAATTATTTCATATTAATTAAAGGTCCAGTGTGTAATGACGTCATGGTTTTACACAAGACACTACAGGTGAATAGGGTAAAAATTTAAACTAACAGATATCACCATGAAACTTCCCAAGTTTATCTCTCACGTTAAAGCAGAACTATGCAGGATTTGGGCTGTAATTATTGTGGCTCAGAGTCACTGTGATGGTTGAGTGACCTGTTATAAAGTGAATGGGGTCTAGGCCAATGCGCTCACCCCCCCCACTGGCTGAAAACCGCACTTGCAAGATCAGTCGTCCGTCTCGGTGTTACAAATCTCGTCAATGGATAGAAGTATCGCGAGAAACTGCCTTACGGCAGTACGAGATAAGAACGCATATGACGTCATGCATGTCACGAATCGTGATTGGTTTGAGTTCGGAAAGTCGGAGGAAACCATGGAAACATGAAATGTTTACTGATGAAGTTCAGCTTGTGGCTAACGGGGAGCTAATGCTAACACAGATACACACACCATGGGTCTTTTATAAGATAATGTAATACATCATGACACACACACACACACCTTCGCGTTTTGGAACCTTTATTCCTGTGTGTGTATGTCTGTGTCTTTGTGCCTGTGTGTGGCTGTATTAGCGTTAGCTCCGCGTTAGCGTTAGCTCCGTGTTAGCATAGCGTTAGCTCGGTGTTAGCGTTAGCTCGGTGTTAGCGTTAGCTCGGTGTTAGCAGGGCTTAGCAAACAGCAGTAAACACAAGCACGTGTAGGGGGGGTGGAGGAGGTGGCGGCGGCAAGGTTTTACGACAGTGACATGTGCCTCCCAGAACTGTGGGGGAGCTCCGGAGAGGGAAAAAAAGAGAAACCAACGAAGGAGCGAGCTATTTCCGGCCGACTTGCAAAGTTCTGCTTTAAGACAAATATTTTTTGTATTACAAGTTTTGCCAATTTTAATGTTTAAATATGTAAAGGAGGCATTATCTAATTAAATATGTGCTAATTTGCATATATTTCCAGAACAGAAATCTGAACAATGGATGAAGCTACTTTGTTTTATCTTGTTGACATATTAGAGTCTTTAGTTTTAACAGAGGAGGATTGTGGATATCTCTTTTTATCACTCTGTAAATGAGAAAATACTGTCACCAGCCCTAAAACATCTAATGTCTCCATGTTTTTAGTAATAAAATGTTGTATAAATGAGGCTGTGAATGATATATCAACAATCCCCTCTGTAAAAACTTTCAGAATATAGAAAGGGATCAAAGTGGAAGGTTTGGTGTCTGGAAGTGCTGCTGAAGTGGAGATTTCTAGCTCAGAGTCTGAGTCTGAAAAACTCTTTCTGAGAATAAAGACTTGTAGTCTAGTTTTTATTCTATTATATATTTTTCTTTCTCTCTCTATTTTCTGCACTTTCTTTTATTCTTCACACAGTTACACACATCGCACATTTTTTACTTTGCACTAAAATCAACACTGCCAATTTGTTGTACATACTTTTGTACATTACATTTTATTGTATCTGCTATTGCTATTTTATTATGTATAGTTTGTTCTTTATATTCTTATACTAGATGTTGTTATCGTCACTGTGTGTCTGTGTAATGCTGCTGCTGCACTATCTATCTATCTATCTGTCTGTCTGTCTGTCTGTCTGTCTGTCTGTCTATCTATCATTCTATCTATCATTATTTATATCTATCTATCTGTCTGTCTGTCTGTCTGTCTGTCTGTCTGTCTATCTATCGTTCTATCTATCTATCTATCTATCTATCTATCTATCTATCTATCTGTCTGTCTGTCTGTCTGTCTGTCTGTCTGTCTATCTATCGTTCTATCTATCTATCTATCTATCTATCTATCTATCTGTCTGTCTGTCTGTCTGTCTGTCTGTCTGTCTATCTATCGTTCTATCTATCTATCTATCTATCTATCTATCTATCTGTCTGTCTGTCTGTCTGTCTGTCTGTCTATCTATCGTTCTATCTATCTATCTATCTATCTATCTATCTGTCTGTCTGTCTGTCTGTCTGTCTGTCTATCTATCGTTCTATCTATCTATCTATCTATCTATCTGTCTGTCTGTCTGTCTGTCTGTCTGTCTGTCTGTCTGTCTGTCTATCTATCGTTCTATCTATCTATCTATCTGTCTGTCTGTCTGTCTGTCTGTCTGTCTGTCTGTCTATCTATCGTTCTATCTATCTATCTATCTATCTATCTATCTTTTTCTTGCTTTTAATTGTATGTTTAATGTTTTAATTTTTTTAAATGGTTTGTTTCATATTGTGTTGGTCATCATACAGAACAAATTGTTACTTGTGTCTCTGAATTAAAAAAGTTGAACTATTTCCATGTTTGTAGATTGTGGGTCACATTACGTAAAAGGCTGTTCAGTGTTGAGGCTGTTGTTACTGTCGACCAATCAGAGCTCACCCAGCACCACGCGGTAGTCCTGGCCGTCCACCTGCAGCAGCCAGGTCTTGGTGCTCTTGGCGCGGTCGTCGATGAACTTCTGCAGACTCTTGCCGTCGACCTCCAGCGAGTACTCGTAGGCGAAGCCGCTGACGGCCTCGATGTGGACCGTGGCTCTGGTGTTGGCTCCGCCCACCGTGAACGTCTCCTTCCCCACCAGCTTGAACATCCAGTCCCTCCGGACCACTTCCTGTGGACACACGGTTGCGTTTCCATCTCAGCTTTTCACTGAATAAAAACCATATTTCTAACATTTCAAAAAAGCACAATTGTTGCTATTTACAGCTGTTTTGAGAATGAGATGCGTTCAAATGTTTCGGTGAGACCTGAGTTAGTGTTTTAATACCTGGTTTTTATTGCAATATTTAGGTTTCTAGTTGAAATGCAGAGCTGGACAGAGTACTGGACCCCAGTACTTGAGTAAGAGTACAAATACTACTGGTCAAAAGTTACAAGTAAAAGTAGCTCAGTCAACATGTTACTCGAGTAAGAGTAAAAAAGTACATGCTTTTAAATTTACTTTAAGTAAAAATAACAGTATAGTAAATGCCTTATTCTTCACATCAATGAATGACTCTAATTGTTTGTAAATGAATGTAAGGAGCTTTTAACTCTTGTTAGTGAGAATGAACTCTTTGAAAGCAGCTGCACTGATGTGCTGCTTTTAGGGGTTAGGGTTTCCTTCACAGACAAACACAGCTTGTGTCCAATAGGATTTTAGAAAAAGACCTGAAAGTAACCAGTACTTTTCAGCCTTCCTACAAATTAACTCCAGTAAAAGTACAAATATTTGTCTTGGAAATGTATTCAAGTAAGAGTAAGAAGTACCAAAGAAATCTAATACTCAAGGAAAGTACAAATCCTCTGGATATGTACTTAAGTACAGTACTCAAGTAAATTTACTCTGTTACTGTGCGTTCACACCAAAAGCTTCCAAAGCGTCAAAAACGCTCGAGGGTGGGCGTCAGACAAGACAGCTCCCAAAACGGCAAATATTTTCAGCCGCTTTGGCCGCTCGTCACGTGACTGACGTCAAAGTTCGATCGCGCTGGTCATTGGGGAGCCGAAATACAAAAAAAAGGCAGCCGACGGACATCTCTATTTCTTCCGGTTGCCGCTGAACCGCGTCATAGCTCATTACCCTAAAGTTAAACCTGGCTCAACTTCTCATCTGGTGGCGCTTTGGACGCTTTGGAAGCGCGGCGACGCCTGTTGACGCTTTGGACGCTCAGTGTCACCAGGCTCTCATTGAAAATGAATTGACATCCGGCATTTTTGACGCTTTGGAAGCTTTTGGTGTGAACGCACAGTTACTGTCCACCACTGTTGAAATGAAAACACAACTTGTGACGTCACACAGGTGGAAACCATATATATATATATCTATGGGTGAAAACGCCCTCTGTGTGTTAGCGTTAGCATTTAGCTTCAGATTGAGACTAAAACGCTGCGTTTGAGGCAACTTGTAATCTCCCAGATGAAAACTCAGATTTCCGACTTCAAATGTTGGAGAGGCAGCAGGATGCCAGAATGACCACAAACATGATGGACCGCGACAAACTCATCGCATTCAAAGTGTTTCATGCGGCTAACAGCAGCTAACGGAGGCTAACAGCGGCTAACGGAGGCTAACAGCAGCTAACGGAGGCTAACAGCAGCTAACAGAGGCTATGTAAATGACGCAATGACATGTTGAGCATTACAGAAAATCCACCAATTAAAGGACTCAAATACATCAACAAACCAACAGGAAGTGAAGCCCTTTCAAAGTAAAATAACACTGATGAGGGTGAATTGGCCTGATGTGGGACATTTTGTGAAGTTCAGACTTCTGGTCCATACTGAGATGAAGCAAACGCTTTCAATCTACATCCTGTACCTTTCTGAAATCCTTAGGTTGTGATCTAATGAAATCCAAAGAGATCAATAATGTGCTATCCTTTGATGTCTTCTAAACTCAAACATTTATCATGAACATTATGAAAAAGAGACAAGCCATTTACCCCTTTAACAGTATTATGACCACTTCCAGTTAATAAATGTGATTTTCTTTTGTTGTAAAATATCCAAAATAATGCATAATAACAATAATATCATTATTCATCCTATTCAACTACACAGTTTAATCTGAAAAAGCACCGTCACACATGAGGAAAAACCACCTGTCCCTCTTTAGGACGGCATGCTCCAGTAGAAATGTTGATTGAAATTGTAAATATTGAGAATGGTTTCACCATATTAAAATATATTTTAATGCATCAACATATTATAAACACATTTTGACCCAAAAATTGCAATAATGTTGTTTTTTAAAATAAATTCTGGTCTTAGGTAACATTAACTTTGTCCAAACCTAATGTCACTATTCTGGTGGCCTTCGTCTGTATAAAGCTGTTGTTTCTGCAGATCTGCAGCGCTGTGATGTCATCAGTGATGTCACAGCCGGGTCTCACCTGTCCGTTGACGTAGACGACCCGTTTCCCCGTGGTGGTGCCGTGGGCGAACTCCACCCTGTAGACGCCGTCGCTCAGCGCCACGTCCCACAGCGCCACCAGGTCTCCGCCCAGCATCTTCACAGACCTCAGAGACTAAACCAGGACCAGGACCAGGACCAGGACCAGAACCAGGACCAGACCCGGAGGAGAGGGAGTCACAGGAGTAGCGTCATTCCGAGGAGGAGCAGGAGGAGCAGGAGGAGCAGGAGGTCCGGGCTGTGGGCTCAGCAGCAGGTGTATTACTGTAAGAGGCTTAGACCGACACTGATGATCAGGATTTAGTCTGAGCCGCTGGTTTGGTTCTAACAGAGGGAACAGGGTCAGTGAACGCACCACACACACACACACACACAGAGGGAATAGGGTCAGTGAACGCACCACACACACACACACAGAGGGAACAGGGTCAGTGAACGCACCACACACACACACACACACAGAGGGAACAGGGTCAGTGAACGCACCACACACACTCACAGAGACAGGAGGTCAGTGAACGCACCTGAAAAGGGACATGTAGATGTCTTTAATCGAAGCCCTCCTGGGACAAGGAAGGAAGGAAGGAAGGAAGGAAGGAAGGAAGGAAGGAAGGAAGGAAGGAAGGGAAAAAGAAAGGAAAGATAGAAGGAGGGAGGGAACAGATTGGGTCAATTGGGTCAAAAAGGAAGGAAGAAGTAAGGACGAAGGGAAGGAAGGAAGGAAGGAAGGAAGAGAGGGAAAAAGGATTGTGGAAAGAAGGAAGGGAAAAGGAAGGAAATAGGAGGGAGGGAATAGATTTGTTCAAGGAAGGAAGAAGAAGGGAAAGAAGGAAGGAAGGAAGGAAAGAAAGAAAGAAGGAAGGAAGGAAGGAAGGAAGAAGGGAAAGATGGGAGGAAAAAAGGAAGGGAAAAGGGAAGGAAAGCCAGAAGGAAGGAGGGAACAGATCAGGAAAAAAAGGAAGGAAGAAGTAAGGACGAAGAGAAGGAAGAAAGGAAGGAAGGAAGGCAGAAAGGGAAAAAGGATTGTGGAAAGAAGGAAGGGAAAAAGGAAGGAAAGAGGAGGGAGGGAATAGATTTGCTCAAGGAAGGAAGAAGGGAAAGAAGGAAGGGAAAAGGGAAGAAAAGGAAGATGGAGGGATAGGGAACAGATCAGGTCAGTTGGATCAAAACAGGAAGGAAGAAGAAGTAAGGACGAAGGGAAGGAAGGAAGGAAGGAAGGAAGGAAGGAAGGAAGGAAGGAAGGAAGGAAGGAAGGAAGGAAGGAAGGAAGGAAGGAAGGAAAGAAAGAAGGAAGGATGGAGGAAGGAAACAGATTGGGTCAATTTGACCCAGAAGGACAACAGGAGGGTTATAGATATGTCAAACTGGAATTAGTCGTAATTCAGTTACAGAGATCTGTAACTCACATAGTGATATCTGTAATGACACATGATTGGTTACAGTGAGCTCGTCTGTCCTATAGGAAGAACCTAGTAGATCTGATCTTGTTTTTAGAGATCTGCAACACATCCAGTCTGGCTGTTAAATGTTCAAATGTCTTGACGTAGACTTCTATGTTTCTAGAGCGTCTTTGGTGACGGCGCAGGAACTCCACATTAAACAGACTTTACAGAAACCTTTATGGACTCGTTTATAGATTATTATAGGATTTAAACTACTTTGTTGTTTTCATCACAGCTCTTTGTGTGTAAATATTCTTTATGAATAACAGAACTACAAACTTGGTCACAGTTTGTATTTGATCAGATTTAACCTGCTGCTACAGCTCCATCTAGTGGCCACGGTGACACACTACACCTCATAGACAATAAACCATTATGATTATTATTAAATTGCACATTATTTTTAAGGTGGTTCATAATGTTTTGTAAAAAGGTTAATTAGTGCAAAGCATTTGTTTACAGATATTTACAGATTATAATGTTTTTATTTTACTGCTCTTTCACTTTAACAGTTCATGTGACTCAGCTGCTTTTATCTGATGAATCACTGGTGGTTTTATTTCTGACTTTGACTCTGAACTCTTTAAGTCTTTCATTTTCAGCTTTAGTGAGTTTATTTTCATTTTCTGTTTGTCAGAAAGAAGGAAACCTTTATATAAAGCCTATATACGTGTATATATATATTGTGTGTGTGAAAATGAGCACAGATCCACAGGTGATTGATTGAAAAACGAGCCGCCGATCGACCCGTCTCTTCTTTTTATTATCAAATGGATATGAGGTCGTCTGCAACAGCACAAACAACACGCAGCAGAGTGATTTAAATAGCAGATAATCCCTTTGAAACGTGATTATAAATTATATATTTGTGTTCGTCAGGGAGGAGGAGGAGGAGGAGGAGGAGGAGGAAGCTTCCATACAGGAGGAGGAGGAGTGTCTCAAGTGTCATTACACATCATCAGGAATGTGGGAAAACATGGAGGAGAGAGAACAGAGTAAAAGTTTTGGCTCCAGGAGTTTGAAGCTGCCGCTCGACGCTTCACGTGACGACAAGAGACGAAGACGACGACAAGAAGACAAAACACTTTAAGGCACAAAAATCTCACAGTGGAACATTTTGGATTTTCTTTTTGTTGTTGTTGGGAGGGGGAGGGAGGAGGATTTTTGTAAAAACTAACTCTTCTGGAGAGATTGTCTACAAACACCACGGGTTCCCTTTGTTGTTGCTGTGACTCCGCCCACAGGGGAAGAAGGAAAGGAAGGAAGGAAAGGAAAGAAGGAAGCAGGTCTGTGGACACGTGTGTTGTTTCCAGGTGTATTATTATTATTATTATTAATAATATTAATATTATTATTAATATACTGGACACAGTGTGTTTCCCTTTAAAGGGATAGTTCAACATTTTGTCAAATTGGCCCATTGCCATAATCCCTATAGTCATAGCAGTAGGTTTGTTACCTTTAATTGTCAGTGCAAGCTGTTCTATGTTACGAAGGCTCATGGGATTTCTTGGTTTCCATCATCAAACTCATCAAATACACAATCCAACAACTCCACAACGCTCTGGTGGACAAGTTGTGAGCTGCACATTCACCACACTATGAGATAATAACACAACGTTACCACACAGAGTTGTTTTAGAGGGAAATTCATGCAAAACCACTGATGCACGTTGCCTTCAGGGACAGTTTTTCATCAAGCAGTCACTAAAACAACTCTGTGTGGTAACGTTGTGTTATTATCTCATAGTGTGGTGAATGTGCAGGTCACAACTTGTCCACCAGAGCGTTGTGGAGTTGTTGGATTGTGTATTTGATGAGTTTGATGAGGGAAACCAAGAAATCCCATGAGCCTCCGTAGCGTAGCTCTGAGCAGCTCACGGCTCTGCTCCGCCGTTCTAAAAACAATTAAAGGTAAGGAACCTACTGCTATGACTATAGGGATTATGGCAATGGGCCAATTTGACTAAATGTTGAACTATCCCCTTAACAGCGGCTGTTTGTCTTCTTCCACTTCCTGTTTCAGTGGATTTCCCAGAATCCCGCGGGGTCCTGCTCTCACACGTGTCCACAGGAAGTAGTCGGAGGAAGAAGAAGCAGAGAGAGGAAGTGAAACATGGAGGGGGCGGGGCTAAAGGGGGCGGAGCCAGAGAGCAGCGTGCAGCAGACTGATGTGTGGACACTGCTGCTGCTGCTGCTGCTGCTGCTCGCCAGTCTGTGTTTGTTACTGGGTTTGTGTCGTCGTTGTCGTGGTCGTTGTCATGGTCGTTGTCATGGTCGTTGTCGTGGTTACTGTGGGTTTGGCACCGTGTCTCCTCCTCGCTACAGGATGCAGCAGCGCTTCTTCTTCTTCTTGCCGCTCGGACCGTTCTTGTCTTTGCTCTCCGACATCTTCTTCTTACGCACCTCCCGCATGAGGTCGAAGAACACCTGAGAGAGGAGGAGGAGGAGGAGGAGCAGGAGGAGGAGGTGGAGGAGGAGGAGGAGGAGGAGGAGGAGGAGGAGGAGGAGGAGGAGGAGGTGGAGGAGGAGGAGGAGGTGGAGGAGGAGGAGAAGAAGGAGAAGGAGACAGTTAGTGAAGTGAGGCGGATCAGGACTTGTCCGTCTCCTCCAGGCTCAGAGACCGGAGCTGAAGACGTGTCACAGCGAGTCGTCTCCAGCTGTGGACTCAGGAATGTGGAGGACGGAGACGACCCACAGAGACGACCTGCACCTGAACGCACCGCGGTTCATTTCAGCCTCAGTCAGACTCAAAGAAACATGTATATATAATATATTTAATATCAGAGTCTAAACCGACAGAGGGACTGAGGCTCAGTAGAAAAAGACAAACTAAACTCAACTAATATGAAGAGAAGAAAGTGAATAAATATAAATTAAACTACAGTCAATTCTCCGTCTGGTTTATTAGAAGTTAATTAAACCAGTAAATGAAGCTGCTCTGGATTCGACTCAGGGCTGTAAACTAACGGTCGCCACTCGCCAAATGCGACTAAAATATTCCCCTGGCGACTTAAATTTGGAGGGCTACACGCCACGGGGGCGGGTAGATGTTTGTCCCGTGTTGTTGTTGCTGTTGTGTCGCACTGAAGTGCAACGTAGCCTCACGCCAGTGTCACACACGCGCACCGAAAATCACGCGCTCCACGCGAGCCGGAGCCCTCCCTTTCACAGCAGACGTGCATTTCTCCGCGCCGATTGTTTTTGCCCCGCAGCTGTGTGCGTGCGTGCCTGCCTATCTCTCTCGCGCTCACGGAGCTATAGACCAGAGGTGGGGACTCAGTTTGCGACTCAAACTCGAGTTGCACTTAAGTCACACACACAGAGACTTCAGACTTGACTTGGACTCGTGTTTTGGGACTCGTGAACAATCTTTTTTTTTTTTTTTGGCTCGTGCCAGAGTGCAGCCAAACACAAGAGAGAGGGACAGAGCTCCTCTGACAGCTCAGTCAGCTGCGGGTGAGTGACAGGTGACTGTGAACCGGCTTTTTTTTTTTTTTTTTTTTTAATAGCCTATAGCCGCACCGTCCGTACAGGTGAGGCACGTTTGTTGTCTGGCCCTCCTTCACGGGGACTGCTGCATAACTGGTCTGGCACATATCAGGCTACAGGATAAGTTTTTTTTTTTTTTTTGCTGCGAAATATGACTGAAGGCCCGTATGGAAGTCTGCACGGGTCGACACGCCCCCACGAGTTGACTGAGCTAATTAAAAAAAATAATAACAGCAGTTCTTCTCAGAAACATGCAGAGGGGCAGAGCAGCCTTGATTCTTTCTTGACTCAGAATACAGTTTTTCTTTAAATGAAAGCTTTCATTGTGTGTTTTCTTCATATTGCATTGCAGTAGCCTATTTAAAGTGATCATAAACAACTAATCAATAGGTACTGTATGCTAATAAAGGAGTGATAATAATACAGTAAATGCTTTGAATGTCTTAGATATAGCTGTGCAGTAGTCTTAGTAGACCAGATAGCAGCAGATGATAGAAGGGTCATTAACCAGAAGAGACAGGAGACTTTTATTTTTTAGAGACTTGAGACTTGACTTGAACTCGTGACCAAAGACTTGAGACTTGATGAAGTTTCACCCCACAAAGACTTGAGACTTGACTTGGACTTGCAAAAAAAGACTTGTGAACATCTCTGAGTAATAGAAGGAATGTTTTGTTTGTTAGTTTTGCAATGTTAAGGTTTCCCAATTTGGAATGTTTTGATTATTTAATAAGACTACAATTTATTTGGCTTTGGCTTCTTTTCAAAGCATGTATTGCGATAAAATACTGTTATCTCAATGAAAAGTGCTGAAACTGATGTATATGTAACGAAAAGAGGCAACTTATTATTTGGCCAGTAAAAAATGTACTTGGCCGGTAGATTTTTTCATCTACCGATCCCCTTGGCAGGTGAGCCAAAAAGTTAGTTTACAGCCCTGATCCGACTCTTTAAACAGGAACCACAGAACCAGTGGAGAGGAGTTTACTCTCTGTTCTACATTCAATAAAACCCTGTCCCATACACAGCTGCATCTCAATACGTTAGAATATCATGGAAAAGTCCTTTTACAGTAGTTCAAGTCCAGTGCAAGTGCAAGTTTCCATATTTAAATGCTTTAAACTGGTCTTTTCAATGGTCATTATATAGATCCATTACATTTCATGTTTTTTCTATGGATTTAATTCCTTTTAATTGTAATGATTGTCTTATATTTAATGTGTTAGTTTGACTTTTTGAACTGAATGACTGACATAAATAAAGGTTTCCATGACATTATAATGGTATGAGACGGTCGGTTCTGCAGCTGAAGCAGATCAAAGCTTCTGTTGAATCTACGGTGAGAATATTTAATATTCAACAGAGGAAAAAGACTCAAATTAAAATACTAAACTAAACTGAATAACTTGTTAGTTTAACCCTGTCTCTGTCTCTGTCTCTGTCTGTGTCTCATCACCTTGTCCACGTTGGCTCTGGTCTTGGCCGATGTCTCTACGTACTGGACGCCCCACTCCCCGGCCTTGGCCGCCGCCTCCTCAGCCGACACCTGACGCCGCTCCTCCAGGTCCGACTTGTTCCCAACCAGGAGCAGAGGAATGGCCTCCTCCTCCTTCACACGCAGGATCTGCTCCCTGACACACACACACACAGATTGGTTGCTTATATCTCATGTTTTGGACCCGTTGCGTTTCCAGCTGCTTTGCTCTTTTAGGGATGTCACGATTACTTGTTTTCACAATTAATCGCGGTATTAAACGCCACAATTAATTGATCGTAAAGATTCCTAAATACCGTCATTTTCCAAAAAAGATTATGGAGCTATATCTGCAGATGTGTGCAAAAATAAAGGTAAATGTACAGATACTGGTCCATTTATCTAAAGTAACACTGAATTGGTGGGAATTTAGATGTTAGGGTGTCATTTGTATTGTAAAAAAAATGATTGAAATAAACTTAAACATTTGGTATAGATGACAATTAATGAAACATTTCCCCTGGGGGATTAATAACTGGTCCTATATTAAAGGGATAGTTCACCCAAAATTCAAATTTCACTCATTATCTGAGTGAAATTAGAATTTTGGGTGAACTATCCCTTTAAGAGACTAGTCATGCAATTATATTTTGACTATATTTGATTTTACACGTTCATAGTGTTGTGAAATTTATTGATGCATAATAATCGTGATAATCGTAACACCATGATTATTTCTCTGACATATGGTACCAAGAAAATCTATAATGGTGACATCCCTACTACTTGGTTTTTAATCGTCTGGTTTCAGAAACCTGCTGTTTCTCTCTCCGTCGATCTGCTTAGAAATGAATTCTATATGAAAACAAGAACTAGTGAAACAGATGCACGGACGCCACGGAAATGAAACACTGAGCGCGTTGCCATTCAGACAGAAACCTGGTTGTAGAACCTGAGGGGAAGCAGGGAGAGCAGCTCGCCACCTGAAGTCTGGCTGCTTAGGGGTTTTCTGAATGTTATTTTATAACAGTTTTACAACAAACTGCTGATTTCTTGTCATGAAACGAGAGGTTTTAAACAGGTAGAGGTCAGACTTCACTTCACCATGGCGAGCGTTACTTCCTGCTTCCTCTTAGCCTCTCTACTGAAGATGAACGCTCCAGGTCCGGTCTCTTCTCCTCCAGAAACCAGAATGAGGATCTAATTTTATTTAGGAGTTCTCCACGTAGCAAAACCACACATTCAACAGGTTTAATCTGGATCTAAATTATCTGGATGTTTAAATCCTTTGATTTTCCATCCAGGATCAATAATCAATAATTCATCTTTACTTTGATCCCAGTTAGACTGGATCCGTATGATCCAGATCCTGAGTGTTAATGTGACCGTGTGTCAGACTGAAGCTGAAGCAGCATGGAGACACTCACACTGGATTCATCTATTATGGGATGTTTGAGATGTTTTCTGTTTCTTACATGTCTTTTAAACATCCAGATCTGATCTGGTCTGGATGTTTAAATACATTAAAAAGCAATTCTACATTAGTCAAACACATTGTGAATATTTTTCCATTTGCTTCAAATTCAAACTTCATTGAATTATCCAGTAGTTTGGGAAAAGTTCTTTAATTGTGGAATAATCCAAAGTTAACTTTATTAACTTTATCACCGTTAAGGTTTAAAAACCAGGTGCTAAATATAAATCAATCAATGTTTATCCTATTTATACAGTTCATTTGACCTGTTTGAATTTATTTTAAATCTCATGTTGTTCCTGAATCCACCAAACAGCTGGGATCAGAATAATCCGATGTTCTGGATCAAGCTTTTCCTGATCCCACTAAAACTGAGGGTTTGATCCAGATGAAAACCTGGGGCCTCATTTATCATTGTGGGTACACCTTTTTTAACACCCTTTTTCTCTGGTTTTGTGCGTACGCACTTTTCTCCGCCAAATTTGGGATCTATCAAGCCAAAACCTGACAGGAAAAAGTGCAGACATTTACACCCATTTTGACCCTGGCGTACCGTGATTTACAGTACACCTTTTTTGAGGAACAGGAGGAATTGGCGACACCGTTGCTGAGTCAGAGAACTGCAGTGTGAGAGGGAGAGAGGAGCGCGGAGTACATTTAGAAGAGCACAGTAGGATTTTTTGAAGTAAGTAGGCTAGTGGTAGTGGTGGACCGTTGATGCTGGCAATCCAACCCGCTCTATAATAACACTAGGCTCTATGTTAATTGATAAACAGAGTGGATTGAGGATTTTGCTTTTTTGCTTATACACACTGTGACGTCTGACAATAAGGATCAAACCCGCCAAGTTTAAAAACAAACCGGCAGCAGCGCACACTGATCTGCAGCCTAGACTGTTATTATTCTGTCACCTGAGTGAACGAGGTGCACGTGTCGTGTGTTTGGAGCTGACGAGAGGAGAGAATAAAGAGTGAGACAACGCGGCACTGAGGAGGAACTGTGAAGGACTCAGCTGTAATGGAAAATGACCTAAACCGAGTCCAGTAGAGCTGTAACTGTGTAGTGGAAAGCCATGCAAAGTAATGGTAGGTAACTATCGTGGAAATCCAGCTTTACATTGTTTTAACATCTAGGTAAACAAAAAAAACTAAAGATTTTCTGGGATAAAGGGGCAGATTACATAAGATTATTCTTCTTTCTGCTCCCTTTTGTTGAGATTTGGGAGGTTTTTATTTTTATTGTAGCTTATTGAAATGCAAGATCATTTTTTGACTGATTTATTGCCCGATATCGCCGTGTATCTGCTTTCGGAGAAGTTCCGCTTCTTTCCCCTGCCCTCCGCCCGTTGTCTCCGTTGTCACTTTGTTGTCACTTTGTTGTCACTTTGTTGTCACTTTGTAGCCGCTCCACAGAGCACACATGGCTAATTAATATGCACGTGCTGACCATATATGGTTGTGTCTAGGCATTCCGGGGGTGGAGTAAGAGGTGTGCACCGTTTTTGGGTTCGGTGTGATTTATCAAAGAGAAATTGCATAGAGTTGTAGGTACGCACAGTTTGATAGATCTGAAAAAGGTGTAAATATTTTGGGTGTACGCCATTTTCGTCTTTTCACCATACGCAAAAATTTAGTAGCAGTTTTACACCCTCTTTGATAAATGAGGCCCCAGGACCGGATCACGTGATCCGATCCGGTCTCAGGATCCGGATCTAGTCTCTGGTCTGTGGTACCTGAACTCGGAGGTGGCGGTGAAGGACTCGTGCTCGGTGATGGAGAAGACGAGCAGGAATCCCTCGCCGCTGCGGAAGTAGTTGTCCCTGATGGCGGCGTAGTCCTCCTGTCCCGCCGTGTCCAGGATGTCGATCTGCACGTCCTCGCCGTCCAGAACCACCTTCTTCCTGTAGCTGTCCGCCTTGGTGGGCTCGTAGTCCTCCACAAACTGACACACACACACAGAGAGACACACACAGGCTGCTGTTACAGGAAGTGGAGGCAGCAAGGCATCATGGGAGACGTAGGCTGTTTTCGAAATCGCATACTACCGTACTGCCTACTGCATACTGCGTTAGTATATACTGTATACTGCATAAGTATATACTGTATACTGCATACTGGATGTGGGATTCAGTCTGCTACTTCAGCTGACACCGTTCACACCACAGTAACAGTATACAAGTTTCCCAGAATGCATTTTGCGGCAACCGGTAGCAGTAGCTGTAAAACAGGAGAAAAGCTGTTTTATTTCCCACTCTAGCGCTGTTATTTAGTTTAGTTTTAGTTTTAATATGTAACTGTTTAGATCCCAAATATACGGCCAGTTTATCCAAATGACGGCTGTTTAGAAGTTTGCTCCGATGTTTTTCAGATTAGTGAAGCTCCACCTGTGGAGCAGCAGTCGCTCTGCAGAGCTGCTCGGCCGGCCAACCTCCGTCATCATCCCAGGGGAGAAAACGATCGCTAATTAACTTAACTGCAGGTTTTTAGAGGTTTACCACCGGCTGGTTAAATTATTTTTAGGAGATAAATGTTGGTCTCATTGATGAAATCTAACAATTGTGGCAGTCGCATTAGTTAGTTTGAATGTAAAGTGAAGCTTCATGTGTGTATTGGACAGAAGAGCAGCGCTGCCTCGGGGCTCTGCATGTACAGAACGGATCAGTCTGCATTAACTTTTATTTTATTAAACTATATAACATTGTTACGGTACACAGCAAAGATACTTCACTACCGTCTTTGGTTACGGTTAGACGTCAGGGGCGCATTGCATTGTGGGATACAGTACGCAATGTAGACTGGTCAGATACTGGAGATATTTCCCGAATCAGTACAACATCCGGGAATTTTTCGCATACTGCAGATTTTGCTTCTGTTTGCATACTGCATACTGCATACTGCATTTTGTCCAAATCAGTACGTACTAGCAGTATAGTATGCGGTTTCGAATACAGCCAGGCTGGTGTTACAGGAAGTGGAGGCAGCAAGGCATCATGGGAGCTGTAGTCCTGCTGTTCCTCACCTCGTCGTACATGAACTGCAGCGTCAGCGCCGACTTCCCCACGCCGCCACTGCCCACCATGATGACCTTATGGAGGACCAGGGACGTCTGGTTCTTGTTCTTACCCGACGCCATGACCCGGGTCCGCCTCAGTCCGCCTCAGTCTGCCTGAGACCAGGAGAGACCAGGAGAGACAGGGAGAGACCAGGAGAGACCAGAAGAGACAAGGAGAGACCAGGAGAGACAAGGAGAGACCAGGAGAGACCAGAAGAGACAAGGAGAGACCAGGAGAGACAAGGAGAGACCAGGAGAGACCAGAAGAGACAAGGAGAGATAAGGAGAGACAAGGAGAGACAAGGAGAGACCAGCAGAGACAAGGAGAGACCAGGAGAGACAAGGAGAGACCAGGAGAGACAAGGAGAGACCAGGAGAGACAAGGAGAGACCAGGAGAGACCAGAAGAGACCAGGAGAGACGATTACTCACCAATAAAAACGTCCAATCAATCAAATAAACCATTGAACCATGATCCTGTTTCCTACTCACCTGAACTCCTAAACCTGTGTGACACAGACCTGAGACAAGGAAATAAACATATTGATCATCAATCAGCCATAATTGGTACAATTCTGAGCTGAGATAACTAGAAGCTTCACAGAATAATGAACAATAAAAAAACAAAACAAACAGATGTTCATACTGGAGCCAGATCCAGATGTTGAGGAATCAGCTGATCGATCACATGAACCTATCAATCATTATCAGCTCAGATTGACACATGAAACCAGATCAATCATTAACAGAGAGGTTCATAAAGTTTACTGTTCACATTCATGTTAGAACGTTTATTATAAAACGGAAAGGTGAAATGCGGCGATCTGATTGGTTGTTAACCGTGGTATAATGAGCATATACCACGGCTACTATTCTAAAGCCTTATCACAGCATAGGCTATCACAGGCAGGTATGACTGGTATGAATGGAAGTTGTTGTCATGTATCCATGACAACTGTTGCAGTCCAAAAGACAGTCTGTGTTTTTACGATGTTAAAAAATGAACTAAAGTAGTTGAATTCACATGTTTAAGGTGAACTTTCACCTCCGCTTCGTGCTACCACGGACTGTCGTGATATATTGCTTAAATAACAAACTGATCAAACACTTTGATCTGTTTGATCCACATCTGGAGAATCACTGAGGATTCTAACATCTGGATGTGCTCTAACAGACACACACCTGTTGTACAGATACACATCTGTACCTGCAGGCCTAGAGATGTGCATCTACTGTCCAGATGTGTATTTGTACCGGTACAGATGTGTATCTACTGTACAGATGTGTATTTGTACCTGTACAGATGTGTATCTCTACTGTACAAATGTGTATCTACTACAGATGTGTATCTGTACAACAGGTGTGTGTCTGTACCTGTACGGTTTGTCAGTCACACTGTTGTTGTTTCCTCTGTTGACACTGTAAATATCATCAGAGTGAAGCTCAGGGCTGTTTGACACAAAACCTCCAGTCTATGGCCTATATAGCCTACATCCCATAATAGTATTATAGGCATGCTTTATCTGCTCTAAACACAACTGAACCGGTTATAAACTCATTAATTATCTCTGTTTGGACCAAGTCACATGACCAGTAACAGACAGTTGTTGTAGCTTCACTCTTATAACTCCACCTCACCTGAGCAGGTGAGAGGGGGAGGGTTTGGGATGAGGGGGGGTGGGTTATGGGGGGGTTGAGGGCTGGGGGGTCTGGTGTGTTTTCTATTTAAGTCCTCTGCAGGTCTCTGGCCCCTGGCGGAGCTCCAGACTGGAGGAGATAAGGGCCACAGTGGAAACACCCGCAGCAGCAGCTCCGCACCGTGACCTCTGCTGCTGCTGCCCGGGGGAAAGGACACCAAGGCCGGGGAGGAGGAGGGAGAAGGCTCGGTGGAATCGAACCGGACCTGGAGCTGCTGTTAGCTGAGCGGAGCGAGAGAAGCGGAACCGTGAGTGACCGTGTGTCTCCGCTTCCTCACCAGCTGACAGCTGCTCAACACTTTTATATCAACCCCCGGAGCTCCCGCCTTCAGCCTCCTAACGGCGCCCTCTGATTGGATGACGCGTCGAGCGGCTCTGCTGTGATTGGCTGCTGCCGCCGTCCGTCAGTTAGCAGCAGCGACCGATAACTAACGCTTTCTCTCTCTCTGTTCTTCTCTCTTTCTTTCGCCTCTCGGACGTTAAAACGAGTTCCCGCCAAACCAAACGGTCAGTCAACCGGACACCGACTCCCCCCTCGCGCTCACCTGGTGACGTAATCTCCGTTCCCGCGCTGAGGAATCCTCCATAAAGCGACAACAACACAACACGGCGCCGCTGCACAACTTTCACAACTTGACCAGGAGACTCTTCTCTCTGCCCCACCTTGTTGGAGCCGGACTCTGCAGAGATCCTCTACGGCCGAGAGGGAGAGGAGGACTCACTCCCAGCCGGAAAACATGGACCACACGTCTTCTTCAATAAAAATACAATAAAATAAAGAAACACCAGTCGATATGAACCAACGCGTTTCACCTCATTAGACTCTCAGTAGATTCTCAGTAGATGTGGTTAAATGAGGCTCCTACTACTTCTACCGACTGAGAAGCAGCAGCTACCGGGAAAAGCGCGGAGTGACACATCACGTCTTCCACTTCCTCCCAGCGCGAGGCAAGATAACATTAACAGGATGTGACGTCACGGAATTCCTCGTTTATCTTTGAATTTATTTATTCTTTTTGCTCGTTTTGTTTACTGATTCTTTTATCTGACGCCCCTCCCTTCAATTATTGGTTTCTTTTCTTCTTTTTATTTATTCATTTTTAATTCATTTCTATGTTTGTTTTTTTTTGTTGTTTTTTTATTTAAAGAGTTGGTTCAAATCTGAAGGAATGGAAGTTTAAAAATGAAAATAATTTATTGACACTCTATTTTACCATTTAATACTGATTATTTTACCTGAAGACTTGTGTCACTCTATTTATTTATTGTATTTAGTTGTATCTATAGGCTAATACTTTATTAAAACTTTTATTTGTTCTATTTTATGGGTTGGTTGGTATGTCTGATTGTATATGTACAGGGCCGGCCCAAGCCTCCATGGGGCCCTAAGCTAAATCTTTATTTTGGTGCCCTATTACTGCCAATAATACTATTTCATTTTTTACTCTGTCATTACAAATCATCATATCCTGGCAGGTTTGTACCCATCTATGGTGTTGTAAATATTTTCTATGACATTAGGATAATAGGTTACAATAACAAATGCTTTTATTTTGAAATAAGAATGTGTTATGTTGTCTTCCGCCAGTGTAGCGTTTAGACGTTAGTTCAGAATGTTACTGTTGCTAAGTAATAGCGTTTAGACGTTAGTTGCTACAAAAGAATGTTGCTGTTGCTAAGTAACGAATCTGCAATTTCCTCCTCGTACTTTTATGTCGCCGTTGTTTGTTTTCCTCGCTTGTAACAGTGTTTCCGTGTTTAAATCAGTAAATATGATCGGCTTGAATGAGAAACGGCAGTGATCGTCAGTTTTTAAGAAGCTCCAACAACTTTGAAACAACACATTTTGGTGCCGAAACCCGGGATTTCAAGACGAAAGACTGTGAACGTTGTCAAGTTGGAGCTACAGTTGAACCTGTTGTTAACAGCGGAGATGGCCGAGCAATACGAGCGGATGAAACGGAAACGAAAGACGATCCGCACCTCCACAACAAAACTCTTGACTCGTATGGAAGAGGAGGTGAGGAAGGAGGATGGACCCGACTGTGACAAACTCCGTGAAATGCTGTCGGTGTTGGTGATCAAAGAGGGAACGTTAACGGACTTGGACAACGGCATCGAGGATGAAACGCCGACGGAGGAACTGGAGGCAGAGATCGCGACCACTCAGGACTACCAGGACCGCATCATCACACTGAAAGCCCGGGTCGATAGGCTCATAAGGACGACGCGGGACCCCGTGAGTGAGCGGACAAGTGAGCGGATGAGTGACGCAAGCTCTGGCACAGTAAGATCAGAAAGCAGACAGACTATTAAACTGCCGAAGCTGGTGATAGAAAAATACGACGGAGATGTAAGCCAGTGGCAAGAATTCTGGTCCCAGTATGAAACGGCTATTCATGAGAATGACGCGCTGTGTAAGAGGGAGAAGTTCACCTACCTGAGATCCTATCTGACTGGAACAGCAGCAAGAGCTGTAACAGGACTAAGCATGACTGATAGGAATTATGATGCAGCAGTGGAATTACTTCAGAACCGTTTTGGAAGAAAAGACATTGTAATTAGTGCACATATGTCCAAACTGTTGAACCTGGCTCCTGTGAAAAGATCATCAGATGTTGCAGCACTCAGACAACTGTATGATGAATGTGAAATTCAGATCCGGAGCCTGGAATCCATGGGAGTTCACAGTGACACATATGGCTGCCTGCTCTGCCCAGTACTATTACAGCTGATACCAGAGGACATTGCATTGGCCTACACACGCAGATCAGACCCAAATGCTGAATGGAAAGTGCCTGAGCTCATTCATTTCCTTCAGAATGAGGTTCAAAGCAGAGAAAGAGCACTTCAACTGACCAGACCAGGTAACACACAAAGGGACATTCCGCCAAATAATAGACCTGTCTGTAAACCAGCACCCTCCTATGACAGAAGACCTAAAAGTTGGAGTATGCCCTCAGCTACAGCACTGCACACAGCGAGCATAGCACCACAGACCTGCATCTATTGTGATAGTCCCAGTCACAAACCAGAACATTGCCCTGACAGCTCTGTGCCAGCTCGCAAAGAAAAATTAAGGAAGCTGGGAAGATGCTATGTGTGCTTGGGTCCAAAACACATAGCAAAATTCTGCAAAGTTAAAAGTGTTTGCACTTTATGTGGACGCAGACATCACCAGTCAGTGTGTGACCAGAACAACCCCCAGACAAGTGTGAACAGTGGTAGTACAGAGGCTGTTGTATCCTCTGTGTCCAGCACAGCAAAACCAAAGGCTAACACACAGAATACAGTGCTGCTGCAGACGGTGAAAGCGTGGACAGAGGGCCCAGCAGGAAGAAAAATCGTACGCTGTCTGTTGGATGGAGGCAGCCAAAGAAGCTTCATTCATGAAGGTGTGGTGAAAGCTCTGGGATTACCAGTGCTAGGAAAAGAGACACTGCATCTGCACACCTTTGGATCTGCTGCTCCTGTGACAGTACAGCGCAACATTGTCAAGGTATCACTGCAAAACGTGTGGAACACACAACAGAAAATAGAGATTGAGGCAGTGGAAACCCCTCAAGTGTGTACGGCAGTGATAAAGGTCCCCAGCGAACCCATCCAAGAGGAGCTAAAGAGACAGGGTCTGCAGCTGGCTGATTTTCCACTGGATGGTTCTGATGATGCAGAACTGTCACTGCTAATAGGAGCTGACTATTACTGGCAAGTGGTATCCGGCAAAGTCCAGAGAATCACAGAATCACTTGTTGCCATAGAAAGCTGCTTTGGGTGGGCTCTGCAGGGGCCTATTTCATCATCCAGTGTGAACCACCTGCATGCACATCAGCCTAGAAGAGGACACAAAGATCTCAGAACAGCTACATGCCTTCTGGGAGGTGGAGTCACTGGGCATAGTCAACAAAAAGACCCAGAGCCCAGCAGAAACCGAGGCTCTACAGAACTTTGAACAGACTGTGACTTACAAAAATGGTCACTATGAAGTTGAGTTACCATGGCGACATGACAACCCAGCACTCCCAGACAACTTCAGAGTTGCAAAAAGACGGTTTGAAAGCCTCAAGAGGAGATTAAAGACGGATGCAACACTGTACTCCAGATACAATGATGTCATCACAGATTATCAACAGCAAGGCATCTGTGAGGATGTAACTGAGAACACCGCAGCAGAAGAACATCCAGAGACTGTGAAATACTACATGCCACATCATGCTGTTCTCCGCGAAGACAAAGCGACAACAAAACTGAGAGTAGTGTTTGATGCATCATCACATGAGGAAGGTTGCCCCTCCCTAAATGACTGTTTACTGACTGGGCCAAACCTTAATCCAAATCTGCTAGATGTGCTAATCAAATTCAGATTACACCAGATAGCCTTTACTGCAGACATCACTAAGGCATTCTTGCAGATAGCTCTAGCAGAGAAAGATAAAGATGCTGTTAGATTCCTGTGGCTCCATGGACCTCCAAACAAGAACTGTGAAGATGAGCTGCGCATTATGAGAATGAGTAGAGTAGTGTTTGGAGTGTCACCCAGTCCATTTCTGCTAGCTGCCACTGTAAGAAAACACATAGAACAGTACGAAAGTCAGCAGCCCAGGGTGGTGGAGGCACTGAGAGAGTCTCTCTACGTTGATGATTTCATCTCCAGCTCAAGTGATGTCGAGGAAGCCTTTTCAGTTTCCACCACAGCAAAAGAGATCCTGTCCCATGCTGGCATGAACCTGTGCAAATGGGTGACAAATTCACCAGATCTGAGAGCCAAGTGGACACAACATGGAGTGGAGCACACAACAGAGACAGCCGCTGGTGGAATGTGCTGAAAGTGCTGGGATTAGTGTGGAGATCAGAGAAAGATGAGTTTGTGTTTGACTTAAAGGGACTACTAGACATTGTAAAGGGCAAAGAAAACACAAAGAGAAGTGTGTTACAGACATCAGCACGTATCTTTGACCCTATAGGATTCCTCACTCCATTTACCATACGGGTGAAATGCCTGTTTCAAGAACTGTGGGAGAGAGGAATCAGCTGGGATGAACAGTTACCCACAGACTTGGCTGAAAAATGGGATCAGTGGTGTGCAGAGCTACCAAGGCTACATCTTGTAGCTATTCCAAGATGGTACCACATTGAAATCCAGCCAAAGTCACAGACACTGAAACTGCACATCTTTTGTGATGCCAGTGAGAAGGCGTACAGTGCTGTTGCCTACCTGCAAGGACCAAACAAAGACGGAGACATTGTAACATGTTTTGTGGCATCCAAGTCAAAAGTAGCACCCTTAAAGAAAATGACTTTACCACGCCTGGAGCTTATGGGTGCACTGATAGGAGCAAGGTTAGCAAATAACCTACTCAAGCCACTAAACATGGAGAAGAATCACCTGCACATGTGGACAGATTCAATGATTGTGTTCCATTGGATACGCAGCACAGCACAAAAATGGAAACCTTTTGTGTCAAACCGAGTGACTGAGATACAGAGTCTGACAAACCCACAGCAATGGTCCCACTGCAGCGGGAAAAACAACCCTGCTGATTTACCCACCAGAGGCCAGAGCGTCGACAACCTCATCCAGAGCCAGCTGTGGTGGAGCGGCCCTCCCTCACTACTGTCAACTGATGAAGCAGAAAGCATAGATGAGGACTTTGTTGCAGATGAGGTGAGCTCTGAGCTCAGGTCCAAGTATCAGACTGCAGTACAGCTCACCAGCACTGAACCAGCTGAACCACTGTTAGACCTAGACAAGTACAGCAGATTAAAGAAAGTACTTAGAATAACTGCATGGGTACATAGGTTCATAGCTAATGCTAGATCCAGTCAAAAGACACAGGGAGAGCTAACTTCTCAGGAGCTCACTGCAGCAGAAGTGTACTGGGTAAAGATGACTCAAGAGCAGAGTTTTAGCCAAGAAATCAGTCAGCTGACATCAGGTCAGAACATCAGCAGAGATTCAAAAATCAAAGACTTGAAGCCATTCTTAGATGAAAATGGGCTCATTAGTGTAGGAGGCAGGTTACAGCATTCTGATTTCAGCTTTAGAGAGCAACACCCATATGTGTTACCTGCAAACCACAGATACTCTGAGCTACTAGTTCAGCACTGCCATGAAAGAGTCATGCATTCTGGAGTCAGGGATACTCTAGTTCAGATGAGGGAGAGATACTGGGTTCTAAAAGGGAGACAGCTAGTTAAGCGGTTGGTATCACGTTGTTACATCTGTAGGAGGTTAAAGGTGAAACCAGCTCAGCAAGTGACAGCTCCATTACCCAGAGACAGAGTTACAGAATCTCCGCCCTTTGAAGTAACTGGTGTAGATTTTGCAGGTCCACTGTATGTAAAATCTAGTGGACAGCCCAAGAAAGCATACATTGCACTTTTCACTTGTGCAGTCACTAGGGCAGTGCATCTAGAGTTAGTGTCAGACCAGACTACTGAAAATTTTCTCTTGGCTTTAAAGAGATTTATTGCTAGACGAGGGCTATGTAAGATCATTTACTCAGACAATGCCAAAACATTTAAAAGAGCAGACCAAGACTTAAGAGAACTTTGGAAGTCACTGAAAGGATCAGAGCTCACAGAGTTTTTCTCTGATAGAGGAGTCAAATGGAAGTTCATCGCCGAGAGAGCAGCTTGGTGGGGTGGCTTCTGGGAGAGACTTGTGAGGTCTGTAAAAACATGCTTAAGGAAGATCCTGGGGAAAGCATCTTTAAGTTTTGAGGAGTTAACAACCATACTTACGGAGGTGGAAGCTGTGTTGAACTCCAGGCCCCTCTCATATGTTCATGAAGATGCCTCTGAACCCCAGCCACTCACACCTGCTCATTTCCTGGTTGGTAAAAGACTAACCTCTCTACCACCAAAGACTCTGCTTCCCCCTTCTCAGATAACAACAGTGAGTAGAGAGGACATGGGCAAGAGATGGAGATACAGACAGAGACTCCTGACCAGCTTTTGGAACAGCTGGCGAAAGGATTACCTGATGGACTTGAAATCAGCTCACAAATGTGAGACACCTACACCCACTGAGCTGAAAGTGGGAGATGTCATCCTGGTCGGTGAGGACAACGCACCCCGACAGACCTGGAAAATAGGCAGGATAACTGAACTGTTTCCAGGGAGAGATGGACTTGTACGCTCCTGTATAGTTCATACATCCACAGGCAGTTTATTAAGAAGACCTGTTCAGCTAATCTATCCTTTAGAGATTAATTAATTAATTGCAATGTGATGTGATGAACATGATAGTGATGAACAACTGTTCATCGGGCGGGAGGATGTTGTAAATATTTTCTATGACATTAGGATAATAGGTTACAATAACAAATGCTTTTATTTTGAAATAAGAATGTGTTATGTTGTCTTCCGCCAGTGTAGCGTTTAGACGTTAGTTCAGAATGTTACTGTTGCTAAGTAATAGCGTTTAGACGTTAGTTGCTACAAAAGAATGTTGCTGTTGCTAAGTAACGAATCTGCAATTTCCTCCTCGTACTTTTATGTCGCCGTTGTTTGTTTTCCTCGCTTGTAACAGTGTTTCCGTGTTTAAATCAGTAAATATGATCGGCTTGAATGAGAAACGGCAGTGATCGTCAGTTTTTAAGAAGCTCCAACAACTTTGAAACAACACATATGGTTTTTATTCTGAAATTAACTGAATGTCACCTAAAGGTCGACTAAAAGTAACAAAATAAACCAACAGACAATGCATTTACTGTAAACACATCATCTGCTTTTTAAAATTTTTGGTTTTAAATATACTGCAAGGGAAAAGTCCAACAACAATTTGAAATGCAACAATAATTTAATACATTTTTTGTAATTACGCAGTGTTTCTCTAAGGATCGACAAAAGTTACGCACTACAATTTAAAAAAGTTTCTTGCCTTTTGGGCCCCAAGCAGGTGCTTAGTTGGCTTATGCCTTGGGCCGGCTCTGTATATGTTTTAAATCTGAATAAAGTGAAGTGAGGTAAATGAATAGTTTCTTTTTTATATAAATGCTGTTTAGTTGTACTGCGTTCAGACTGGTATCTTTTATATCCGATTAAATAAAAGCAGAGTTCACTTGGTCTCCTCTGAACATGAGCAGCAGCTGGTGGACGCAGACGTCCTGACGCAGGTTTATACAACAGGACACTGATCCAGACCAGACCTGAAGACCAGGACCGGAGGATCAGCTGCCTCTGAGGATCTGACAGCAGCAGGAAGAAGGAGGTGAAACGTCCTAAATCAACACGACAAGAGCTCAGAGCTTTGTGCCAAAAGGTTCATTTCATTTCAGTGGCTCCAGAGTGGATGAGAAAGACTCTGCAGCTGAAAGTCCAGACTCAGATTCAGACCTGTGGACCATCTGTGCTCTTTTTATTGTCCTGACATAAAACCCTGAGTCTCCTGTGCACTGTGTTTCCTTTTCCTCTGGCACTGCTTTTTGATTTTTTACTATTTGGTTCTTTTTACTGCTGCTGCTGTGGCTCTGGGAGGATGTAAAGACGCGTTATTCTGCTTTCTCTGGAGGAAATGAAACATCAAAACGCCAAAAACCAAACAGAGATGTGGTTAAATATCCATAAAAACAGAGGAAATACAGGTTGAATTCAGATTACCTTTGGATTTCTGGATGTTGAACTAAAACTGGAGCTGTAACAGAGGAGGAACAACAGACATTTAATGTTTAATTTCCAGGTTAATTCTCTGAATAATAAAGAACCAGTTTATTTCAATGTCTGTCTGTCTGTTCCTGTGATCAAGTTCATTATAGTTCATCTGCAGCCTGGTGTCTCAGCTGTAACTCCCTCATGTGGAACAAAGATGGCGCTGTTTCATTACTTTGACTCAGATGGAGGAGGCGAGGTGAATCCTCTCCTTTCCCCCTGGACAGCCTGCGACCGGACGGAGAAAAGGGTTTTAGACTCGTGGGACCATTTTTACAGACGCTGCTTCATCTTCGATACATTTACTGTCTGTCGGAGAGTGGGAGTTTGTTTTTACACCTCATGTTGTGTTGTGAGCAGCTGAGAGGTCAAAGGTCAAAGAGGAGCTCATTTGGTTTCTGGAGGTTTTTACTAACAAATGTGCTCGTGTTGGATTTGACTGGATGAAGATTCACACAGGGAACCCACACTCAGCTCAACAACACTAAACTATTCAACATTTTACACATTAAAACATTAAAACATTATATTATAATCTGGTTTATTTGATCCTGGCTGTTATGAAGCTTCAGATTCAACTTTAATCTATTTTATGTTTTTTATAGGCTATTAAAGTCTCAATAAGTTAAAGTTGAATGAAAGCAGATGAGATATTTTGTCATCTGGGACTAATGCATAAACAATAATAACCATTAAATATAATAATAAAAATATACATACATACCTTTTATGGTCACACCTTCTGATTCATCGGTTCAACAGCAGAAGAGTTGGACAGTTTCCTGCAGAGTTGAGGAGAAAACACAGTTTTATAACCTGTGAACAGTGTTTTATCTCATGCAGTTATAATAATACATAATAATAATAATACATTTACAAATCTTCAAAGACACTTTACACTTTTAAAAATCACAAAATATATAGAGCCGAGTCAGAATAACAAAATTCAAAAACAGTATAAAACACACGAACTTACATTAAAGGCTAATTAAAAAAAGTTATAGCCTATATAATGTATAGTACATATAGTATAGTAGGCTATATAACATACAGTATAATATTCAATTCAATTCAATTCAATTCAATTCAATTTTATTTATAAAGCACATTTCATGCACAGGGCAAACTCAATGCTCTTTACAATAGTTAAACAATTATAATACAATGCAATAATAGTGCAAACAATTAAAAAAGTGCAAATTTAAAACAAGACAAAACAGAGCAAAGTCAAAACAGTATCACATACACTTCTATATGAATGCTCAGGGGACACACTGGTATACACATGCACGTACACACACACACACACACACACAATTTAATCAAATGCAGTTGTGAAGAGGAAAGTTTTTAACTTGTTTGTTGCCTGTTTTACTACTGTAATAGACATCCTGTGTGTTCTCTGTGATTGAGGCTTTTATTGTGAAACAGGAAGTGGATCTGGGTTTAAAGCTCCTTCAGGAAGAATTCACTTATTTCTCCTCTGGGGATTTTTATTATTATCATTATTATTATTATAATTATAATAATTATTATTAGCCCCGCCCTCTCCTTCCCTGTCTGTGTCCTGATTGGCCGCGCCCACCTGACCCCCCACCTCCTCCTCCTCCTCCTCCTCCTCCTCTATATAAAAGCAGCGGTGTGTGTTGGCCGCTGAGTCCCAGACGCCAGGATGGAAACGCTCCTCGGTGCGCTCTGCGGCTCTGCTCTTCCTCCTCCTCCTCCTCTTCCTCCTCCCTCTCCTCCTCCCTCCTCCTCCTCTCCTCCTCCTCCTCAACTCCTTCTTCTTAATTGCGCAGCGGCACTCCGGCAGCAGCACAGTGGGAGCGTGGAGCGCACAGAGTGAGGATGATGGTGATGATGATGCTGCTGCTGACCGAGGATCTGTGGGAGAAGTTGACCGGAGTTCAGGCACCATGAGCGGGTGAAGCTGCGAGACTGAAGCCGCTGAAAGAACCAGAACCAGAACCTAACCAGAGATCCGGATCAGACCTGGACCCAGAGATGTAAAGACGGATCCGGACCAGAGGCTTCCAGCAGCGGACAGGAGTTCCACTTCCACTTCCACTTCCACCTGCGTGTTTTTTTTTGTGTGTGTTTTTGTGTTTTTCCGTGAAGGATTTGAACTTTGGACTCAAGAGGGAAAAACTTTTTCTTCTCCTCCTCCTCGGACAGAAAATGAGTAGCTGTGTTTTCCGGCTGGCTCTTCTCCTCCTCCTGGCTTGCGTCCTCTCCATCCGCTGCACCTCCTCCTCCTCCTCCTCCTCCTCCTCCACCGCCGCTGCTGCCGAGGCTCCCCGGGAAAGCTGCGCCTCCTGCGGCCTGGCTCAGCCGGTGGAGCCGGTGGAGTCTGAGGGGGAATCGAACCCGGGGCTGAGCGGAGACTTCCTGGAGGCGGTGAAGAGACACATCCTGAGCCGCCTGCAGATGCGCGAGCGGCCCAACATCACGCACCCGCTGCCCAGGGCTGCCATGGTGACGGCGCTGCGGAAGCTGCACGCGGGGAAGCTGCGCGAGGACGGGCGCGTGGAGATCCCCAACCTGGACGGGCACGCGATGAGCAACGAGCTGCTCGAGGACAGCTCCGAGATCATCAGCTTCGCAGAGAAAGGTGAAAAAAAGCTCCAACTAAAGGCACATTCCACCCAGTTTACACTTTCAATGCGAAAATGAAGTTTCATCATTGAACCGATTCACTCTAAAAAATATTTATTTGAACTCTTTTTCAAGTTTCTTGGCTAAAGTTGGTCCGTTAACTTTAAAGACTTTAACTTATTTCAACAAAAGATCATTTTTTCACCTCATTTTATGTCGTTTTCTTTAAAACATTTTTTACACTTTAAATGTGAAAATGAAGTTTCATCACTGACGTTTGATAGAATTCACTCTAAAAATGACAACTTTAAATTGTTTAGCTAACAATATTTTTTCAGAAAATGTTTAGTTGTGTTGCAAATTACCCAAAAATATTTATTTTAACTCTTTTTCAAGTTTCTTGGTTAAAGTTGGACCATTAACTTTCAAGACTTTAAGTTAAATCAACAAAAGATCATTCTTTCACCTCATTTTATGTCATTTTCTTCAAAACTTGAGAATTTTAGTTCAGACTCAAAACGCCAGTCACCTTGAATTTTGGAGTTTTCAGAGTTTTTTATTTCTACGGTGAACAGGAAGTGACTTTGACTTGAGTTCACCTCAGTTTGTCAGCATCTGAACACTGGAGTGTGTGTGTTTAGGTGTGTGTGTGTGTGTGTGTGTCTTGATACACTGACTGAATGAGAAACAGCCCAGAGAACATGCTGATGTTGAACAGATGTTGATGCAAGGGGCCTGAAAACCCGCCAAAATAAAAGCACGGCGGGGCCATAGCAGCTACCTGCAGCTGGATCCGCTCACTAACATGTTCTCCGTCTCTCTGCTTCAGCTCGGCTTCAGTTTCTCTGATGCTTTGATTCAATTTGAGCTTTTGAAAAGTTTTTATATGAATAATTTAATTTTACTGGCTCTCGGCTGCACTGTAAAACATTTTCAGTTAATTTTTTGGTGGCTGTTTTGACGTAAATGAGGTTGAGGAATGAGGATAAAAGTGTCCGGTTCAGTTTCTCTGTCATGTTTCATCCTCATGGAAGAGACCAGACAAAGGTCAAAGGTCAAAGGTCGAGCTTTTTACAGATCTGGATTAAAAACTGTAAAAATAAAACTGTAAATGTCAGTTTCGGTGATTAGGTTTCTTCTACTCTGCTGCGTTCAAGCGCTCCAGAGAAAGTTTGGACATCTGGGACTCTCTGGCTTCTCCCCCAGTGTTGTGTTCACTGCCCCCCCCCCCCCCCGGGTATAAACACGAGCTCTGGGCGTCGGCGGAGGTTCGGCTCCCCGCTGAGAGCCTTTTCACTTCACCGTGTTCCTCTCTGTGGCCGCTGTGTCACAGACCTTCCACCTCGCTACCGCCGCCACCGCCGTGTTGCCAGTTGGCTGCGTCGGCGCTGAGCGGCTGCCAGCGGGGACATGGCGCCGCGTCAAGGCCCCAGAGGAGGGGGGTGGGGTTAACCCTCCTGAGTCAAGGACGAAGGGAAAGATGGAAGGAAAGAAGGAAGGAAAGATAGAAGGAGGTAGGGAACAGATCAGGTCAATTGGGTCAAAAAGTAAGGAAGAAGCAAGGACGGAGGGAAGGAAGGATGGAAGGAAGGAAGGGAGGGGAAAAGGAAAGAAAGATAGAGGGAGGGAACAGATTGGTTCAAGGAAGGAAGAAAGAAGGAAGGAAGAAGGGAAGGATTGTGGAAAGAAGGAAGGGAGAAAGGAAGGAAAGAAGGAAGGAAGAAAGGAAGGAAAGAAGGAAGGATGGAGGAAGGAAGGAAGGAAGGAAGGAAGGAAGGAAGGAAGGAAGGAAGGAAGGAGGAAGGGAACAGATTGGGTCAGTCTGAGGGTTAAAGGAGGCGATCTGGGCTGAAAATGCTCAACGCCGCCACCTGCTTCGCCCACGTGCTCCAAGTGACGGCAAAAACATAAAAACATCTGCTTTCCACATCGACCAGCGGCCTCCGAGCCGCGTGTGTGTGTGTTCATGGTGTCCAGTGTGTGTGTGTGTGTCTATGTGTGTGTGTGTGACATGACAGGCCTGTGTTGGATCCGTCTCCTCAGTCTAAGGTCAGAGCTTTTGTGTCGGCCGTCGTGCAGCCTGAATGCAGAGTGACGGGCTGAAACCCTGCAGCCTGCATGGCTCCCCATTACAATTCACTGTGTGTGTGGGTGTGTGTGTGCGATCTAACTGTATGAAAAAAAAAGAAAAAACACACAACTCGGTGTTGGTTTTGTGAGTTTCCTGCACGCGAGAACGTTTGCGACAGTTTGGAGTTCAAAGGCCGGATTTTCCTGAACGCAGCGTCTGAACTAAGAGAAGGAGCTTGTCATATGGTCTTCATCATGGGGGGGCGGGGGGGGTTTACACCTGTGATGGTTTAAAGTGGAGGATGAAGACGATGTGACGTGAGGCGTTTACAGTCTCTTCAACACGAAACGAAATCTGAACCTCGAGTTAAACTTGTTGAACCAGGTGGAAGTTTTAACTACACTAAAAAATGAAACCAACAGATATCACCATGAAACTTCCCAAGTTTATCACTCACATTAAGACGAATATTTTTTGTATTACAAGTTTTGTCAAATTGAATGTTTAAATATGTAAATGAGGCAATATCTAATTAAATATGCGCTAATTTGCATATATTTCCAGAACAGGAATCTGAACAATGGATAAAGCTACTTTGTTTTATTTTGTTGACATATTAGAGTCTTTAGTTTTTACAGAGGAGGATTGTGGATATCTCTTTTTATCACTCTGTAAATGAGAAAATACTGTCACCAGCCCTAAAACATCTAATGTCTCCATGTTTTTAGTAATAAAATGTTGTATAAATGAGGCTGTGAATGATATATCAACAACCCCCTCTGTAAAAACCTTCAGAATATAGAAAGGGGTCAAAGTGGAAGGTTTGGTGTCTGGAAGTGCTGCTGAAGTCTTGGACTTGGACTGTAAAAAACTGTAAAATTACAGAGATTGTTATTGTCAATCCTACTTTTAGGATTTGTTGCTATGATACAAAGGAAATGACATCATTGTTCAGGAGAGAGAGAGCTTTACAGTGAACTTAATGTGGATTTTCTACCATTTCTTTCCTCTGGTCTGAAAGAAGACGTGATAAAGAAGCAAAACGGCCCAAAATCTAAAAATTGAACAGTGTTTTTGCCTTCTACTGATGAACTCAGACACAGAGGAAGGAGCCTGAAAACACTCGTCATGTGTTTTTCTCTGCAGAGTTTCTGAAAAATCCCCCAAATAATGAAAAGTGACGTAAATCAAAGCAAGGCAATAGTGCAGGCTTCTATAAAAAGCAGAAGGAAGTAGAAGATGCCCGTCAGTCCGACCATAAAAACAGCCACAGGTTTCCAGTGAAGACTCCACAGTTCAAACTGCAGCTTCCTCTTTTTCCATCTGAGCAACTCACACGTTACACAACCAGCTTTATTTACCAGTCGCTAAACATCACTGCACATGTACGGATCAACAGCTGCATATCTATGGCAAGCGGATTTAACATTTAAAAGCTAAGTTTGACTCTCCGGAATTAACGTTGTAGATATCAACAACGTCTTTCTGACTCATCGTAACCACATTGTGAATAGTTGGAGTTTTCATTCAAGATATCTGTAATTCAGTTTTGCCTCTTGTCAAAAATAACATTTCACATCCACAGCTACGTTCTTCCTAGGACAAATGACGTCACTGTAACCATTCATGTGTATGGGGTTTGTCATTACAGATATCTATAATTCAGTTGCAGATATCCATTATGTGAATTACAGATATCTATAACTGAATTACGACTAATACTAATTCCAGTTTGAGATATCTACAACGTCATTTCACCTAGTCAAAACTTAATTACAGATATCTGAACAGGGACATGTAGATATCTTTAATTGAGGTGAATTAAAGATATCTTGAACTGGAATTATGACTAGTCAGAATCAAATTGTAGATATCTCAAACTGGAATTAGTACTAGTCTTAATTCAGTTACAGATATCTGTAATTCACATAGTGGATATCTGTAACTGAATTGTAGATATCTGTGATGACAAACCCCATACACATGAATGGTTAAAGTGACGTCATTTGTCCTAGGAAGAACGTAGTTGTGGATCTGAAATGTTCTTTTTGATTCGGCAAAACTGAATGACAGATATCTGCAACACACATCCAGTCTGGCTGTTAAATGTTAAAGTGGCCTTCCGTACATATTTGTCTCTCTGGCTTCGTCTCGTCTCCTCGTTAGCAGCAGCTGGTCGTCGTCCAGCAGGTGGATCTTCATCTTCATCTTCACCTGCAGCTGCAGCGACGCGGCTCTAATCCTGATCTGCTGAGTCATGACTCACAGATTACTGCGTCCCGTGATGATGATGATGATGAGGTCATCATCATACATGTGGTTTCTTTGATGAGTCTGTTTCCCCCGCTGAGCCGTGAAATCTGGACTCGGCTCGTTTCTCGCTAACTGTCGATCTCAATTCCTCGCGCTCGGCTCCTCGGCTCCTCGGCTCCTCGCCTCCTCGGCTCCTCGCCTCCTCGGCTCCTCGCCTCCTCGCCTCCTCGGCTCCTCGCCTCCTCGCCTCCTCGGCTCCTCGCCTCCTCGCCTCCTCGCCGGCTCGGCTCAGAGTTCAGGAGGTTCAGACCTGATGGACGACGGGGGCTCTAAGCTGTCAATCACATCCTCCATGTGGCGCCGGTGACGGTGCGTTTAAGACCAGACACTACAGACAAAAATACTGTTATTTCATGCACTGAGCAATTTTGCTTCTTTATCACGTCTTCTTCCAGAATAGAGGAAATAAACGGTAGAAAATCCACTTTAAGGTTTTTATTTTACTTCATTTCGTCTTTAAATTTCTCATAAACTCACCAGGAGTTAGTCTGAGCCATGTCATGTCAGGTGTCGTTGTAAAGCTCTCTCTCCCCTGAACAATGATGTCATTTCCTTTGTATCATAGCAACAAATCCTAAAAGTAGGATTGACAATAACAATCTGTGTAATTTTACAGTCCAAGTCTTTAAAGGCCGTTTCCTCAGAAAGAGTTTTTCAGACTCAGACTCTAAATCTCCACTTCAGCAGCACTTCCAGACACCAAACCTTCCACTTTGATCCCTTTCTATATTCTGAAGGTTTTTACAGAGGGGAATGTTGATATATCATTCACAGCCTCATTTATACAACATTTTATTACTAAAAACATGGAGACATTAGATGTTTTAGGGCTGGTGACAGTATTTTCTCATTTACAGAGTGATAAAAAGAGATCCACAATCCTCCTCTGTAAAAACTAAAGACTCTAATATGTCAACAAGATAAAACAAAGTAGCTTTATCCATTGTTCAGATTTCTGTTCTGGAAATATATGCAAATTAGCGCATATTTAATTAGATATTGCCTCATTTACATATTTAAACATTAAATTTAACAAAACTTGTAATACAAAAAATAACTGTCTTCATGTGAGTGATGAACTTGGGGAGTTTCATGGTGAAATCTGTTGGTTTCATTTTTTACCCTGTTCACCTGTAGTGTCTCAGCTTGAATCACAGCTGCTCAGCTCCGACTACGGAGGCCCTGAGGGGTCAAAGTCTCTGAGTGTTTCTTCTCAGGATATTTACATGTCTCTGCTCCAGATCCAAACTTTATCCGTCCTTAATGGGAGCGCTGGCCGGCCGGCGCTGAGACACAATAAGAGGAGATGAACGGCCAGCGCTGCTCTGCTCTGCTCTGGTGCTCTGTTTGTCTTCACTGCTGCTGGAAAACATTTCAAAATAAAAGCTTCCTCCTCTGACCGTTAAAGCAGCAGCAGCAGCAGCAGCTAATGTCATGTAAATGCTCTTTCTGCTTCCAGTTTGCTGCAGTTTGCGTCTCCGGCCTCATTGTGACGACAGTTGGGCTCCATAAGGTCTCATTTTCAGGCAGCATTCAACACAGAGCCTTTGAACCTTTGTGTACTGCTCTCTTAACCCCCCCACCGCCACCGCCGCCTCCCCTCCTTCTCATATCTGGGCCGACTCGGCGGCCAAGTGGCGCAGCGCCCGACGCTTTCCTGTCACAGTCCACAGGAGCTGTGCCACCCTGAGCTGAGCTGTGGTCTCACTTTCCCAAACTTCACCCCCCCTCCCTCCTGCAGCTGCTATTGTTTGCTCTTCAAAATGTTGCTCAGATAGAAACAAAGTGTTGAATCTTCGGAACAGTCCTTTAATTAAGCGATATCACCCTCGAGGAGCGCGACAGTGATGCGGACGTTAAAGGAGACACGTACTGCCCCCTTTCCACAAGTTAAAACAGTTCCCAGGTGTTTTAAAGGGATAGTTCAACATTTTGGCAAATTGTCCCATTGCCATAATCCCTATAGTCATAGCAGTAGGTTTGTTACCTTTAATTGTCGGTGCAAGCTGTTTTTAGAACGGCGGAGCAGAGCCGCGAGCTGCTCAGAGCTACGCTACGGAGGCTCATGGGATTTCTTGGTTTCCCTCATCAAACTCATCAAATACACAATCCAACAACTCCACAACGCTCTGGTGGACAAGTTGTGAGCTGCACATTCACCACGATATGAGATAATAACACAACGTTACCACACAGAGTTGTTTTAGAGGGAAATACAGAGACTGCTTGATGAAAAACTGTCCCTGAAGGCAACACGCATCAGTGGTTTTGCATGAATTTACCTCTAAAACAACTCTGTCTGGTAACGTTGTGTTATTATCTCATAGCGTGGTGAATGTGCAGGTCACAACTTGTCCACCAGAGCGTTGTGGAGTTGTTGGATTGTGTATTTGATGAGTTTGATGAGGGAAACCAAGAAATCCCATGAGCCTCCGTAGCGTAGCTCTGAGCAGCTCACGGCTCTGCTCCGCCGTTCTAAAAACAGCTTGCACCGACAATTAAAGGTAACGAACCTACTGCTATGACTATAGGGATTATGGCAATGGGCCAATTTGACAAAGTGTTGAACTATCCCTTTAATGTTTTATTTGTTTTTTAATGGGGCAGTTTACGGCATATTAACTAAAAAATGTAGATTTAATTGTTCTATAAATGTGACTTTGACAGGATCGTTGTCACAGACATTAATATTTTTAGTGATTTGAGCACATTCTAAATTTCTTGTGGACCAATCAGATTGCATGGTTGGATACTTGTTGTATGGTTTTTAACGTCTCTTTGTGTCTCTCCTCCTCAGACGACATCGTGACGTCCAAGTCCAGCCTGTTCTTCCTGATCTCCAGCGAGGGGAACCAGCAGCTGTACGTGACGCAGGCCGTGCTCTGGCTCTATTTCAGGCTGCTGCCGGCGGCGGCGCCGGGCGCGGCGCGGCCGCCGCGGCGTAAGGTGACGGTGAAGGTGTACTACCAGGAGCCGGGGCTGGGCAGCCAATGGAACCTGGTGGAGAAGCGCGTGGAGCTGAAGCGTAGCGGCTGGCACACCTTCCCGCTGACGGGCGCCGTGCGGCTGGTGTTCCAGAAGGGCGGCCGCCGCCAGAACCTGGACGTGCGCTGCGAGGGCTGCGAGGCCGACGGCGTGCTGCCCGTGCTGCTCAACGACCGCAGCGACGAGTCCCACCGGCCCTTCCTGGTGGTGCAGGCGCGGCCGGCCGACAACAAGCACCGCATCCGGAAGCGCGGGCTGGAGTGCGACGGCAGCAGCAACCTGTGCTGCCGCCAGCAGTTCTACATCGACTTCCGGCTCATCGGCTGGAACGACTGGATCATCGCGCCCTCGGGGTACTTTGGGAACTACTGCGAGGGGAACTGCCCCGCCTACATGGCCGGCGTTCCCGGCTCGGCCTCGTCCTTCCACACGGCGGTGGTGAACCAGTACCGCATGCGGGGGATGAGCCCCGGCTCCATGAACTCCTGCTGCATCCCCACCAAGCTCAGCACCATGTCCATGCTCTACTTCGACGACGAGTACAACATCGTCAAGAGAGACGTTCCCAACATGATCGTGGAGGAGTGCGGCTGCGCCTGAACGCAACACGCTCTCTACATCACAAGCAGAATGAATATAGAAACAGAATATTTATGGACGATGGGGAACAAACAGAAACACATGCACACATATCTACACACCCTCATGTATGCCTGCACAGAAACTTGTATATATATTTATGTTTGTTGATATATTTTTGTTATATTCTCTGCTGGAAGAGTCCGTTTGCTTCCAAATCTTTAAGAATCCACTTTGGAGAACAATCAGAGTCTGCAGACCTCGTCGGCCTTGTTGGACGTCACTGGGGACAAAGCACCGACGACGTCTTCACTCCAACGTACAGCACTTGTGGACAGAGTGGCTCTCGCTCTCTGTCCGAGGCAAACTGAGACAAAGTCTTCAGGTGGATTATTGTCTTTCCATGATCTTCATTGTTGAGGAAACACTGTAGCATGATTCTGCTGTCGTAGCTTTGGGTGGTGGAGCTCTGCAGAGGGACGCTCACACCAATGTCTCTCTATCTGATTGGTGTGGACCTTTACTGTCCTAAAAGTAGGAATTCATTTGGTTCTTTCCCTTAGGAGAATTCCAAGCATTTTCTAAGTAACGCTCTACAGCTCTAGGTCATCGAGTGCGACCAAAGGAAAAGACCTGAGATAAATATGTGCAGCCTCCTGCTAGCTGAGCTACACTGCAGTTAAACAGTGAAGTAATGGAGGCAGAACTTTAAAACCGCCACTTTGGCCTCTATATAAAGCTCAAAATATCACTACACATGCTTTGCAACATCCACCAGTTCTTTACCACACAACACTGAGTGTGCATAACTTATGTGAACATGTGTTTTCATCACGTAGCTCTGTTTCCTCTAGCTTCCTGGGTAGACCTTACTAGTCGACTGTTGAGTTCAGGACTGTTTCCATATCAACAAAGACAAAAACGCGAGGAAAATTTTAGATTTAAGTGGAAAAAAGAAGATTTTGGATGGAAAAAAACAGTTATATTCAGATTGATGCTTTTTTCCCCATGCATCCGTCCCCATTGCTTTGCTGTTTGACTGCAGTGTAGTGCAGCTAGCAGGAGTAGAGCTAGGTCCGGTCTGCACAGATTTTTCCCTGATTTTTCCCTATGGTTGCACTTGGGGACCTGGAGATGTAGAACGTTACTTAGAAAATGCCCGGAATTCTCCTTTAAAGCCACGCTCCCTTAAATGACAAACAGTGGCGTCAAATGAAACCTTCGCTGGTCCGACTGTAGCTTTGAACGTACGTCAAACAAAAGGGAATGAGACGGAAGACCGGCCGATGTAGATCCAGATCTTTGGACCAGATCTTCTTTCTATTTGGCGTCACCTCGGTTCAACAGAACCAGGAGGTTTTTTCCGTCCACTCCGACATCGGGAACGTCTTTGTGATCCAACCAGAACCTTTTTATCGACGGATTCGGTCGAGATTCCCTTTTGGTTCGACCCAATCAGAGCAAATACTGAACACATCTCTGGTTTCAGTCAGAGAAAAGTCCGGTGACGGTGCAGCTTGGCACTTCCCCACAAACACACACTTACACACACTTTGGTAGCACTTGTGCAGATTGAGATGCCTTTAAGGAGCCTTCCCTTCCAAAACAAATAAGTGCCGCATGAGCTATGCAATGTATAGTATTTACCCGACACCACACGAGCTGATCGGAGCTCTCGTGACTAAACTATCACCAATACTTGAAATGTGAAAGCGTGGCGAGCAGCGGTGGGGCGGAGTCTTATAGAACCAATCTCCTTGTTGTTTACAACTACTTGCGGGTAGAAAACCAGCATGAGAACAATAGTGACGGACGAGAGTTTCTCTATATCTCATTGTTCATGTCATTATATCACCGTTTAGACTAATCTGATGTTTGTCAAGTTTATAAAACCAATGATTGGACAAACATTACTATTTATGTGTGCACATTTTTGTAATTAGTCATGGTTATCATAGATTAGCCGGGCTAACCGTTAGCTACCTGTTTAACTTTAATAACTCAGTGACTCAATAAACGGTCCATGAAAATTTGAATTTTTTTTATCTTAGTTACAACATGACTGAGCTAACTGGAGTAGTTTCATGTCGTGTCCGACAATGGGAGGGTTTTAACAGCTGACGTCCTGATGTTAGCTTTAGCGTTAACTTTGCTACTGCCGTTAGCTTAGTTGATGTTAGCTTAGCTACCGTTAGCTGTCCCTGCAGCCACTGATGCTTTCTAGACACTGTGATTCCCCCAAACTGAATAAATACCACACATAGCAACACAAAACACACACACAGAAATAGTGATGTTTCTTCAATCATTTCAGATTTGTCTAGACAGTGATAGGGCGAGAAAAATATGATATATAGCTAAACTCTCGTTCGTTACTACTGTTCTCATTCAAATTACGTGCTGGTTTTCTACCCGGAAGTAGTTGTAAACAACAAGGAGATTGGGTCTATTGTGAAGTCCTCAGTGTTTTTCCTGTGATGGCGTTGGACGCTTGGAGCTGTTTGCTGCAGGTTTAGAATAAAAGCGGTGCCTCAGTTTCTCTTCCATGGTGTCACCACGGTGAATATAAAACGAGGCTAACTGGGGCTAAGTCTGACCCACATGTGACGCATGAACAGTGGTTTTGGAGTCTAAATGGAAGCGTCCCAGTTGGGTTCCCATCACGGCCTGTTTGGCACCGTAACACACTTTGAGACACACTTTTCAGGCCTCACTCACTTTGACACCACTTTGAGATTTCCAGGTTGCAACAGAAACACTGCAACAGAAACCAGCGCCCTGGGCCCAGTTGTTCAAAAGGTTTAATCTGATTGGATTTTGGATAATGGTTCGGATCAAATCTTGAAACTGGGTTGTTCAAAACCAAAAACTACGTAATCCAATCTTGGTTTTCATCTGGATCAAACCCTCGGTTTGTGTTGTTCAAAACTTTTCAGTGGGATCGGGATAACTTTGATTAAAAAAAAAAAGGATTATTGAGATCCCAGCAGTTTGGTGGATTCAGGAACAAAATGTGATTTAAATTACATTCAAACTGGTCAAATAAACAATATTCATAATGTAGGTCATAAACATTTATTTTGTACCTATTTTTTTAAACCATAACAGTGATTAGTAAATAAAGTTTTTGAATATTCTACAACTGAAAAACTTTTCCCCAACTACTGTTCTCCAAACTGAATTTAATGAAATTTGAAGTTTGAATTTTAAAATTTGAAGTTTGATTTGCATGGGGAAATATTCACAATTTCACTAATGGGGATTTCAAAATCCGGATAATTTTTATCCAGATTACACCTTTTGAACAACTGGGCCCTGCTCGCCACCCGCCGTAATCTTTTCGTTTATTCCTTGGAAGTGAGCGGTTGTTAGATGATTTGCACTGAGGACTTGTGTGACGACTAGTAATAAGAATAAAAAGAAGTGATAAAGTGAATAGAAACTGCCATTAAATAAAGTAAAGGTTATTTTTATAGAAGCTAAGCTGCGTGCGCTCTGTTCAGATGTACGAAACCGAACCATGGAACCAAAGAGGCCAGAGGTTTGAGACAGCTGACGAGGCCTAAACACTGTATCAGGGTCAAACTAGAAGAAGAATAATACCACTCCATCATCTGCTTCATCTCTTTTCTATTTTATACCTACACATGACGGGACAGTTCATATTCATCAGTACTCCGACCGTAGCGTCCTTCCTTCCTTCCTTCCTTCCCTCCTTCCTGTCGCTCCTCCTTCCTCCTCGTTTCCTTAGCGCTTATTCCAGAAACAATCATTTAGAGTGAAGCACACACACACACACACACACACACACACACACACACACACAGCATCTGATCCCTGTACAGTCCATGTAACATATGAATATGCTTTTGAAATATTTTGGTCTTTGTTATTGTTGAGAAATAAATTTCTTATTACCAAACGTACGGCGTTGTTGTCGTGTCCCTGGATTCTTCTTCTTAAATATCATTCTCTTGATCGATGCTGATGGAAACAGTTGTTTTTCTGATAAATGTGAGTTGCAATCATGTTTTATGAAGTAGTGAAGCAGTAATCACAGGGAGTAAAGGTCAATCATCCTTAAAGCTGCAGCATTTAGTCTTACTGTAAGAAAAGAACTTAACATGTGATTAAAGATATTTTATTCCTGTTTGTGGACGGATATTTTGCCTCCTTCAACCAATTGTCTGTGAAATACAACCTACCAAAAACCGACTTTTTTCGATATTTACAGGTTAGACAGTACATTCGTTCCCACCTACCTAGCTTTCCCTCAAAACCAGACATTAACCCGATAGATTCCTTTCTTTCTTTCGACCCATTATCTAAAGGTTCAATGTCTAAATTATACAGGAACATATCCATATTGTCGCGCCCGTCCCTGGATAGGACTAGATCGGCCTGGGAACAGGATTTGGGACCCTTGTCTGATGACCAGTGGGACTCTATATTACGGGCAATACACAAAACCTCACTTTGTGCAAGACATTGTTTGATTCAGTTCTAGATTGTCCACCGGGCTCACATGTCTAAGACTAAGCTGTTTAGCTTTTACCCTAGCTTAAGTCCAATCTGTGACAAATGCAAAACCAACGACGGTACCCTCTTCCATGTGTATTGGATGTGCCCCAAATTACAGATATTCTGGAGCAATGTTTTTAATACTTTATCTAAAATTTTGGGCAAGAACTTTGCCCCTAGCCCCACTCTAGCTTTATTTGGCATTGCCACTGGTGGCAACCCACAATTGACACTTAGCGAGCAACATATGGTCGGTTTTGCCCTGCTTCTGGCCAGGCGCGCAATTCTGCTTAGATGGAGGGATGCTGCCTCGCCCACGCTGAGCCAATGGCTTCAAGACATAATGACCTGTCTCAAGTTGGAGATGCTGCTCTTCTCTATCGGCGGCTCAGAGAAAAAGTTCTATAAAACATGGGATCCTTTTTTATTATATTTTCATAATACCCAAACAACATGACGGTGCTCAGATTTGGCCCTTGACATAAGCATTCGCAGCCTGACCCCGTGAGGGGGATACACCATAAGCTAATGTTTAGAACTGTGCCTTAAAAATGCTCTCAGTACTGTAAAGGGAGGGGGGTTGTTATGTGCGGGATTGTTAATTGTACTTGTTAAACCCTGCACTTATTGTTTGTTGAAATAAGGATCTACTGTCTACTTTGTGATCAACATGAACATATGTCTGAAAAATCCAAATAAAAATATTTGAAATTAAAGATATTTTATTCAACAGTTCAGAGTGTTATTTAATGTCACATAGTGAGCCACATGCAGCATTGGGACAAAAGATCATTATGGTATTTATTAATAATTAGACATCCTCGTTATATTTGACTTTTGACTGCAGCTCATGTGTTGCTGAGTGGTTTTCTGAGCCCTCAGGGCCACCGTAGCTACTGAGAGAACCACTAGGCTGAATGAATAAGGAACTCTTTAATCTCTTTTAATAACTTTTATTGGAGTCAAACTAATAAAAGTGGCTTTAATGTGACTCGTGAGCTCGGTGCTGATTAAACCACGGACACGTCGCTGACGGAGCGCAGGACCATGACGCTGAGGAATGTTTTTCTGAATAAAGTCCAGAGAGGCAGAGCCCCACATCAGAGCTTCTTTTACAGAATAAAAATGGCCGAGAGCTTCTCATGTTTTATGACATTCATAAAACAAAACCGTGTTTCCCACTTTTCATGAAAATAGTCTGTTTTTAGCCTCTATCATCCTGATAAAAGCACCAAAAGCTGCAAAGAAAGCCAGCTACAAATGCACTATTTTCTTTGTAAACAGAGATATAAATATTAGGAAAATCATTGTATTATCTTAGTTTAGGCCCATTTTATGGATTATTTACCTCATTGTTGCATATAATAACATTTATTTTTTATTTTACGATCTAACAAAGTTGTTTTATCAAGATACAGCCTGAGCCTACCTTAAATGTTTGAGCGTTTATCTAACCATAGTTCCAGCTGCTGTTTACCTTTCAATAAGCCGTGGTATGTGGAGACTTTCAGCTGAATGTGTCCCTGGTTGTGGTGTTTATACACATTATTGGTTTGAATATCAACTTAGAACAAACTCAACTAACTTATAGGCCACGAAAAAAACTAATAACCAAAATAAAAACTGACAGATAGTCCACAACAATTTCAAAAACATGGACCTGATGGAGCCGTCAATGATAGCTGCGTTTGTGGCTCATGAAATGTATCTGCATTTAAGGGGCGTCCCATTATAAATATCCCTTAACACTTGGTTTTAAGGGGCTACTAAGGTTAAGGGTTAAGATAGGAACTGGAATTCACCCTTGCTGTTGAAGTTGAGATTTTTCCTCTGTGTGCTGCAGATATACACGAAAAAACAGGCGCGACGCACGTATGACACGCGTCTACATGTTCCATCTGAACGGCTCCGTGCACGCACACACGCTTCAACCAAGGCGGCGCCGTAGGCAGGAAACATCCTGGCTGTGAGGTGCAGGTTTGAGCCGAGTCACCAATCAAGTTTTCAGATTCATGTATGACTCATCAATCCTTTGGTGAGCTGCTGGAGAGCGCTGCTCCACTCAGACACACAGCGGCTTGTGAACAGACCTAATTATACCTCGGCTCATCTCAGCAGGACTCAGGGGTCAAGTGTTTGACCTCTGACCTCTGGGGGTCACGGCCTCCAACGCCACTGGGAGGACGGATGGAGGGACGGAGGGACGGACGGACGGACGCTGCCTGTGGATCCGGTCTGAGGCGCGATGATAAGGCGCCACGCTGACGTTCATCAGAGGGATAATTGCTGCTAAAAATAAAGGCTGAAGTCATGAGAGACGTTGTTGTGGTTAAGTGGCGCGAAACGATACGTTTCAGAGAGAAAACAGTCGCCCCTTAATCTGACAGGTGACGAGCCGACGGGCGACTCCGACTTTGTCTGCTGGCGCTCCGGAATGAGAGGAAAACAAGGAGGGAAAAGGGCAGAGGAGAAAAGAAAGAGAGGGAGGAATAAGTAGCTGTCAGGAGGGTCGACGCTGCAGAGAAGAAATCAGAGGGGGAGGGGGGGGGGGCTGACGCAACAGTTCTTCATCAACCTCTGAGGAAACCATCAGTCAAGTACACACATCAATAAACTACATTATGAATCCTTTAAAGTATAAATACAAAACTAAACAAAAAAGTGTCTGAAGCTTCATCTTGTTTTTCCTCCCGTTCTTAAATGAACAGTTTCCATCAACTCACTTTAGACATTTAGACAGAACATGTGTTTATTCTACACACAGAAGGCACTTTATGAACACACTGGTGGTCATAATTCAGTTTTATATTTATTAATAATGTTTTTTTTAAATAAGTTTTTGAATATTCTAATTTCTATTCCTAAATTATTCCATAGATTGACTCCTTTAATTGATAAACATCTTTGTTTTACATGTGTTCCTACCTGTGTTTTTGTAAAATACAAATCCCTTTTAGTTCATATTTACTGGTTTGAGTGAAACATGTTATTTACTTTATAAATCATTTGAGCAGTTTTAAAGTCCAGAAGATCACTGAATTTTAAGATCTATAGGTTTATGAATAATTAGTTTGTCGAGTCTTGAACAGTTTCAGGTTCAGATTCTTTAAGTTAGTCTGAGCTTCATCTTCACTGTGTTGGATGCTCAGACTTTTATTTTGAAAAGTTCAAGTTTAGGTCTTTTATTTCTGTAACCTGTCGGGCTTTTTCTTTTTTTTTCCTGACAAGACTTCCAGCCAGTTGCAGGATGTGATGTCATGTGACGCTCCGACAGGTTGCAGCAGCTCTCCTCTCTGACCTTTGACCTACGTTTGAATCGCTTCATCTCTGAGTCAGAGTGAACGTTTCCTCCATGAGGTCACACGAGGTCACATGACACTTCATCTTTAAAGGGATAGTTCAGCTTTTTTGAAGTGGGGTCATGATAGATTAGATAGATAAATACTTTATTAATCCCGAAGGAAATTCATCTGTCAGCTGCTCCAAACATTCTTAAAGAAAAAATACTTAATGCAGACAGATGTAGCAGCAATGTGTATATATATATATATATATATATATATATAAAAAAAGAGAGCCCAAAAAGAGAGCCCAAGAGCCCATGTTTCCATCCACTTGTTGATCGAATCATCTGAAAATCGATAAAAACATGAATGTGAATAACGTCGGTTCAAGTGCGTTTCCATCTCAGACCTTTAAATCCAATAAAAAACCCTGAGTAATGACATCATATTGATGTATTGAATCGTTTTCTTGCAGGTTAAGGTGTTTCCATTCATTTTGTACTTATTTGCTAAACAGAAGAACGTCCTTCCTTCATCTGTAACCGACTATCTGAGGTCGTTGTGTGGAAACCACTGAGCCAAACGCACGCTGTTATACTATTATATCAAGTTCTATAGGCTGCAAAGAGAGCCCAATCATGAGGCATGCTTTGTTAATTCTCACTTTCTATCGAACTCTTGAACTGGTGCGTTAATTTGAGACAAGACTTTGTAGCTCAGACAACCCCACTTCAAAAAAGCTGAACTATCCCTTTAAGCCTCAGGAAGTCGAGGTGTTGATATGATCTGTGATTATTGGTCGTTATTGATCATGTTGATTGATCTAAACTGCAGCAGCTGCAGGAGGCGACACCTCCCACCCTCAGCTTATGGAAAAGCTCTTGGCCTTCGTCCTCCTCCTCCTCCTCCTCCTCCTCCTCCTCCTCCCTCCGGGCGCCTCGGCGTCCTCGGGGTCGCCGCCGGATGTTGGGAATATTGCTATCAGTTTTCCATGTGAGTGTGAGTGTGTGTGTGTGTGGGGGTCTCGGGGGGAGCTGTGGTATGTGAAGGCCGTGAGCAGGTAGACCATATCACTAAGTCCTTTTCAAGTGGAATTCAAGATGTGGAGGGAAAAAACTCCATGAAAACACCAGAGCAGTGGACAGAACATCCTGCAACTTGCCTGAGATGCCAAACTACGGCGGCCATCGCTCCGTCTGTTTGTCCCGTATTCCCAAGGGCTCTTGAATGCAGCATCATCCACCGTGTTTCCATCCACTTGTCGATCTAATTACCTGAAGAGAGATAAAAATATCAATGTGAATGACGCTGGTTCAAGTGTGTTTCCATCTCAGACCTTTAAATCCAATAACAATCTGTGTGTAATGACGTCATATTGATGTATGGAATCGTTTTCTTGCAGTTTAACCCTCCTGTTGTCCTCCTGGGTCAAGGAAGGAAGGAAGAAAGGAAGTTAGTTAGGAAGGAAGGAAGGAAAGAAGGAAGGAAGGAAGGAAGGAAGGACAAAGGGAAAGAAGGAAGGAAGGATAAAAGGGATAGGAGGAAGGAAGGAAAGAAGGACAAAGGGAAAGAAGGAAGGAAGGAAGGATAAAAGGGATAGGAGGAAAGAAGGAAGGAAGGAAGAACAAAGGGAACGATGGGAGGAAAGAAGGAAGGGAAAAAGGTAGGAAAGATAGATGGGGGAGGGAACAGATTGGGTCAAAAAAGAAGGAAGAAGTAAGGAAGAAGGGAAGGAAGGGAGGGGGGAGGCAAAAGGGATTGTGGAAAGAAGGAAGGGAAAAGGGAAGGAAAGAAAGATAGAGGGAGGGAAAAGACCAGGTCAACTGGATCAAAAAGAGGAAGGAAGAAGTAAGGACGAAGGGAAGGAAGGAAGGAAGGAAGGAAGGAAGGAAGGAAGGAAGGAAGGAAGGAAGGAAGGAAGGAAGGAAGGAAGGAAGGAAAAGGGATTGTGGAAAGAAGGAAGGGAGAAAGGAAGGAAAGAAGGAAGGATGGAGGAAGTGAACAGATCAGGAGGGTTAAGGTGTTTCCATTCATTTCTGTACTTAAAGCAAGCAGGAGACTGTGTGGCGGGTGGTTGGGGGAGGGGAGGAGGGGGTGAGGGGGTGGCGGCGACTGCGACGACGACGGCGACGACGACGGCGACGAGCGGAGGGGAACCGTAAGTTTCGCTTTTACCCACCACGTCTCTCCCTCAACGCAGAGGGGAGGGGGGAGGGGGGAGGAGGGGGGAAGTTACATAGTGCAGTTTCAGCCGAGGCCACCCGGCTCAGGCTGCAGCGGCAGCACCATTCATCCTATTAACCATTTTTCTACCATTGCAATGAGTCTGGAAACATTATTTTAAGGCCGAAAAACTCCGCAATGTTACTTTAATTGCTAAACAGAAGAACGTCCTTCCTTCATCTGTAACCGACTATCTGAGGTCGTTGTGTGGAAACCACTGAGCCAAACGCACGCTGCCTGTTATACTATTATATCAAGTTCTCTGCTGCAGGTTGGTGTTTATAATGCAACATGGCTGTCATCAGAAGACGGTGGCGTGTTGATGACGTCATAAAGGGTTAAGTTACATCCCCAGCAGCAGCAGCAGCTCCTGGTTCAGGCTCTGAGGGCGTCGCCTCCACCGCTTCTTGTTCTCAGGAGTTTATGGTGGAGAATGACTGGAATGTTCCAGTGCACTTATCAAAATATGCACGTTCCATCTCCAGGTTTTCTTCTTTCACCCGGGGCGGCGGCAGCGGCAGCAACGGTGGCGGCCTCGGTGGATCAGCGCTGGACAGATTAGTGTCTGTAGGATGACTGATGGTCACACACTGTTTGACTCTCTGCTCTAATCAACCTGGTCTGATACTACACCTAGAGTCCATCTTGCACTGCAAAAACTCTAAATCTTACCAAGAATATTTGTCCTATTTCTAGTCAAAATGTCATTTCTGGTCAAAACTAATCTCATTATACTTATGATAAGACTCATCATATAAAAAGCAGCTTGTTTTTAGACACTTTTTACTTCTTTCAAGCAGATTTTCACTTGAAATAAGTAGAAAAATCTGATAGTGGAGCAAGATTTTCTTTCTTATTACAAACACTGGCAGATTTTTCTACTTATTTCAATTGAAAATTAGTTTGAAACAAGTGAAAATGATCTAAAAACAAGTCAATTTTTAGACGATGAGTCTTATTTTAAGTGGAAAGAGATTAGTTTTGACTAGAAATTAGACATTTTGACAAGAAATAAGACAAAGATTCTTGGAAAGATTTTGAGTTTTTGCAGTGTGTGTTACTGTTGTCATTTATAATATTTGAGGAGCTTTTTTTCATTAGTTTGGTCAATCAGATTGTAATCAGATTACAGCAGAGGACAGAACCACTGACATGTAATCAGATTACACCAGAGTTCAGTCGGCAGAGAAAAACAAGACAAGAAGAAACTAGACGTAGTTGCTGATTCACACCTGTAAAGATGCTCAGTGGTTTCCTGAGGGGGGGGGGGGGGTTGTGGTTTCCTTGTGGTTTCTCAGCTTGTTGTTGTTCAGACTCTTCACCTGGGGGGGGGGGGGGGCAGATGGGGGTCACAGTGTCTGAAAATAGCAGCAGCAGAAGAAGCACATCACAACAAGGTTATTATAGTTTAAAATGTTCTGAACTGTAAATGTTCACTAGTTTTTATTTTTGTATAGTTTTTCAAATCAAATCAAATGAACTTTATTTGTCCCAAAAGGGAAATTTGTCTTGGGAAAGTGGTGTCGTAACAGCTGCTTTGTACTTGCAATACATACTGTACATACTGTACATTTCAGTTTAGTTTTAGTGAGTTCAACAAGATGAATCCGTTTTAGTTGTAGTTGTTGAGGTTTCAGGAGAAAGCCTCTGTCAGATGAACTCCTCCCTGATGTGTCAGAGCTGCTGAATTCAAGTGTTGCAGCTGTAATTACACTAAACTGATGCATAAACACATAATTACCCCCCCCCACCCCCCCACCCCGACCTGCTGCTGCTGCTGCTGCTGCTGCATCAAAGCGAGACTCCAGAACTGAAAGTGAAGCAAACACCTGGAGGATCAAACAAACAAACAGAAACATCTGAGGCAAAAATGTTAAAAATGTTTCATCACAGTTTGTTGTTTTAGGTTTTAAACACTCAGCCCCCCCCAACCTGCTCTTTATTGGTCCCTGAACGTCTCATCGATGTGTTCGCTGCCTGTGGGACAACAGAGACCTGAGATGAGGCTGAACGACGGCGGTGATGATGTAATTCCTCTTGTATTTTAAAGGGACATTGTGTAACTTCTCCTATTATCTCTTCAGGAAAATGGATTATTTGGTTCTTCAGTCTGTTTTTCATTAGTCAGTAATCCCCCCCATCAACAAAGTGAAGTGTTCCTTTCAGCTCTGAATGAGCCGTTCATATCATTCATATCTCCATGGAGCGGGTAAGCTCGGTGCTGCTGCCATGTGGTGTCTCCATGTTGTTACGTTCAGTGGCAGCGTGACGGTAGGTAACCACGGAAACTCAGCGGAGACACCGGAGCTGTCGGCTCAGGTGGAGGTGGCGTCTGTGAAAAGTCACCGCGGTAACGCAGTGAGGAGGAATGGAGCGTTACACTGATGCTGCATTCACCTGCAGTCAGGCAGACGGCCGTCGCTAACAAACCAGATGTCATTTTAGTCACAGAAGTCCAGAGAAAGACGGTAAAACGTGGGTCATCACATCGCCATGACAACATATTGTCACGTGTATTGTTTTGCCTCGTGCTGACGGACCACTTGTTTACATAGAGGCTTGTGTATGCCGTTACCTGCAACGGCTGTCGTCCCTCTGCCGTCTGCCCAATTTCACCTGAATGCAGCATGAAAAATACGACTGAGTTGGTTGAGATATACAACCACAACGCTAGATGGAGGAATTCCTACACAATGTACCTTTAAGTTTTGTGGGTGCAGGGGCAGCGTTTAGTTCACTGGGTAGAGCTGCCGCCCCATGTTGAGGCTCAGTCCTCGGTGCAGGCGGCCCCGGTTCGAGTCCCGTGTCGGACGGCCCTTTCCTGCGTGTCATTCCCCCCCTCTCTGCCTCCCCATTTCCTGTCTCTCTCTCGACTGCACTATCAATTAAAGGCAATAAAAGCCCAAAAAATATATACATATATAAAAAAAAAAGTTTTGTGGGTGCAGGAGGGGGTCGGGGGGGTTTGGGGGGTTTTCCCACATTGTGTTCCCTAAACGCTCCAGATGGTTGGTTAAGCCGGAGAGATGCTGCGATGACGTCATTGTGTCGGCTGATGAATATTCATGAGGAGCCGTTTTCCAGGGACCCGTGGTCACCGTGGTCGTTGATGAGCGGCTCATTGAGGAGTGGGGGGGTCGGGGGGGTTGGGGGGGGGCTGATTAAGCCTGATGCTGATCCTCTGTTTCTAGGTCACAGAGAGAGAGAGAGAGAGAGAGAGAGACATACCAAAAGCATTAGAGCATCAAGAATCGGCCTGATGACACGGTTAACAAAACACAACCAGGGTCGTCACGGCGACAGCAGCAGCCACAGCGACCACCACCACCACCATCATCATCATCATCATCATCATCATCATCATCATCATCATCATCATCACCAACCTCCCTTCACCTCCTCTTGTAAACAACCAGCTCCTCCCAGGTGTCACACCTGCTGCTCCTCCTCTTCCTCCTCCTCTCTCCTCCTCTCTCCTTCTCTCCTCCTCCTCCTCTCTCCTCTCCTCCTCCTCTTCCTCCTCTTCTCTCCTCCTCCTCTCTCCTTCTCTCCTCCTCCTCTCTCCTCTCCTCCTCCTCCTCCTCCTCCTCCTCCTCTCTCTTTTTCTCTCCTCCTTTCTCCTTCTCTCTCCTCCTCTCTCCATCTCTCTCCTCAACCTTCTTTCTCCTCCTCCTCCTCCTCCTCTCCTCCTCCTGCTGTCCTCCTTGTTGCCGTGGCGCCGGAGGAAAGTAGGACGCGTTGAGTTGCAGGAGGAGGCGACGAGGGACTAACTCCTGATGAGGCGTCGCTCCTGTTGCCGGTCTGGATCAGAACCAGGACACGCGTCTCCCCAGGCCCCAGTCAGAGGTATTTAAGACCCCACCTCCTCCTCCTGCTCCTCCTCCTCCTCCTGGGCAGCTCTGCTCCTCCTCCTGCTCCTGCTCTCATCTCCTCAGGATAAAGGGTTAAAGGGATAGTTCACCCAAAATTGAAATTTCACTCATCTCCTCCCCCTCATGTGGACTAAGGGCTGGGAGAGGTTTCAGAGTCCTCCGTGGCTTCTCTGAGTTACAGGGGGTCTCGGCGTAGCAGTGCATGTCCATATAACGGTTGCAAATGGATACCAACTGTCTTCATAACAAAAAGACACACCAAAAAACGTCCAAATACCTCCATGCTGCTCGTATGTAATGTCCCTCTTGTATTGAAGCACTGAAATGCGAAATAGTCCCAAAAAATGAGTCTATATTTCAAGCTTGTTTGTATTGAAGCTCCTCTTCCCAGTTCGTCCAAATTTGACGAACCGGGAAGAGGAGCTTCGAGAAGCTTCTGCTACAAAACAATGAAATATAGACTTATTTAATTTTTTTCGGGACAATTTCGCATGTTGGGGCTTCAATACAAGACGGACATTACATACGAGCAGCATGGAGGTATTTGGATGTTTTTTGGTGTGTCTTTTTGTTACGAAGACAGTTGGTATCCATTTGCAACCGTTATATGGACATGCACTGCTACGCCGAGACCCCCTGTAACTCAGAGAAGCCACGGAGGACTCTGAAACCTCTCCCAGCCCTTAGTCCACATGAGGGGGAGGAGATAATGAGTGAAATTTAAATTTTGGGTGAACTATCCCTTTAAACGTTCCCTCCGTGTCGTCTCTCAGGGTGCTGCTGCTCTCTGGGGAACGCAGAGATTCTCTCATTAGTTCTGCAGATTTGGGGCCCGGGGGGGTTAAGGTGGGGGGGGGGGTGGAGTAGGGGTGTGTTTGGGGGGGTCAGGGGGGGTAGAGGGGGGGGGGGGGGGGCTCCTGTGCACACATGTGTAGGGATCCTGGTTCCCACTGAGCTCCGGCTCTGATTGAGTCTGTGATCGCCTCGACATCATCAGGCCTTGATGGACCGGAGGAGTCCTTAATAGAAATCAAAACATCTGCGACTGATCCAAGATGGAGACGTATGGTCAGTAGTTTCTCCTTCTCCTGCTGTGATTGGCTGCAGAACACAGCAGCAAGCTTCATGTTGTTTCCCTTCCATTCCCAGAAACCAGGAAGCAGAGGATGAAGGTCAGAAGCTGAGACGACTCATTCACATTAACCCTTTACATGGATCTGGAGCTGAAAATCCACCGGCAGGAACCATCCGTCTGGATCGGAAAGACATTTCAGTAACCCTTTAATTTACAGGCGTCATAATGTCTAGAAACAACGGTCAATTTCATAATAATGTTGAAGAATATGGCCAAGAAATAAGGATTGAATGAACAGAAATAGCCCAGAAACATTGGTCAGTTGGTCAAAGACTTGGTGGAGAAACATTCTGGCCTTTCCCAAAAGATTGAGTAATCTATTACTTTTCTAAAAAATATGACATTACTATGAAACTGACCGTTATTTCTAGGATATTTCTTGACATTATAATGTAATTAACGTCCACCAACCTCCCTTCACCTCCTCTTGTAAACAACCAGCCTCTCCCACACCTGTTTGCTCCTTCTCCTCCTCTCTCCTCCTCTCTCCTCCATCTCGCTCCTCCTCCTTCTCGCCCCTCCCCTCTCCTCTTCTCCTCCTCCTCCTCCTCTCTCCTTCGCTCCTCCTCCTCTCCTCCTGACGTCCTCCTTGTTGTAAATTAAAGAGTTACAGAAACGTCCCGTTCAGATTCAAAGTTTCTAATTGACGTGTTTCCATGAGGCAGTTTTACTCTGATTATTAGTTATTATCTGCGTCTCTGCTGGACGGACGCTTTCTGTTTTTGTGAGGTAAGAGAGGACGTGTGACCTCAGGCCTCCCATCACGGGTCAGCGAGGAGCCGTGGCGGCGGCGGCCAGGCCGGGCGCTGGGCTAATCTCCTGGTATGAGTGACTTCACCAGATCAGCGGCCGCTCAGCGAGACGCCGCCGTCCAGCTCCTGTAATTAAGAGGCTTAGATCAATTTGTGCGGGAGAAACAAAAACGCCATTATCGTCTTAACCACTGTGGATTTGGTGTTGAATTGTTTTCCTGGCTGAGCAGATTATTGGCTGAAGAGCAGCGAGGCGGCCGACGCCTCCGCTCGCCTCGCTGCTCCGCCTCAAAGATTAATGAGCCACGCTTGTTTTTCCAGGAATCACTGGAGTCCTGATGTGCAGCCTCATCCTCGGTGCCGTGTCATCCAGAGGAACTCGTCTCCGTCTCCTCCTGGTTAAAGACGTGCAGCCTGTGGCTCTGACTCGTCTATGAAATAAGAGAAATCCTTGGTGGGATCTGAAAAAGTCAAACAGAACTCTGGTAGCTGATGTTTTTCCAGGATACATGGGAACCCTCCTGTGTGTGTGTGTGTGTGTGTGTGTCTTTTACTGAGATATTCTCCTTTTTGAATGAGTATACTGTTTGCTGAAAATGATGGCATATTGACTGATGTCATAACCTGGACCCATAGTTGATTGCCAATGAAGAAAAGATGAAAATATTGGAAAAGAAAAGGGAGAAAATGCCTAATTTCTTTTCATAAAATTGATACAAAATCATGTAGAAATGTGTTTTAAGAGTTATTTTTTTAGTGGATGTTGTCACCACATGTGTTCTGTGTATCTGAAATGCATTCATTGACAGCCTACCCAGGCTACTGAGGATTTGAAGAAAAAAAATATTTTTTTACAATTTCCTGTCGAAAAATAAAGGGTGCATACAGTGAAATGGCCACAATTTTTTTTTGCGATATTTCCGGCAGAGCAGACCCTTCAATTATTGTTCCTTAGTGTCAAAGTTAACAGAAAAGACACAAAAAAAAGTATAACAGACCATGTCAGGTTCAACTCATTTTTCTTGAGCTTTTGGGCCAATTTGACAAAATGTTGAACTATGCCTTTAAATATGGTTCAGATTTTATATCAAATCATCTTTTCTTTTCAGCTGAGGAGGAATAATGTAAATATCAAGACACATGATTACGTTTTGGCTGCAGACGGTCGTTAAAGAATAAGATCAAACTGTCATAAAGTTTGATGATGTCACTGATTTACGATCATTTATATTTACATTGTATTGATTATTGATGTGAGTTTATTGTGTAAATTGCCAAGTTTTTGTTCCTGGAGGAGTTTTTTCTGACTGTTGCTTCAATAAGCCTCAAACCGACTGAGGAGTTTGTCTCTGTGGATAAAGTTTTTCTTTTCAGGATGTGAATTAAAGTCGTTAACGGAGATAAATCTCGCCGCACCACAACATGTTGTTGAAATAAATCTCCAACATGTTAGAGACCTGGAGCCAGTTGGATCCAGGATCAGGAGCTCTGATGGTTTTATGGAGCTTTCACCCGGATCACATGGTCTTCATCATCATCATCATCATCATCATCAGCTGCCGCCACGGAGGAGGAGGAGGAGGAGGAGGAGGAGGAGCAGGTGACCACTTCAGGGTCTCCTCCGAGAGTCTGGAGATGTGAATCTGGAAACGCTGATGAAGCTGTGACATGTTTACGACTTCGAATGCTGGTGTGTGTGTGTGTGTGTGTGTTTGATTCCCACACAGCAGTGACACAACGACCCGGCGCCAAGAGGCCGAGGCCGAGCCAGCACGCCGCACTGAACGAATTTAACCTCCTCCTTGTTTCAGGAAGAGGAGGAAGGAGAGGAGGAGGAGGAGGAAGGAAGGAGAGGAGGAGAGAGGAGGAGGAGGAAGAGGAAGGAAGGAGAGGAGGAGGAGGAAGAGGAAGGAGGAAAAGGAGGAAGAGGAAGGAGGAAAGGGAGGAAGAGGAGGAAGGAGAGGAGGAGGAGGAGGAGGAGGAAAAGGAAGGAGGAAGAGGAGGAAGGAGAGGAGAAGGAAAGGAGGAGGAGGAGAGGAGAGAGGAGGAGGAGGAAAAGGAAGGAGGAAGAAGAGGAAGGAGAGGAGAAGGAAAGGAGGAGAAGGAGGAAAGGAGGAGGAGAGGAGGAAGAGAGGAGGAGGAGGAAAAGGAAGGAGGAAGGAGGAGGAGGAAGGAGAGGAAGAAGGAGAGGAGGAGAAGGAAAAGGAAGGAGGAAGGAGGAGGAGGAAGGAGAGGAAGAAGGAGAGGAGGAGAAGGAAAAGGAAGGAGGAGGAGGAAGGAGAGGAAGAAGGAGAGGAGGAGCAGGAAAAGGAAGGGGGAGGAGGAGGAGGAAAAGGACCTTGTTTCAGGACATTTTTGATTAGTGACTGAACCTGGTAATAGCACGTGCTAACATGTGTGGAGATAAAGAAAGACACACTTTAACACACACACACACACGGTGTCTGTGTTCTCCAGGAGCGATGGCAGCGAGTCAAGAAGCAGCTATTAAAGGAGCTTTACTCCGTTCTGTCTCAATTCACTCGCAGCTTGTGTTCATCTCACTGGAGGAAACTAGAACAAATATTGGCACAGCTCACACACACGCACACACATGTATAAACACACACACACACAGACACACACAAACTGACGGGATGGTTTAGCAGCAATCAGCATGGCGATGGCGGGCTAATGCGCGGTGATAATTTATGTTAATGCGTGTGCGGCTGTATGTTTACTCTACAGCCTCATCAGGTTCATGTGCTCGCCGTCAGGGACAATTGGGAGATTTGTTGCGGCGAGGGGCCCCCGGCGGCGGCGGTGGACCCCCGCGGGGCCGTGGCGGTCTGAACAACACTGAGGCAGTGTGTCGCTGTGTCCCTAACCCCCCCGCCGGCACCGTCCATCACTCAGGAGACGGGACAGGACTCGTTCCCCGACATCATCAGCAACGACCTGTAGAGTCTGTGTTTTATTTTGAAGGGCTGTTCTCCTCCTCCTCTCCTTCCTCCTCTTCCTCCTTCCTTTTCCTCCTCCTTACTCTTCCTCTTCCTCCTCTCCTCATCTCCTTCCTCTTCCTCCTCTCCTTTCTCCTCTTCCTCCGTCCTCTTCCTCCTCTCCTTCCTCCTTACTCTTCCTCCTCCTCCTCTCCTTTCTCCTCTTCCTCCGTCCTCTTCCTCCTCTCCTTCCTCCTCTTCCTCCTTCCTTTTTCTCCTCCTGCCTCTTCCTCCTCTATTTTCTGTGTTTTATTTTGAAGGGTTGTTTTCTGCGTTTTAATTTGAAGGGTTGTTTTCTGTGTTCTATTTTGAAGGGTTGTTTTCTGCGTTTTATTTTGAAGGGTTGTTTTCTGCTTTTTATTTTGAAGGGCTGTTTTCTGCGTTTAATTTTGAAGGGTTGTTTTCCATTTCCTCTCTGCAGCTCCAGGAACAACATTTTAGTTTAGTTTAGTTTAATTTAGCAGAATTCACTTTCCTGAACTCTCTCACTTGGTTTTTAAAGGTTAAAGGTTAAAGGTTTTTAAAAGTTCAACATTTTTGTCAAATTGGCCCATTGCCATAATCCCTATAATCATAGCAGTAGGTTTGTTACCTTTAATTGTCGGTGCAAGCTATTTTTAGAACGGTGGAGCAGAGCCGCGAGCTGCTCAGAGCTACGCTACGGAGGCTCATGGGATTTCTTCATACATGTTCATGTTGCAGGTGTTTTTTATCTGGCCCGAGACAAACTTCCCTCAGGAGATGATAAAGATATTCTGATTCTGATTCTGTTGCTTCTCTGCAGCAGCAGAAAGGAGGAGGAGGAGGAGGAGGAGGACGTGAGCTCCAGATGAGGGATTTCCATGTTGCTCTGGTTCTGCTCCACAGTAGTTGAGATGTTTCAGGATCATGGAACGTTCCCATAACTCAGGAATAACTAGAACAAGATGTCGTGGAGGAGGAGGAGGGGGGAGGAGGAGGAGGAGGAGGAGGAGGAAGGAGAAGCAGGAGGAAAAGGACGGCGGAAGAGGAGGAAGGTGAGGAGGAGGAGGAGGAAGAGGAAGAGGAGAAGAGAGGAGGAGGAGGAGGAGGAAGAGGAAGAGGAGAAGAGAGGAGGAGGAGGAGGAGGAGGAGGAGAGGAGGAGGAGTCAGAGGTTCTGGTCTCTGTGATGTGAATACCAAATCGCCGTCTCTCTGCTCCGGGACAAAGGCCTGACGGGCGACACGCCGCTGCCACGGCAACGGGGCCTCGACGCCACATCGACGCATGGCGAACAGAACTGGACCTGAGCCGGGCATGATGGGAAAACGACGGCGAGCAGCTGAACCTGAACGTGTCACAGCTCATAAAGGGTGACTCAGCAGAAATCCTCCCTGTGACTCAGCAGATTCTCATCATCACTGAGCTGACGACTCATCGATCGATCGATTGATCCACATCATTCAGCCAATCAAAATGATGACGACTGTGATTTGGTTTGTTTTTATTAATATTATCTTAAACTATTGATTATTTCCAATAATAAATCCATAACTGGATCCTACAAGTCCCATAATGCACCTGGTGTGGAGGTGCAGCTGTAGTTCTCTCTTGTCCGACACTTCCTCCTGCACTTGAACGCATCGCCCTTTCTTCAATCTGCACAGTGGATTTTTCTTTCTGTTTGGTTTTTAACCTGAGAGCCGAGGGGAAGTTTATACAGAAATCAATCCTGTCGGTGGCGTTGAGGTGTTTAACATCAACCCCCCCACCCCCCCTCCCTCCACGTGTCCCATGATTAATCTGCTGGTCATTAGCCGCGGTGCTGCTGCTGAAACTGGATCCTTTTCACTGCTCACTTTTTGTTGTTTTCTCATCCCAACAGTGAATTAGCAGAGCGAATACATTAGCATACTAACTAAGCAGTGAGAGAGGAGCTGGGAGCTGTTCTCAGGAAGTCAACATGCAGACTGTCGGAGGAGGCTCCTTCATCATCATCATCATCATCACCACCACCACCACCGTCCGTCTGTCATTGTCACCAGTAATGGTCAACAAATTGAACTTGTATCTACTTTTAAATATCTGCAGCTTCTTGATTGATGAGAAACTGAAGCTCATGTCCAAAATAAGTCTTGTTTTTCTTTTGGTTTTTCATCGGTATGAAGGCTGTTCTTTATTTAATAATCATAAATCCTACAGCAATTTTCACATTTTACTGTTCCTACGCTCAGAAACAGAAATAGGGAAGAAAGTTTTTAGGTTTTCTGCTTCAACTACATGAAACAATCTGCAGCTCAAACTCCCAAATCTGGAACCTCTGAATGTATTTAAATGCAAATGTTTTATTTGATCTTTTTAAAACACGCAGATCAATCGATGTTGTTTAATTTGCTTTAAACTAACTTTTTTAACTTGTTTTATGTATTTTATTGCATTTTATGTATTTCATGTCTTATGTTTGTTGGGTATTTTATGTTTAATTTAGTGTTTTTGTACAGCATTGGGTTTTCAAAGTGCTTTATAAATAAAGTTGGTATGTTACAGTTTGTTATTTGTATCTTTTATGTCTTTATATTTAATTTAATTTAATTTAATTTAATTTAATTTATTTATTGAGTTGGGACAATGCACATTCATCAAAATCGATGCATTAAGCCTTTTAATGTGTAGAAACAGTTTATTTTCTAACTATATGTGCAGGTCTCTCTTGTAAAAGAGTCAAATAAAGGTTCTAATAATAATAATATTAATAATAATGATAATAATAATCATCATTTCTCTACCTCCAGTCTCTCTCTCAGGGTGTGAACTGTAGTTTTATGGGAAACATGAGTTTGCAGAGAACAATGTGAGATGAAGGAGGAGTCGGTGGGGTGTGTGTGTGTGTGTGTGTGTGTGTGTGTGTGTGTGTGAGGCAGAGCAGGGGGGGTCATTACCATAACAAGTGCAGTGCAACCAAAAGCCATTTTGCTTCCTTTGTTTCAGCTAAGCAGCTGTCATTTGCAGAACATTATGCATTTTGGATTCTTCTATGCTAATTTTTCGGGGGACAATTTTTCCAACAATAAGCGGCGGCTCGGGCATCGAACAGGGAACAGGGGGCCTTTCATGGCGCAGGCCGCGGGGTGCGCCGCGCCGTGCCAAGTCAAACAATGGCTTATTGCTCTGAGCATGAAACATCTCAGCCTTCAATACAGCAGCAAGTTCCCAGCACGCTGCAAAACCCCCCTTCCCCACACACACACACACACACACACACACACACACACACACACACACACACACACACACACACAGAGTCGACCTGTGCACCATTAATCAAGATATGAATCAATATTGAGTGGGACATGCATGGAAATCTGTTGTTCACTCGGATAAACTGTTAACAACTGGCTTCACACTAGGGCTTTTATTTTGAAAAAGCCAGCTCAGTCAGGCTTTTATTCTGAAAAACCCAGCTCAGTCAGGTTTTTATTCTGAAAAACCCAGCTCAGTCAGGCTTTTATTCTGAAAAAGCCAGCTCAGTCAGGCTTTTATTCTGAAAAAGCCAGCTCAGTCCCAGTGATGGAGAAACTGGAGCTTCACTCATTGATCACTCTACTGATCATTGATTCATTACTGTACTCTACTGTACTTTACTGTACCCCTGTGTACTCCACCTTACTCTACTGTACTCTACTTCATCCTACTCCTCTGTACTCTACTGTACTCTACTTCATCCTACTCCTCTGTACTCTACTGTACTCCATTGTTTTCTGCTCTACTCCTCTGTACTTCACTGTACTCTCCTGTATTCCACTGTACTCCACCCTACTTCACTGTATACTACTCTGTACTCCATCTTACTCTACTGTACTCGTCTGCACTCTACATTACTCTACATTACTCTACTGTACTCTACTATAGGCTAGTCACTGTACTGTACTCTATTCCTGTGTACTCTACTGTACTCCTCTGTACTTCACTGTACTCTACTACACTCTACTGTACTCTATCCTACTCCTGTGTGTGTTGTGCAGTCAGTCAGCCAGCCAGCCAGCCAGCCAGCCAGCCAGCCAGTCATCAGTCACAGCCAGCCAGCCAGCCAGCCAGTCAGTCAGTCATCAGTCAGCCAGCCAGTCAGTCAGTCAGTCAGCCAGCCAGTCAGTCAGTCAGTCAGTCAGTCAGTCAGCCAGTCAGTCAGTCAGTCATCAGTCAGCCAGTCAGTCATCAGTCAGCCAGCCAGCCAGCCAGCCAGCCAGTCATCAGTCAGTCAGTCAGTCAGCCAGCCAGCCAGCCAGCCAGCCAGCCAGTCATCAGTCAGTCAGTCAGTCAGCCAGCCAGCCAGCCAGCCAGCCAGCCAGCCAGCCAGCCAGCAAGTCATCAGTCAGTCAGTCAGTCAGTCAGTCAGTCAGTCAGTCAGTCAGTCAGCCAGTCAGTCAGTCAGCCAGCCAGTCATCAGTCAGTCAGTCAGCCAGTCAGTCAGTCAGCCAGCCAGTCAGTCAGTCATCAGTCAGCCAGCCAGTCATCAGTCAGCCAGCCAGTCATCAGTCAGCCAGCCAGTCAGTCATCAGTCAGCCAGCCAGCCAGTCAGTCAGTCATCAGTCAGTCAGCCAGTCAGTCAGTCAGTCAGTCAGTCAGTCAGTCATCAGTCAGCCAGTCAGTCATCAGTCAGTCAGCCAGCCAGTCAGTCATCAGTCAGCCAGCCAGTCATCAGTCAGCCAGCCAGTCAGTCATCAGTCAGCCAGCCAGTCATCAGTCAGCCAGCCAGTCAGTCATCAGTCAGCCAGCCAGTCAGTCATCAGTCAGCCAGCCAGCCAGTCATCAGTCAGTCAGCCAGTCAGTCAGTCATCAGTCAGTCAGCCAGTCAGTCAGTCAGTCAGCCAGTCAGTCAGCCAGTCAGTCAGTCATCAGTCAGTCAGCCAGTCAGTCAGTCATCAGTCAGTCAGCCAGTCAGTCAGTCAGTAAGTCAGCCAGTCAGTCAGTCATCAGTCAGTCAGTCAGTCAGTCAGTCAGTCAGTCATCAGTCAGCCAGCCAGTCAGTCAGTCAGTCAGTCAGTCAGTCAGTCAGCCAGTCATCAGTCAGCCAGCCAGTCAGTCAGTCAGCCAGCCAGTCAGTCAGTCAGTCAGTCAGTCAGTCAGTCAGTCAGTCAGTCAGCCAGCCAGTCATCAGTCAGTCAGTCAGCCAGTCAGTCAGTCAGCCAGCCAGTCAGTCAGTCATCAGTCAGCCAGTCAGTCAGTCATCAGTCAGCCAGTCAGCCAGCCAGCCAGCCAGCCAGCCAGCCAGTCATCAGTCAGTCAGTCAGTCAGCCAGCCAGCCAGCCAGCCAGCCAGCCAGCCAGCCAGCAAGTCATCAGTCAGTCAGTCAGTCAGTCAGTCAGTCAGTCAGTCAGTCAGTCAGCCAGTCAGTCAGTCAGCCAGCCAGTCATCAGTCAGTCAGTCAGCCAGTCAGTCAGTCAGCCAGCCAGTCAGTCAGTCATCAGTCAGCCAGCCAGTCATCAGTCAGCCAGCCAGTCATCAGTCAGCCAGCCAGTCAGTCATCAGTCAGCCAGCCAGCCAGTCAGTCAGTCATCAGTCAGTCAGCCAGTCAGTCAGTCAGTCAGTCAGTCAGTCATCAGTCAGCCAGTCAGTCATCAGTCAGTCAGCCAGCCAGTCAGTCATCAGTCAGCCAGCCAGTCATCAGTCAGCCAGCCAGTCAGTCATCAGTCAGCCAGCCAGTCATCAGTCAGCCAGCCAGTCAGTCATCAGTCAGCCAGCCAGTCAGTCATCAGTCAGCCAGCCAGCCAGTCATCAGTCAGTCAGCCAGTCAGTCAGTCATCAGTCAGTCAGCCAGTCAGTCAGTCAGTCAGCCAGTCAGTCAGCCAGTCAGTCAGTCATCAGTCAGTCAGCCAGTCAGTCAGTCATCAGTCAGTCAGCCAGTCAGTCAGTCAGTAAGTCAGCCAGTCAGTCAGTCATCAGTCAGTCAGTCAGTCAGTCAGTCAGTCAGTCATCAGTCAGCCAGCCAGTCAGTCAGTCAGTCAGTCAGTCAGTCAGTCAGCCAGTCAGTCAGTCAGTCATCAGTCAGCCAGCCAGTCAGTCAGTCAGCCAGCCAGTCAGTCAGTCAGTCAGTCAGTCAGTCAGTCAGCCAGCCAGCCAGTCATCAGTCAGCCAGCCAGTCAGTCAGTCAGCCAGCCAGCCAGCCAGCCAGCCAGCCAGTCAGTCAGTCATCAGTCAGCCAGTCAGTCAGTCAGTCAGTCATCAGTCAGCCAGTCAGTCAGTCAGTCAGTCAGCCAGTCAGTCAGTCAGTCATCAGTCAGCCAGTCAGTCAGTCATCAGTCAGCCAGTCAGCCAGCCAGTCAGTCATCAGTCAGCCAGTCAGTCAGTCATCAGTCAGCCAGTCAGCCAGCCAGCCAGCCAGCCAGCCAGCCAGCCAGCCAGCCAGTCATCAGTCAGTCAGTCAGTCAGTCAGTCAGTCAGCCAGCCAGCCAGCCAGCCAGCCAACCAGTCATCAGTCAGTCAGTCAGTCAGTCAGTCAGCCAGCCAGCCAGTCATCAGTCAGTCAGTCAGTCAGTCAGTCAGTCAGTCAGTCAGTCAGCCAGTCAGCCAGCCAGCCAGCCAGTCATCAGTCAGTCAGTCAGTCAGTCAGTCAGCCAGCCAGTCATCAGTCAGTCAGTCAGTCAGTCAGTCAGTCAGCCAGCCAGTCAGCCAGTCAGTCATCAGTCAGTCAGTCAGCCAGTCAGTCAGCCAGCCAGTCAGTCAGCCAGTCAGTCAGTCACCCAGTCAGTCAGTCAGTCAGTCAGTCAGTCAGTCAGTCAGCCAGTCAGTCAGCCAGTCAGTCAGCCAGTCAGCCAGCCAGTCAGTCAGTCAGCCAGTCAGTCAGTCAGTCAGTCAGTCAGTCACCCACCCAGTCAGTCAGTCAGTCAGTTAGTCAGCCAGCCAGTCAGTCAGCCAGCCAGTCAGTCAGCCAGCCAGTCAGTCAGCCAGCCAGTCATCAGTCAGTCAGTCATCAGTCAGTCAGTCATCAGTCAGTCAGTCAGTCAGTCAGTCAGTCAGCCAGCCAGCCAGCCAGCCAGCCAGTCATCAGTCAGTCAGTCAGTCAGTCAGTCAGTCAGTCAGTCAGTCAGTCAGTCAGTCAGTCAGTCAGTCAGTCAGTCAGATGTAGGTCAGCATCAGCATCAGCATGTTTTCATGTTTCATGTTTCTGAACAACACTGATGTTAAAGATGTTTCCTCTCTACAATAAAACATGAGTTTATTCTCAGAGTGTTTATCATTGAACTCTCTGTATCAGCTGTGACTTGAATGTTTCCATGTTTCATCTGTGATGTTATTGTTGATTAGTTAATGACTGAACTGTTCAGTTAATTAATTGAGACGTTGAATAATTTGAACAAATGGAATATTTCTGTTTTGTTGACTGTTGATTTGTCTGTTAGAAACACTTAAATAAACTGTTCTGCTTCATCTTTTGATGCTGTTTCCAAAGAATCTGATCCAAAATCCAGATTTTTTAGATGAAAAAAGTGGATTTTATTGTTTTTTATTAGTTTTTACTGATTTATTTTCAACTATGACTCTTAACTGTTACATCTTAGAAATAAACATTTTCAGTCTGAACTGTGCAGTTATTTAAATTGAACACAATCTTGTTTCCTGTTTATGAACTAAAACAAACTCCAGACTTATTAGCTCAATAATGAAGCAGCTGCAGCTTCAGACTGAACCAACTCCTCCTGCATCGATCCTGCAGCTCAGTGAGAATGAACTGAATTAACCGAGTGTGTGTGTGTGTGTGTGTGCGCGCGTGTGTGTGTGTGTGTGTGTGTAGCGTTGACTTCATTGTATGACTTGAATTATCCCAGTGTGTAGCCCGGGGCCACGGCTCTCCCTGAACGGGCAAAGTCAACTCAAATTGGGTTATGGGAGACCTCAGGCCACCAGGACTCCAAAATAAAGCTTGGCCCCCCCTCCTCCTCCTGCCCCGCCCCCCCTCCCCCCCAAAAATAGCCCACCACCATCACTCCATCCTCCAGAAACCAGGTTACCGCTGCTCACTCTCAACCTGCCTCCCATTCTCACAGCGCCGCCTGTTTTAGAGGTCAACGCTTTAACCCCCGGGGGCAAAATCAATGGCTTCATCATCATCACTATAGAAGACAGTAACCCTACATCACGTAAAAGGCCACGCCCCCTCGCCGGTGAAAACAAAGGAGAAGTCCTCAGTCTGTTCCATAGGCGCTAATACAAAAAACCACAGTGCCAAAGAGTTGTTGTGTGGTATATTGTTGGTTGAACAACTTAAAGAAAACCTAACATCAGATTTTCCCTCCTCCCCTTCAGAGAGTGGGACAGGAAAAGAAGAGATTTATGGCTTCAGGCTACGAAGAATGGACAGAAATGGCCTGAAGCCGTGGGACCTGTCTAACTGTTAGTCCACATGTGCTTGTGTGGTAAACCATTCAGGGGGGGCGACCGCTATTCCTGAGGTCCACTAACGTTATTATTTTCCAAAGGTCCGTTCTAAAATTGTACATAATGTGTGGGCTAATATACAAGGGGGAAAAAAATTAAATGTTACGAGTTTCGATCCCTGGCTGCCCACACCAGAGGTAACTGCTCTAACCACTGCACTATGGCAACAGTTGATTGACATGTATCACTCAGTGTTATATACCTCACCTCTCCCCGCTGAGTGGGCTCATTCTCCGGTAGGATTTATGGACATACATTCCCTATATCTTTAATTTTTTCGGTAAAACGAGGTGATACAGCTGTCTGCCTGACAAACGTTTGCTATTGCAGGAGGTTTCCAGGCCGGTTAAAGCAGTACTTAAAAACTTTCAGTTTTGGTTGAGTTTGGCGGCGCCAGTGGCCCAAAGCGGTAGTGTTTTGCCTGAAGGAAGACTCCATCTCCCACCACCGCGTAGCGCCGCAAACATCCTGATCTCCTGGTGCATGGAAATTACCAGAAGACGTCCAAACTAAGTTTCTGTTTCCAGCGGATCATTTCTCAGTAAACACACACACACAATCCGACAGAAAGGTGCCGCATTGCTGCTCCCTCCTCGTCGTGACTCGCTAAAGTGAAAGTGAAACTTAAGTGAGAGCCGGGTTCCTACCATGCTCTTCAAAGCTGCTTAGTGCCAGTGAAGGCCATACAGACCATAATGATACAGACGTGTCATTCAACCTGTTGTAAGTCGATGTACCATCACAAAAGTTATGAAAATATTATATGAAGGTTGAAAAGTTCCTTAGTGTTGGTTTAAAGCTCCAGTTGGTAAGTTGACGAAAGTGAAAGTAAACTCCGCGACTTGGTCGGAAATTTCAAGACAATACTCCGTCAGGTCCCTTTATGAACCTCTGCCAAGCGCCCCACACACACACAGACACACACAAAGTAGCCATAAACGCACCCACAGAAGATGTACCGTATCCATAGCACGACGTGTAGGAGCGGCAATTGGCTGCTCCTCCTGCTCCCTCTACCTGACTGGTGGAAAATCGTCGGTCGCGGTGGATTTTGGCAAATACGATTACAGGCTGTAGGTGGAGCCAGAGGAGTTGGATTTTGTCCTAAATTACTCATTTAATGTCTGACCATCAGAATATAGTGACAGTTCCAGCAAATATGACTGAATAATTGTTACCAACTGAAGCTTTAACGTTAGATAGGAGAAATCAAGACGGGCTAGCAGTTTGTTTTCACCGGAATGGGGGCGTGGCCTCACTTGCTACTCTCATCTATGGGGGGGCGAGGGAGGGGGAGGCTTTTATTTTGAAATGTTTTCCAGCAGCAGTGAAGACAAACAGAGCACCAGAGCAGAGCAGAGCAGCGCTGGCCGTTCATCTCCTCTTATTGTGTCTCAGCGCCGGCCAGCCAGCGCTCCCATTAAGGACGGATAAAGTTTGGATCTGGAGCAGAGACATGTAAATATCCTGAGAAGAAACACTCAGAGACTTTGACCCCTCAGGGCCTCCGTAGTCGGAGCTGAGCAGCTCTTTGATTCAAGCTGAGACACTACAGGTGAACAGGGTAAACGTTTAGAACCAACAGATTTCACCATGAAACTTCACAAGTTTATCACTCACATTAAGACTAATATTTTTTATATTACAACTTTTATCAAATTTTATGTTTAAATATGTAAATGAGGCAATATCTAATTAAATATACGTTAATTTGCATATATTTCCAGAACAGAAATCTGAACAATGGATAAAGCTACTTTGTTTTATCTTGTTGACATATTAGAGTCTTTAGTTTTTACAGAGGGGACTCCAAAATAAAGCATCACCCCCCCCCCCCCCCCCCCCCAAAAAAATAGCCCACCACCATCACTCCATCCTCCAGAAACCAGGTTACCGCTGCTCACTCTCAACCTGCCTCCCATTCTCACAGCGCCGCCTGTTTTAGAGGTCAACGCTTTAACCCCCGGGGGCAATTTTATTGCATTTTATGTCTTATATTTGTGTATTTTATGTTTAATTTAGTGTTTTTGTACAGCACTGTGGGTTTTTTAAGTGTTTTATAAATAAAGTTGGTATGGTACGGTTTGTTATTTGTATCTTTTAAGTCTTTATGTTTCATTTTATTTCATTTTATTCATTTATTTATTGAGTTGGGACAATGCACATTCATCAACATCAATGCAATCATTAAGCCTTTTAATGTGTAGAAACTGTTTGTTTTCTAACTATATGTGCAGGTCTCTCTTGTAAAAGAGTCAGATAAAGGTTATAATAATAATAATAATAATAATAATAATAATATTGATAATAATAATAATAATAATAATTTTCTCTGCCTCCAGTCTCTCTCTCAGGGTGTGAACTGTAGTTTTATGGGAAACATGAGTTTGCAGAGAACAATGTGAGATGCAGGAGGAGTCAGTGGTGTGTGTGTGTGTGTGTGTGTGTGTGTGTGTGGAGCACATTCTCACACAGCGCCGCCTGTTTTAGAGGTCAACGCTTTAACCCCCGGGGGCAAAATCAATGGCTTCATCATCATCATCATCATCATCATCATCATCACTATGGGGGGGCAATGAGATTACATTCAGTCAGGATGTGGAGGTGAAAGATGAGGAGGAGTCGGCCTTTTCTTTTCTTTTCTCTTCTTTCACGTCACGTCACGTCACGTCACATCACGGCTGACGATCGAACAATAAAGTTTCAGGTCGTCAATGGAGACGTCGAGTCCTCGCTGCTGATTGGACAGCCCGCAGGACGAAGCCTGAGGCCGATGGAGACGGATCGAAAGAGAAAGAGATGATTGTTCGTCTTCATTCAAACCCACCGACTAAACCTCGATTGGTTTTGACTTTTGACTTAAAGGAATAGTTCACCAAAAAATGAGATTCATTATAGTCATCAGTGACTCCCCCTCATGCTGATGAATACTCTGGAGTAGTTTTTTATTCCTCAAAGTGCATCTGGAGACCCGGGAGGCCGGGTCATAGTCCAACCAAAACTTTATATGAGAGTAATAGGGCCCGACACAAAAACGTGCATAAAACTACACAAAAACCATTTAATATTCCTCCACACTGCTCGTCCACTGCTATCTAAGTGTCCTGAAGGGATGTAGTCCAGAGTTTACTGGAAACAATGTCATTTAGGACATTTTTACAGCCTAAACAGTCCTGGATTGAATTTACCTGGGGCGATACAGGACTGTTTAGGCTGTAAAAATGTCCTAAATGACGTTGTTTCCAGTAAACTCTGGACTATCTCCCTTCAGGACACTTGGATTGCAGTGGACGAGCAGTGTAGAGGAATATTAAATGGTTTTTGTGTAGTTTTATGCATGTTTTTGTGTCGGTCCCTATAGTTTTGGTTGGACTATGAACCGGCCTCCCGGGTCTCCAGATGCACTTTGAGGAATAAGAAACTACTCCGGAGTATTCATCAGCATGAGGGGGAGTCACTAATGACTGAATCTCATTTTTTGGTGACCTGTGACGACCTTGGTGACAAGGAACGCTGCATTTTCCTGCTGTGGAGGCTTCACTTGAACGCCTCGCCAGGAGAAGTGTGGTCCTTCGTCTTGAGGTGGTCGAGGCGTCCTGACAGACGGATGTTAAACTGAGTGAATGAGACGTTTAAAGAAGAGAAGACGTCTCGTCAGCTGAGTGAAGACGCTGCTGGTCTCTTTCCTCTTTAAGACCAGATGACTGACGCTTTCTTTCACAGGATAATCAGCCATGACTCGGCCATGCGGTATGGATCATATCACATGTCTGCGAGCAGAGCGGGGGCGAGGAGGGGGAGTGTGTCAGAGAGACGGGCTTGTCCAAACATCTTGTCCAGCTCTACTCTGACAGCGGGATTAGAAGCACCTGCCACCCAGACAAAGACGAGGCCTCGAGCCGCTTCAATGAAGAGCGACTGAGCTGCACTCAGAGCTCCGCCCCCTTTTCCTCCACCCTCAACCCTCCGTCCTCTGTTTTCCGTCCTCGCCATGAGCCCTGAGCCCTGAGCCACGTCCAGATCCACAGGAAAAGGAAACTTGATAAAGTGGGAATTCAGTGGGAATTAAAACAGCTTTCAGGTGCTTTACTGCTACCAGTTTGTCTGGTTCGACAGCACTAGACGTTAACTGTTAATTAGTAAATGATTGAACTGTTCAAATTAGTTAAATGACGTTGAAATGTTTTAATAAACTGAAGATTTCTGTTTGGTTGACTGTTGGAAACACATTAAACTATGATATAAAATCCAGATTGTTGAGATGGAAAAAACTGGATTTTATTGTTTAGTTTGATTCTGTTTTCAGATGAAGACAGAGCTCCGCCCTGAACCCTAAATGTTCTTGATGTCTCCGTCTTCATCAGAGTGAGACACGTCTGTGGAAACAAGTTTGGTACAAAACTGCTGAAGAAGAAGACGTCTGACAGGAAGTACGACCTCCATGAACCACAGCAGCTCCAGTGTGTTTGTGTCATTAAAGCAGATTTTCATCAATTAAAGCAAAGAGACAGTGAATCATCTGAGTGGAGGACGATGTCCCTCCTCCTCCTCCTCCTCCCTTCATGTAGGAGGCTGAGGGAGGAGGAGGTGGGGGGGTTGGGGTGACAGGGCCCCTGGGGGATCTCTCCCCTCAACACAGCATGAAGCCGATGGAGGAGGAGGAGGAAGGTGGAGGAGGAGGAAGGAGGAGGAGGAGGAAGGAGGAGGAGGAGGAGGAAGGAAGGAGGACAGAGGAGGAAGGAGGAGGCGGAGGAAGGAGGAGGAGGAGGAGGAAGGAAGGAGGACAGAGGAGGAAGGAGGAGGCGGAGGAAGGAAGACAGAGGAGGAAGGAGGAGGAGGAGGAAGGAGGAGAGAGGAGGAAGGAGGACAGAGGAGGAAGGAGGAGGAGGAGGAAGGAGGACAGAGGAGGAGGAAGGAGGAGAGAGGAGGAAGGAGGACAGAGGAGGAAGGAGGAGGAGGAGGAAGGAGGAGAGAGGAGGAGGAGGAAGGAAGACAGAGGAGGAAGGAGGAGGGTGAAGGAGGAGGTGTAGGAGGTTTCTTCCTTCTCTCTCTGTTTTTTTTCTCGTGTCCCAAAACCATTTAAAAAAATAAAAAGATGGCGGCTCCACTTTGAGAGGAGCCTAATTGCATCATGGGACAGAGAGACAGAGGAGGAGGGAGAGAGGGGGGGAGAGACTGGTCCTCCAGGTTTTTAATATTTTACATTTGTTAATATTTCATATCTTAAATTTTTTAAAAGGCTGAACTTTAATCAAGAGCCGAGAGACACGATAGAAAAGTTTCACTGCTGCAGCTCAGAAACAACCACTGATGATGATGAGCAGTACATATACTATATTAACATATTAAAGGGATAGTTCAACATTTAGTCAAATTGGCCCATTGCCATAATCCCTATAGTCATAGCAGTAGGTTCGTTACCTTTAATTGTCGGTGCAAGCTGTTTTTAGAACAGCAGAGCAGAGCCGTGAGCTGCTCAGAGCTACACTACGGAGGCTCATGGGATTTCTTGGTTTCCCTCATCAAACTCATCAAAACCACAATCCAACAACTCCACAACGCTCTGGTGGACAAGTTGTGACCTGCACATTCACCACGCTATGAGATAATAACACAACGTTACCACACAGAGTTGTTTTAGAGGGAAATTCATGTAAAACCACTGATGCACGTTGCCTTCAGGGACAGTTTTTCATCAAGCAGTCTCTGTATTTCCCTCTAAAACAACTCTGTCTGGTAACGTTGTGTTGTTATCTCATAGCGTGGTGAATGTGCAGGTCACAACTTGTCCACCAGAGCGTTGTGGAGTTGTTGGATTGTGTATTTGATGAGTATGGGTTTGGAAGCTGCTTCCTGTTCGTCTGTCGTCACAGCGTTTACATCATCATAGTTATTATCTGAGGCTGCGATGATGATGATGATGATGATGATGATGATGATGATGATGATGATGATGATGATGATGATGGCGATGACGAAGAGGACGGAGGTTGAGGTTGAACTCTGGTCAGCCTGGATGGAAACTGGATGGAAACTGTGGTTTTCCTCTGTGGAGAAACTCGACTCTTTGTTGATTCAGACTCACAAAGAAACAAAACAGGTTGTTGAAGGAAAAAGACTCTCAGGATAAACATGGTGGATTCTGTTTCTCCTCCTTTTTCTCTTTCTCCTATTGATTCTTCTCATTTTCCTGCTCCTCTTCCTCCTCCCACTTATTTCTCATCTTCTTGTTCTTTTTCTCCTCCTCCTTCTCCTCTTTCTTCTTTTCCTTCTCATCCTGCTTCATCTTCCTCTTCCTCCTCTTGCTTATTTCTCTTCTTCTTGTTCTTCTTTTTCTTCTCCCCCTTGTTCTTCTCCTTCTCCTCCTGCTATTTCTTATCCTCCTCTTTCTTTTCCTTCTCCTCCTGCTTCGACTTCTCCTCTTCCTACTCCTGCTTATTTCTCTCCTGCTTCTTTCTCTTGTTCTTCTCCTTCTCCTCTTCCTCCTCCTTTTGCTTCTTTCTCTTCTTCTTGTTCTCCTCCTCCTCCTCCTCTCTTCTTCAGTCCTAACAGTTATTGATCCTCTCTTTACTTCCTAATGTTCAGTATATTTTTCATTTGTCCTGTTTTTTGCTTGCTTTTGCTGTTTTTTTAAATAAAGTTTTTGTGTCATATTTGTCTTATTTTATATAAAGTTGTATTTCATGTTTATTTGTTGTGTCTCTTGTACATTTTTTTGAATGTTTATTGTATTTTTAGTGAATCTTCTGTCTGTTATTTTGTCATATTTGATGAGTTGATTCTATATATATTTTGTATATTGTATTTTATACTATTTTGTATTTTAAGTATATGTATATGTGGACGTCTCAGCTCCAGATGGTTTACCGTGGCGTCCAGCTGCAGGAACACGTGAATCCAGATGTGGTGGCCCAGATGGCGGCGGCTTGTTTTCTCTGCGTTCTGGTTCAGGTGGCGTGATGTGAGCGAGCTATGCGGCGGCTATGAAAGGCGACTCTGCGTGACGAATGCGGTGTTGCTGTTAGCGGCGGCGGCCTCGGCGCGGACCGGGCTCCCGGCTGCAGAGAAAACAAGAGCGTGAAAGAGAAACCTGCTGCAGCCACACGGCTAATCCCCGAGCTCAGAGCCGCCATGTTGATACCATCCACACGTTTGTTTTCAGACACCTGCAGCCACACACACACACACACACACACACAAAACAAAGGTCGGAGCAGATTCACACACTCTGCTCTTCAGGTTTCTCCCCTGAACTCTGGTCGTCGTTGTTCTGTCTCTGACGCCGTCATGTTTTGAACTTGTATTATAAGTATTTTATTCTATTTATTGCACACCGCACTTTCTTTCTTTCTCTTCTCTTGGATATGTTTGCCTTTGTTACTGTTTTAATGTATATTATGTACTGTGTATGGATGTTTTACATGTACATGGCAGCTGGTGGGACAAATAAAGTTGATTTGATTTGATTTATTTGATATTTGATTTTGATGTGGTCACGCTGTTGAGTTATTGTATAAAATCAGTAAATAAAGACGGTGAAGTCAAAGTTTCTGACGCCTCGTTTCTTTCTGTTCTACAAATCCAAACATCAACACCTTCATGCAGCTGCAGCATCGCCACAAAAACACCAACATCTGGGCTCTGATTGGTCCACACCGGGTGGGCCTTAATGTGATGTAATTCTATTTTAGCAAACACCGCACATTCCTCTGTGTTGTTTGTTACTCACTGATCGCAGGTCTGATCCCAGGTCTGCTGTGTGGACGGACGCTGCTCGGCGCTGGAGACAAACACAGAGACGACTAAGAGTTAATGAAAGTCACCAGGATGTTGTGGACGTGTGCTGCTGCCTTCGAGATTCCAAACTCTGATTTTTCCGACTTCCTACTTCTTCACCGTGCAGAACCAAGTCACTGTCAACGGTAAAACATCAATTAAAATACATTTTAAATGACAAAATACATTAAAATGTTCTTTTTTAAAATTGTTTTTGTGTCCTTTGTAGGTATTTTTTGCCTTAGCTTAGTGTTAGTGTACCAAAAGTATCGAAAAGTATTGAAAAACATGTTGGTACCGATACCTTTTCGATACTTTTCCAAATAAAAAGAGAACACAAAAAATGTCATTATTGACTTTATTTTAATAGAAAATCTTAGAACTATAACATATGCATCAGTAAATAATCAGTAAATCAATAAACAATCACTGCTGAAAATTGAAATTTCCATCGATATTAATCTGAACTCTTCCTAAGTTAAAACATTCTGTTTAAAAATTAATATCAACTTGTTTTATTTGCATTAGCCTATTTTAGGTCTGAAAACACTGCATCTTTTTTTGTTATTTTGACCAGTTGTAATTTTTGGGAGAAATTGTTATCAGTAGTTTATATAATGAAACACAAACGTTTATTTTACTCAAACACACACCTATTGTTTCCTATAGTAGACCAATGTGGTGCAGCCACAGAATCAAGACTAAGCCACAAATTGACTCAGCTTTTTTTTTTTTTTTTTACCATCAACGCAATATTGTTCTGTTAATTCATCTCCGCGTAGCGCTCTTTCTCTGTGTTCACACCATAGACTATATGGTTCACTCAGAGAGAGCATGCAGCCAGTGGTGCGCGGTAAAAACTAAACTTATCAACCAGCAGTGTTTGCATTAATTAACGAGTCTGTGGCGGCCCGTCTCTCTCGCGCGCTGGCGCACACACACAGACACACACTCAAACACGGCACATGGACAGGTGGTGGCGCTGTAACGGTAATAAAAAACAACACCTTGCTTCGTTTGTGACTCACTCACTCAGTCGCCTCGGCTCAAGTTACAATGCAGCGACTTCACGTGGCGACGTCACCGCTGCTGGCGGCGCAAAATGCAAGTACCGGTCCCATCTAAGTGCAGTATGGTACCTTTTTAAATGCCTCAGTACCCTGGTACCACTCTAGTACCGGTATACCGAACAACCCTACCTTAGCTACATGAAGTACTTTGAATGCAAAGTTTGTCCCGGTCCAACATGTTTTTGTTTTTTCTGCTGTGGCGCGTTGGAAATCAGAGTTTTTATCTGAGAGATTCAGAGTTACTGAACCAACACCAAACAAGAAGAAGAAGAAGGATGAAAATCCTTGAAACTAAGTAAATGTGCTGAGTTTGGTCCTGGAAATCTCCTTGAATGTGGCGTTTAAGGAGCAGTGGGAACTCTGAACGTTCAGTAAAGTTAATAATCATCAGTTCAGACACTTTTATCTCGTCATGAAGTCGTCTTCTCTGGAGACACTTGAACTTTAAGTCGTGTGTGACTTTAGCGACCTCGTCTTCGTCCTCATCCTCTCCGTCTCGCTCCGTGTGTGTGTGTGTGTGTGTGTGTGTGTGTGTGTGTGTGTGTGTGTGGATGTAAGGAGGTCAGGCAACAGATTGAGACGTGTCCTCAGAGGTCAGTGGACGGGTGGAGCCACAGGTAACTCAGTCAAGCTGCTAATGAAATGAAGCTCGCCTCTGGGCTGCAGGCGACGGCGAGCGCTGCCAACTCTCCTACGTCAGACCTGAGGAGAAGAGATGACGCCGTCCTGGTTTTTAACCCTCCTCTTGTCCTCATGGGTCAAGGAAGGAAGGAAGGGAGGAAGGAAGGAAGGAAGCAAGAAAGGAAGGACAAAGGGAAAGATGGGAGGAAAGAAGGAAGGGAAAATAGATGGAGGGAGGGAACAGTGGGTCAATTGGGTCAAAAAAGAAGGAAGTAGTAAGGACGAAGGAAAGGAAAGAAGGAAGGGGAAAAGGAAGGAAAGAAAGATGGAGGGAGGGAACATTGGGTCAATTGGGTCAAAAAGGAAGGAAGTAGTAAGGACGAAGGGAAGGAAGGAAGGAAGGAAGGAAGGAAGGAAGGAAGGAAGGAAGGAAGGAAGGAAGGAAGGAAGGAAGGAAGGAAGGAAGGGGAAAAGGAAGGAAAGAAAGATGGAAGGAGGGCAAAGATTCATTCAAGGAAGGAAGAAGAAGGAAGGAAGAAGGGAAAGAAGGAAGGAAGGGAGGGAGGGAAAAAGGATTGTGGAAAAAAGGAAGGGGAAAAGGAAGGAAAGAAAGATGGAGGGAGGGAACATTGGGTCAATTGGGTCAAAAAGGAAGGAAGTAGTAAGGACGAAGGGAAGGAAGGAAGGAAGGAAGGAAGGAAGGAAGGAAGGAAGGAAGGAAGGAAGGAAGGAAGGAAGGAAGGAAGGAAGGAAGGAAGGAAGGAAGGGAAACGGATTGTGGAAAGAAAGAAAGGGAAAGGAAGGAAAGAAAGATGGAAGGAGGGAACCGATCGGGTAAACTGGGTCAAAAAGGAAGGAAGAAGTAAGGACGAAGGGAGCGAAGGAAGAAAGGAAGGAAAGAAAGATGGAGGGAGGGAACAGATTAGGAGAAGGATGGACGAAGGGAAAGAAGGGAGGAAGGATTGTGGAAAGAAGGAAGGGAAAAAGAAGGAAGAAAGATGGAGGGAGGGAACAGATTAGGTCAATGAAGGAAGCAGAAGGATGGGTGAAGGGAAAGAAGGGAGGAAGGAAGGAAAGAAGGAAGAGAAAAAGGATTGTGAAAAGAAGGAAGGGAAAAGGAAAGAAAGAAAGATGGAGGGAGGGAACGTGCATGTCCGTCCTCCTGAACCTGAATAACCTCCTCCTCCTCCAGAGCCGGAGCGCTGACAGGTGAAGTGTTTATCTGGGGAGAGCCGGCGAGGAGACGGAGTCAAAGCGGCCTATCTTGTTTGAGTCGCTACGGGAACAAAGGCCATTGAGGAGCTGACAAGCTGCTGCATGGCCCGGCCCGGCGTGGCCAGGAAGAGTGGTTGTAGCGATTGAAAGTGAGACAAACGCAGCCAGGGAAGAAAAGAAAAGAGAAGACGTGTGTATCTGAGCTCCTTTTAAACACCATCTCTGCCCCGGCGCTCTCACGCTGACTCGCTGAGGGCCGAGGCCGAGGCCGCCACCGCCACCGTGGCGCTGGCCTTTCACAGCCACAGACTTCTGCCACGGTGGCTGCTCCAACTATCTGATAGCCTTTCTCCTTTTACACGCCGGCCCGCTCCTTTATCAGCATCACCATCGCCATGGAGACAAAGTGCCCTCACCGGCCTCACCTGACCCGACCCCACCGCCGTCTGCTTGCTACAGAGTTAAAACACACCTTTTTAGCTTGGCTTTTGATTAGATTTTACTTATAGGTTTCACTATTTTATTAGTTTTCCTATCCTTTTATTGCATTTATCGATTTTTACTGTTTATTTAATTTTTTATTATTATTTTATTTTGTATTCATTTTTACTTTTAATCTTTTTAGTCTTAGCATATTTATGGTATAACTTTAGTTATTTTTGATCATTTCATTTCATTATTTGGTTTTATCCAGTCCCTGGTGTTTCCTCACGACAAATTGTACCATTAGATTCATCCACATTAATATGAGACTCTGTTACAACCAAATACAAACTCCTCGGTGGCTCTTTAAACTTTGAGCACAGTTTCTCTCCTGTGTCTTTCTTATCTCCTCAAAAAAGTGCAGGTTGAATATCAAAACCATCAAAGCCACTCACATTACACATCAGCTATGAACTACTAACATAAATTATAACAACAAAAACATGTCCATCATACCAGTTCCATTTCTAAAAGGTGCACATATATGCAAATATAAAACAGAACAGGAAAGATCCTGTTTAAAGTTCAGAACACTGAACATTTTTCACTCCATTGAGACAATGTGGCGCCTAAAAGTCCCTCCTTATCCATCTTTTCCACCATAGACATTTTTTTGAACGCATTAAATGAATGAATTTATTTTATTTTATGTACCAAACCAAACTAAACCAAATAGATTGTACAGAATTCACCTAAATAATTAATTCTTTCTTAATTTCCAAGCACTTTTTAAGAAAGTAGCTAAAGACCTCTACTCTGGAAAACCATTCCAACATAAAAACAGCTCTCTCTGTATCTTCTGAAATAAAAGCAGCTTGGCTTCGTCATTATAATGGGCAATGAAACAAGAAATAAAGTTCATCCTCAATCACATTCAGAGTTAAACCGACCGACTTCTTAATGCACTAATATTGATTTAATACATTAACAACAACCTCTGGATTAAAGGTCTCAAACTGACTTCATCTCCACCTCGGTTCTTCTTCCTGCTGCTGCTGCTCACACACCACAAACAGACTTTACACAACAATAAAAACCCTGTGAGGTGTCACAGGTCAACCCGACCTCGACGCCTTCTCCTCCTCCTCCTCCTCCTCCTCCTCCTCCTCCTCCTCCTCCTCCCCCTCCTCCTCCTCCTCCTCCTCCTCCTCCTCCTCAGGTAGATCATTATCAGGTCAGGTTAGTTTGACCTTGAATTAGCCGTGACATTCCCACCTGAGTTCACACACAGGTGAAGGAGAGAGAAACACACTGAGGCTGCGGCTGCTCGCTGTGTGTTTTGGCCCCTGCGGCACTCCGTAGACACACACACACACACACACACACACACACACGCTGATGACAGATTCACCACACCAAGACGCAGCCAAACCACAACTATGGAGCTGAGTGCGCCGAGACACACAGTTCGATTCCCCTCAGTAATTATCCAGGACTGGAGGAGATTCAACAACGTCAACGTGACGGAGACGAGAGGAGGGAATAACGCAGAGAGATGAGGCGATGCAGAGAGAGACGGAAAGTTAGGAAGAGTTGGATAAACAAGGAGGAGGAGGAGGAGGAGGAAGGAAGAAGAAGGAAGGAAGAAGGGAAAGAAGGAAGGAGGGAAGGAAGGAAGGAAGGAGGGAAGGACAAAGGGAAATATGGGAGGAAAGAAGGAAGGGAAGATAGAAGGAGGGAGGGAACATTGGGTCAATTGGGTCAAAAAGGAAGGAAGTAGTAAGGATGAAGGGAAGGAAGGAAGGAAGGAAGGAGGGAGGGAAGGGAAACATATTGTGGAAAGAAGAAAGGGGAAAAGGAAGGAAAGAAAGATGGAAGGAGGGCAAAGATTCGTTCAAGGAAGGAAGAAGAAGGAAGGAAGAAGGGAAAGAAGGAAGGAAGGAAGGAAGGGAAACGGATTGTGCAAAGAAGGAAGGGGAAAAGGAAGGAAAGAAAAATGGAAGGAGTAATTATCCAGGACTGGAGGAGATTCAACAGCGTCAACGTGACGACGGTGTGATGGAGACGAGAGGAGGGAATAACGCAGAGAGATGAGGTGGTGCAGAGAGAGATGGAAAGTTAGGAAGAGTGGAGTAAACAAGGAGGAGGAGGAGGAGATGATAAGGAGCAGCAGTGGAGGTCGGTGGTGATAAACGCTGGTCTGGGTTCAGTTTTCTTCTCGTGGGAAGCTGCAGCAGAACCAGCCGCCGTGTGAGAACCCGGCGCTGCGAGACAAAACATTCGTGACGCACAGAGTTAAGTTATCTCAAGGACGGAGAGAGAGAGGAGACGCAGACAGGACGCTGTCAAAATAAAAGCACGTCTCCATCCATGAATGAACCAATGAATGAATGAATATTATAAACAACTTCAGATGACTTGTTTCCGTACTCATCTGTACATCGCTCTGCGTCTCTTTGCCTACGGCCTTTTCAAGAAATAAAGCTGAAAATGATGTTTTATCTTCTCAGCATCGTCCAAACGCACTAATCTGTTATCTGGATCTACCTTACTAAACAGTTTTTGTCTTATCAAGTCATAGAAAGGACAGTTTTTAGGGGCTTTTATGTTTTTATGTTCTTATGTACTTGTTTTCAACTGTATGTTTCTGTTTTATACTATGTATTCTGTTGTTTTTACTGTGAAGCACTTTGTGAACCCCTTCTGCAAAAAGTGCTATAGACATAAAGTTTACTTACTTACTTACAGTTTAACACAAAATGCATTTCTATCGTCTTGTATCTGCCTGTGTCTCTATCAAGACCAAGTATTCCAGCTCTAAATTGTTGTTTTATTTCACAGTACGGTACGCAGCTTAAACATCTAGTGTCCATCTATCTTTACTTTGTTGAAAAATACCTTCTTTTAATGCATTAATCTCCACTTTCTCTTTGTCATAATAATGGTCTTCATACCCAGATGTCATATATGTTCCTGTCCCGTGCCCCATTAGTGAGAAGAAGAAGCTTTTCCTTCCTGTTGCCTCCTATGATCAAATCCACACGATATTGATCCGATGGATCTTTATGGATCTATATGATCTGGTGGATCTTTATCGTGTTCTGCAATCGTTTCTGGTTTTCTCTTTAATTCAGCTGCAAGCACAACAGTTTCTCCTCCTCCTGCTGTGATCTATGCAAGGAAAAAAAAAGATCTCAATGAATTTATTTCCCAATGACCCAGTCGGACTCAATTTCTTGGACTCAATTTTTCCAATCAATGTGGTTTTATTCAGATCGGCATTTATTCCTATTATTTGTGTAACATGTGAACACAGGGATGAGACTTCTGAGGTCAGGGGAAACATGAAGCTTTAACTCCTTGATGTGAACTTCTGCAGGAAACTATAAGACACCAGGTGAGCTCTGCACGGCTGCAGCCAATTGGTCGGATTTAACGTCGGCAAACAAGACATGAAAGACGCCGTAAAAGAGCCGATGAATGGATCATCTATCACAGGAGTTTACTGCGCCCTCGTTTTTATCGTCCGCCGTCTGTCCGTGTGTGTGTGTGTGTGTGTGTGTGTGTGTGTGTGTGGACAGAACAGGGTTAATCACACACACTCACACACACACACACTAATTGGCAGAGCCGGCGCCGTTCCCATGACCCCGCTCCACCCGTTATTAGCCGTATTGTTCTGGAAAGCAGAATTATCATATAGGCTGCAAAAACACCACAATTAGTACAATCTGACAGAAAATAAATGGCACAGCAGGCCAGAGGACCCTCGGCTGAACCCTGCTCTACACACAGACACACAACGCTACACAACGCTACACAACATAACACAACCCTACACAACACAACTGAATCACTGCCTTCAACAGACCGAGAGACGAAGAACAAAAACTCAAACTGGAGCAGATTCATCTGACTCTGAACTGTGGAGCTGACAAACCTGTTAAAGGGATAGTTCAACATTTAGTCAAATTGGCCCATCACCATAACCCCTATAGTCATAGCAGTAGGTTCGTTACCTTTAATTGTCAGTGCAAGCTGTTTTCAGAACTCATCAAATACACAATCCAACAACTCCACAACGCTCTGGTGGACAAGTTGTGACCTGCACATTCACCACACTATGAGATAATAACACAACGCTACCAGACAGAGTTGTTTTAGAGGGAAATACAGAGACTGTTGATGAAAAACTGTCCCTGAAGGCAACACGCATCAGCGGTTTTGCATGAATTTCCCTCTAAGACAACTCTGTGTGGTAACGTTGTGTTATTATCTCATAGCGTGGTGAATGTGCAGGTCACAACTTGTCCACCAGAGCGTTGTGGAGTTGTTGGATTGTGTATTTGATGAGTTTGATGAGGGAAACCAAGAAATCCCATGAGCCTCCGCGTAGCTCTGAGCAGCTCATGGCTCTGCTCCGCCGTTCTAAAAATAGCTTGCACCGACAATTAAAGGTAACAAACCTACTGCTATGACTATAGGGGTTATGGCAATGGGCCAATTTGACTAAATGTTGAACTATCCCTTTAAATATGGGATGGTTACCTTCACAGGACGACAGGTTGGTCGTAGCTTTATCGTGTCCCCAGAATCACTGCTGAGAAATCGTCAACAGGAAGTTCGGTCCTCTTTGCACCTGTCTGAACACACCTGTCCTCAGTCACACTAGAGCAGACCCAGGATCAGCTCCGTCCTCCTCCTCCTCCTCCTCCTCCTCCTCCTCCTCCTCGTCCTCCTCCTCCCTCCTCCTCCTCCTATCCAGGGCAACCTGAAAGCATGCATAGCTAACGCCTTTGTCTGCGGCCCCGAGGACCTGAGGACCTCTTTGGCATCGCACCCCGATCCTCTATCCTCCTCTTCTTTTTGTGTGTGTGTGTGTGTGTGTGTGTTTTGTTGTTGTGGTACAAAGCTGACATTGATGATATGAAGTGTCTTCTCGGGCCGGGGGGGGGGGGGGCAGTTAAAATTCATTTTAAAATGTTTGTACCCGGGGCAAAACAATGGGGCGACGGTCACGCCTGTTATCTGCTGATTTATTAGAGGCACGCAGAGAGAAAGAAGCGGCAGCCATGCAGCGCTGACAGTTTGGAGAGGAGAGGGCAAAGGGAGATGGGAGGAGGAGGAGGAGGAGGAGGGGGGGGGGGGGATAGATGCACTTAAAAACCACTTCTTTCACCGTTACTCCTCAGGCCTTCGTCAGCGGGACAAAGATCCGGCCCTCGCTGCACACAGCTCAGCTTTGTGTTGGGAAAACGCCAATTTCCATAAGCGATTGGAGGGACAATGTCATAAACAGGCGTGCACGCAGGGGGACAATGAGCGCCGGGACAAAGGACTGTCCTGATTGTCTCTCCTCCTCATCGTAGTGGGCATTCCTTCTGTTACAGCACACACACACACACACACACACACACACACACACATCTGATCACACACACCCACCAAACTCTGACACTGCTACTTGGCACGGAAGTCACAGGAAGCTGAAGCCGCCACATCCAAGATGGCCGACCGAGGACGTGTTCCACCACAACGTCTAGAATGTAGAACACTGGAAACAGTTTATGGTTTGATCTGTTTAAGGTTAAGTTAAGGTTTATTTAAGGTTTAGTTAAGGTTTGATCCGGGGTTAAAGTTTGGTTTGATCTATTTAAGGTTTATCTGAGGTTGAGTTAAGGTTAATTAAGGTTTAGTTAAAGGTATAATACGTAGGAATTCCCCCCATCTAGCAGTGCGGTTGCATATCTGAACGTATTCTTGATGTTGCATTCAGGTGAAATGGGGCAGACAGACAACAGACGCTGCATGTAACAGGATAAACAAGCGTCTATGTAAACAAGTGGTTCGCCAGCACGAGGCAAAACAATACAGGCGTGACAATATGTTGTCATGGTGATGTGGTATTGTTTTACCGTCTTTCTCTGGTGGAGTAAAATGACATCCGGTTGGTTTGCCGACGGCCGTCTGCCTGACTGCACCTGAATGCAACACCAGTGCCTCCGTCCTTCCTCACACTACACAGTGGTGACAGTTTTAACAGGCCGAGCCGACAGCTCCGCTGAGTTTCCGTGGTTACCTACGGTCACGTTGCCACTCAACGTAAAAAATGGCGATGTAACATGGCCGCCTCGGTTTGGTGCGTCGCCCACTTATGTATTTGTAACGACTTGTAACAACTCATTCTAAGGTACCAGAAAGCTTTCATTTGTATGCAGCTGTGATTCCACTTCAGTGAAATACGTATTATGAAAGACATGTTTGATTTTTGATAATAAAAAGACAAATAAGTTACACACTGGGGCTTTAAGGTTTGATCTGGAGTTTAGCTTTGGGTTAGTAGTTAGGTTTAGTTTATCTGAGGATTACTTAAAGTGAAATTCCGGCGTAAGTGTAAACCATGGTCAAACACACTGTAACACCGAGTTAGACCCCCCCTCGAGAGATCAATTTGCCCGACCGCTACATTCACGAGATCCACCAACTTCAGCAAATACCGCAATATCGCCACACACGGCGCTGTCCGGATCCACTGTCTGACCGCAACCAAAACGCCACCATTTGCCCAAAATAATGCTCAGAACTGCACCAAATGTCATCAATAGTACACACAGGGTCCCAGCACGTAGTACGAGTTGTCAAACATCTGCTAGCTTTGCCTGTTTTCTTTAGCAAGGAGATGCAACTCAACTCACCTACTTCTCCTCCGGGAGCCGCTTGTTGGTGAGGAAGCCCTGACGAGTCGATCACCGAGTGCACCGCGTTCCGCAGCTCAATCAACAATTACCTCATGGAAATACAATCAGAGTTTTTTATTTATTTATATCTTGCATATCACTTTATAACTATTATTATCGAGTGCTGGCCACGATATAGGCGCAAATGAGCATTTTTAAGAGCTGCGGAACTCCGGTGCACTCGGTGATCGACTCGTCAGGGCTTCCTCACGAACGAGCGGCTCCCGGAGGAGAAGTAGGTGAGTTGAGTTGCATCTCCTTGCTAAAGAAAACAGGCAAAGCTAGCAGATGTTTGACAACTCGTACTACGTGCTGGGACCCTGTGTGTACTATTGATGACATTTGGTGCAGTTCTGAGCATTATTTTGGGCAAATGGTGGCGTTTTGGTTGCGGTCAGACAGTGGATCCGGACAGCGCCGTGTGTGGCGATATTGCGGTATTTGCTGAAGTTGGTGGATCTCGTGAATGTAGCGGTCGGGCAAATTGATCTCTCGAGGGGGGGTCTAACTCTGTGTTACGGTGTGTTTGACCATGGTTTACACTTACGCCGGAATTTCACTTTAAGGTTTATTTAAGGTTGATCTGAGGTTTAATTAAAGTTTATTTCAGGTTTAATTGGGGATTAGTTAAGGTTTATTTAAGGTTGATCTGAGGCTTAGTTCAGGTTGAATTCGGGTTCAGTTAAGGTTTACCTAAAGTTTGGTTTGGTCTATCTAAGGTTTATCTGAGGTTTAGTTCAGGTTTATTTAAGGTTTATTTAAGGTTTAATTAAGGTTCAGTTCAGGTTTAGGATCAGCTTAGACCAGGAGCTGTGACTGTGATTGTCTTTGTTTCTGCCACTGGAGGATTCTGGGAAATTGAGTTTTTTGTCCTGAAAACACCTGAAGTTTTTGTGTTTTTCTTTCTCTCAGTCTCTTAAACCAGACGAGCTGCTGCTGCTGTGATGTCACCGAGGAAGAGGAGGAGGAGGAAGACGAGGCTAACTGAGGACACTGACGAAGAGTGAACCACAGTGCACACACACACACACACACACACACACACACACACTAAAATTCACTGGGTTTGCAGCCCTGACACTCCCTCATGGCACATTCATGGGGCATTAACACACACACACACACACACACACACACACACACACACACACACACACACGCTTACTACACACTCTAGTACTTCCTCCCTCTCTTGGGTAAACACACACACACACACACACACACACACACGCCCCCCGCTGTGCTTCACACTGCAGCTCAGTGATGCTGTGAGATGGGACATCGCATGACTGGGAGCACAATAATGTGTGTGTGTGTTTGAGGTCTTTCTTTTAATGTACTCCTGCACACACACACACACACACACACACACACACAGACACACACACACACCCCCGTCAGTGAGTGGCCCCCTGCTGGGTTCCTATCAGCGTCAGCAGTGAATCTGTTCGTTCAAGCAGCAGCAAAAACCTCAAAACCTCAAAAACCTCCACTCCACCGACCCCCCCACAACAACCTGCATCTCATTACTGACGCATGCACTCCCACTGCTCCCACTATTCCCAGTATTCCTGCTCTCCTGCAGCTCTTCTTCCAGTTCTCCCAGTATTCCTGCTCTCCCAATGCTCCTATCTCTCAGCTCTTCTCCCAGTTCTTCTCCCACTGCTCCCAATTCTTCTCCCAGTTCTCCTATTCTCCCAGTTCATCTCCCAGTGCTCCCAGTATTCCTGATCTCCCACTGCTCCTAGTCTCTCAGCTCTTCTCAGTTCTCCAGTTCTCGCAGTGTTCCCAGTGCTCCTACTCTCCCAGCTCTTCTCCCAGTTCTCCCAGCTCTCCCAGTTTTCCCCGTTCTTCCTCCAGCTCTTCTCCCAGTTCTCTCAGCTCTTCTCCCAGTCTTCCCAGTGCTCCTACTCTCCCAGCTCTCCCTGTTCTTCTCCCAGTGTTCCCACTATTCCTGCTCTCACAATGCTCCTACTCTCCCAGTTTTTCTCCCAGTTCTGCTCTCAGCTCTTCTCCCATTCTCCTGCTCTCGCAATGCTCCTACTCGCCAGCTCTTCTCCCAGTGTTCCCAGTCTTCCCAGTGCTCCTGCTCCCCGGCGCGGAGCGAGGATGTCGGTCCAGCTCCTCTTCCAGATGTAACGTTTCCTGACAGCTGACGCGCCGCAGCTCGCCGCACCAAGGCAGCGTTAACACGGAGGCGTTCGGCTCAAACTAATTCCTGCCTTTGTGGAGACGGAGCTCCGGCCAAGTGCAACATGTTGTCCAGAGCTCCATGTGTGTGTGTGTCTGTGTGTGTGTGTGTGTGTGTGTGTGTGTGTAACTGTTTTTATTCTCATTTGTGTCTTTATCTCTGTATTTTTTATCCAGGACATGTTGTTTCATTGTAGCTGGTTCTGGTTCTGACTAAAGAATCTGTCTGGACTCATCAGCTCAGATTCACAACATAAAACCAATAAACCCATAAAACCTTCAATCTTTAAGTCGTGTTTACGTCAGATTGTTTTTAACCAATTAAAACCATCAAGATGTTTGATTCTGGTCCCAGTTTTATTTAAATGTAAAAACACAGGTGATGTTGTGTGATGCTCCGCCCCCTGAGCTGACAAGGAGACAAGGAGACACAGACGAGGAGACAAGAAAGAGGAAACAGAGACAAGGGGGTGAGGAGACAAGGATGAAGAGACACAGACAAGGAGACAGGGATGAGGAGACACAGACAAGGAGATGAGGAGACAAGGATGAGGAGACAACGATGAAGAGACACAGACGAGGAGACAAGAAAGAGGAAACACAGACAAGGAGACAAGGATGAAAAGACAAAGAAAAGGAGACAAGGATGAAAAGACACAGACAAGGAGACACAGACGAGGAGACAAGGACGAGGAGACACAGACAAGGAGACATGGACGAGGAGACAAGGATGAAGAGACACAGACAAGGAGACACAGACAAGGAGACAAGGATGAGGAGACACAGACAAGGAGACAAGGATGAAGAGACACAGACAAGGAGACAAGGATGAGGAGACACAGACAAGGAGACTAGGATGAAGAGACACAGACAAGGAGACACAGACAAGGAGACAAGGATGAAGAGACACAGACAAGGAGACACAGACAAGGAGACAAGGATGAAGAGACACAGACAAGGAGACACAGACAAGGAGACAAGGATGAGGAGACACAGACGAGGAGACAAGGATGAGGAGACAAGGATGAAAAGACATAGACAAGGAGATGAGGAGACAAGGATGAGGAGACAGACAAGGAGACAAAGATGAGGAGACAAGGATGAGGAGACGAGGATGAAGAGACACAGACAAGGGGACATGGACGAGGAGACAAGGATGAGGAGACAGACAAGGAGACACAGACGAGGAGACAAGGAAAAGGACACGCAGAGACAAGGAGACAAGGATGAAGAGACACAGACAAGGAGACACAGACGAGGACAAGGATGAGGACACAGGAACAAGGAGACAAGGATGAAGAGACAGAGACGAGGAGACAAGGACAAGGAGACAAGGATGAGGAGACAAGGTAGCAGGTTCCACATGAGGAGCTGACAGGTTATTAACCCCCCCCCTCGTGTCCTCGTCTCCTCCCCCCCCCCCCCCTCAGGCCTGGACGGACAATAGCGGGACGGCGGACGCTGACAGGTGCGTCAGGTGTGTGGACGTCAGGGATGAGAGGACGCCTGCAGCTCTGGCGTCACGCTGCCGACTCCGCCGTATCGCCTTTCATACGCCGCCACGGAGACGGGGACGAGGCGGCGGCGGCGGTTTGACAGCGAACGCCACGCTCCACCTGCCAGCAGGACGAGGACGAGGACGGTGTGCCAGATACTGATGCGTGAAAATGACGAGTTGGCCTCAAACACAACACGACATGCAGCTCTGTTCTCCTGAACGATGCATTCACTGTCCTGGACTTTGATGGTTAATCCCACAACTGTATTTATATATTGTGTGAAATAAAGTTTCTTCTCTTTTCTTTATTCATCATTAGTTGAGTTTTGTGTATTTGTGATGTCACGATTATAGATTTTTCTTGTCCAAAAAATAATCAAAGTATCACAGTTAATATACACTATGAATGTGTAAAATCAATTATGGTCAAAATATAATGACATACAAAAACATTTTAAGTATCTATCAATATATTAATCCCCCAGGGGAAACGTTTGAAATATTCAAGTCATTAATTGTCATCTAGACCAAATGTTTAAGTTTGTTTTAATCGTTTTGTTTTGTTTTTTATTGCAAATGACACGATAATACTTAAATTCCTACCAGTTCAGTGTTACGTTAAAGTCCAACATGCAGCTGTTGTGTAACTTTGTTTCCGTTCATGTGAGTTGCGTTGATCTGCCTCTGTGGTTCTGACATCATCTCTTTTTGGAAAGTGAAGGTAATTACAAATCTTTACGATTAATTAATTATGGCGTTAAATACTGTGATTAATTGTAAATAAGTAATTGTGGCGTTTTACAGAAGAATATTTTTACACCTTATTTTCTGTGTTATTTCATATTTGTGGAAACTGAAGCGACGTGGAGCTCTGAGCGGCGTGGGTGGCGTTCCTCAGCGCTGATAATTAAATAATTGGCTGTAATAGATGGGAGGTATTGGGGGGTGGGGGGGGGTTGGGGGGGCTTAACACCCCGAGCACAATTAGTGTGTAAAGGCGGAGATGAGGAGCAAATAATGGCGAGCCTTTCTTTGTCTGCGCGGCGCTGCTCCGTGGATGTGGATGAAGTGACCTGGAAAAGCACAACGGCAACTTTTGCCTCTTGAGTCGCAGCGGAAAAACAATGGAGGCTTTCAGAGGGCGCCATGATGTCATCGCCATCAACAACCTGCCTGTTGTCTTCCTCATTAGGAGCACACGCACACACACACGGTGTTCCCAGCGTTCCCAGATAAGGAAGCTCCAGTGGAGTTGATATGGAGCTTTAAAACCTGGACCTGTGATCCAGAACCTGAGCCACAGTCACACTGTTCAACTGTTGAAGCCTCAGATCCGTTTATTTCATCTCTTCAGTCCTGAATTTGACCAATAAATAATAAATATATATAAATATATAATGTAATAAATGAAAATATCTCATATTTTAATCATCTTGCTGTGAAGAACTTGTTAAGGTTTCATTTATAGGTCGTTAATTACGTGATAATGAAATAACAGTTCATTTCATATGTGTTCTTCATAAAGGTTAAAGTTTACACATGCTTTTCATGCTTTGACCGTTATTTCTTGGCAATTTCTAGACATTATGATGCAATTAATTGTTATTTCTAGACCTTACGATGCAATTAATTGTTATTTCTAGACATTATGACGCAATTAATTGTTATTTCTAGACCTTATGATGCAATTAATTGTTATTTTTAGACCTTATGACGCAATTAATTGTTATTTCTAGACATTATGACGCAATTAATTGTTAGTACTTTATATATGACACAAATAATTGTTATTTCTAGACATTATGATGCAATTAATTGTTATTTCTTGACATTATGACACAAATAATTGTTATTTCTACATTACGATGCAAATAATTGTTATTTCTTGAATATTTCTAGACATTATGATGCAATTAATTGTTATTTTTTTGATATTATGACACAAATAATTGTTATTTCTACATTATGATGCAAATAATTGTTATTTCTTGAATATTTACTCCACTCTTTAAACTCATATTTGAAATCCAGACCGTTGAAGTGGAGCAGCTCTCTGTGTTTTTTTCCAGTGGAAGCTGAAGTTCAGAGTCTGACTGTGACCTCAGGAACCAGAGTCAACCTGTGTGTAGTTGTTGTTGTGTAGTAAACTGCAGCCAAATGTCCATTAACACAACATGAGCTGAAACACGGTGATGATGCGTCAGAACAAAGACGACAAACCAACAAACACACAAACACACAAACACACGTTGCAGTTGCGTGTTGAATTGTGGGAAACTAGGCCGACAAAGTCAAATTCCTCCGAGCCGGGAGTTTGAATTATCATAATTGGAGGCCGCGGTGGAGCAGGAGGAGGAGGGAGGAGGAGGAGGAGGAGGAGGGGGGAGGGGGGTGGGGGGACTTGGCAGCCAGTTCAAAATGTGATATTATGAAGCGAGCGCACAAACAAAAGAGGAGATGTGTCCAGATCTGGCATCAGTTTCTTCTCCTTCTTCTTTTTCTTTGTTGTCAATTTTCTTTTTGAAGAGATGAGAGAAGACAGGCGGCTCTCATTTCTACTCAATACTAACCTCTTTCCACTTAAAATAAGACTCATTGCCTAAACATTTACTTTGACTACTTTTCACTTGTTTCAAACTAATTTTCACTTAAAGGACAATTCTGGGCAAATTCAACTCGGGGGTCAACTCTTGACTTGCTTCAAGTAATAAAAACTTCTCGACGCATGTTTGAGTCGCCACCTGATGCTGCCTGTGGAAAAAAATGTACACTTGAAGCAAGTCGAGAGTTGATATTCCTGTGTTTATGACACAAACGGGAGCTTCCGACTGCACCTGAACACACCTAGCGTCAACTTGGGTCTCGACTCCGCCAGACTTTGAATTAGATCTAGTTTTACAAACATGTCGGCTTGCTTGAAGTAAATAAACTTCTGGGTGCATGTTTGAGTCGCCATCTGACGCTGTCTGTGGCTTTGAGGGATGGAAACAGCCTAAGCAGCAGAACTTCAATCCGCTCCCATTCATCGCTGCCATGGCGATGCGGGGACAGACACAACTACCGCAAAACAGGAGACATTAAACTGAACATCCTCAGATTCCTTCTGTTAGACCTAAAATGTTAGGAAAATACAGCCCCGAGTTGAATTTGCCCGGAATTGTCCTTTAAAATAAGTAGAAAAATCTGCCAGTGAAAGCAAGTTTTTTGTGCTTGTAATAAGGAAGAAAAACTGCACTATCAGATTTTTCTACTTATTCCAAGTGAAAATCTGCTTGAAAGAAGTAAAAGTGTCTCAAAATGAACTACTTTTAATGTGATGAGTCTTATTTTAAGTAGAATGAGATTGATTCGACTAGAAATGACAAAAAAAAAGACAAATGTTCTTGGTAAGAGTTTGAGTTTTTGCAGTGTGAATATGAAACCACAGCGTTGTTTGATCCGGACGAGGAGGTCGAGGAGATATTATGACGCAATTAATTGTTATTTCTTGAATATTTCTTGACATTATGACGCAATGAATTGTTTTTTGTGCTTGTAATAAGGAAGAAAAACTTGCTCCACTATCAGATTTTTCTACTTATTTTAAGTAAAAATCTGCTTGAAAGAAGTAAAAAGTGTCTAAAAATAAACTACTTTTAATGTGATGAGTCTTATTTTAAGTAGAATGAGATTGTTTCGACTAGAAATAAGACAAATGTTCTTGGGAGAGTTTGAGTTTTGGCAGTGTGACCATGAAACCACAGCGTTGTTTGATCCGGACGAGGAGGCCGAGGAGGATGACCGACCACAGATCTGTCATCGGAGTCCGAGTCTTTGTTGTGGAAGCAGAGGAACCTCAGTGACACACACACACAGACACACAAACAGACACACACACACTGCGGACCCAGAGTGTGTTTTTTAGGGCAGGATCACACCAACACATGTTCAAGCTGGGAGGAAACCCGGGGATTTGAGGAACCATCTGTTAACCAAAGCCTTGGGGAAGCACACTAGGATCATCTTAGGATATTGTTCTCCCCAGGTGGGAATGGCAGCGGCTCCGCGGGGCCCCTCGGGGTCGGAGAGGGGGGAAAAGGGAGGGAAACGGGGAGCTTAAGGAGCCGTAATCTCATTTTCATTCATAACACCCGGGCGCTCCAGGTCGGAGAAGGAAAGGAAACCCCGGCGACGCAGCATCTCAGACGCTGCGAGGAGGTTGCGTAACGTCTCGGACCAGAGCGGGTCAGAACCGGATCTGAGTCGGAGTCTGAGTCTTTGAAATCAACTCCACAGGCAGAAACAACAGGATTAGCTCCGTGTGCAGCCTCATCATCGGACAGGAAGGAGCAGCGGCAGCCGCCCGTTAACAAACACCCTCCTCCTCCATCACCTGGACAAACTCCCAGCAGGTCCCTGAACGCATCGTCCCATCAGTTCACACTGGTTTTAAAATGTGTGTTAATGTTAAAACAGTTCATCCAGTGGAAGATGAAATGATCTCCAAAAGACATAAAGTTACACATGAAACACTCACATTTAATCAATATCAGTGTATTATTTTAGTTTTCTACTGTTTCAGAGTGAAAAAGGGAAACTAAGCAGCTATGGCATAAGTTATTTCTTGAGTATAAAGAAAAATGGGCTAATGATATCTGGTTTAAACTAAAGCTCAGAACCTATTGCCAGTTGAAAAATGTATATTGTTCAGAACCCTATGTGACTTTGCCACTGGATAGATCCAAGAGATCTTTATGTGGCCAGTTGAGGGCTGGATTCTCCCTCTGGCAGTAGAAGTAGGAAGGTTTAACTCTGTACCTGAGGAGGGAAGACTATGCACATTATGTAATCTAAATGTAATCGAGGATGAACTGCATCTTGTGTTTCATTGTCCGTTATATGACGAAGCCAGGCAGTTTTTGTTTCAGAAAATGCAAAATGTGAAGCCGGAGTTGTTTTGGGCTGATGATGATGAGGTAAAGTTGGAATGGTTCTTCTGAAAAGAAGTCCCTGGTCAAAAAGAAAAAGTGAATTATTGATGTGAATTCCATGTGGTTTCTGTTTTGTTTGTGCTCTGATGATTTTGTTTGTTCTCTAAATATGAAATGTGTCTTGTAAGCCGCTACAGGCCTTAATTGGTGCATGACACTTAGACTAAATAAATATAAATTCAATTCAATTCAGCAGCCTGTAAAAGTGGGGAAACCCAGGAGACTTGAGCTCTCAGATAACTTTGACCAAGGTATCAGACAAGATATTTACTATTTGGGGGGCCACAAGCTACTAACTATGCAGGGGGGGACAGACCTTTTCCTTTTCTGTCATTTTGAACATGGAAAAGATGGAAATTAAATATATTTATATATAGTTTGAATGTTTAATTTTATGTCTTTTGGAGATCATTTCATCTTCCACTTGATGAACTGTTCACATTAACAGACATTTGGACCGGGGGGGGGGGGGGCAGGTGAACTTTTGCATGACATCACTGTATGATCTGATCCAGATGAGTGACATCATAGGACGAATAATAAGATTTACAGAGTCGCACTCAAACGTGACACGAGGCCGACGGAGCCACTTCTTTCTGTTGCGTTCAGGTCAGTTTATCTTCATCGGTCTCTTCAGATCCACTTTCTGCAGCTGGGAATCAAACCTGGTTTGCGGCGGCCCAGTGGCGGTGCAGTGGTGCAGCGTTGGTTAACTTAACCATCTCCTAAAAAGCAGCTTGAGCTCAGTTAGGAGCATTATGGATTAGTTACAGTCTGCAGGCCGCAATAATTACCACAACAAACAAGAGGCCGCTAAGCCGGCCACTTTACTGCTGCCAGGACTTTACTCCTCCTGCTCCTCCTCCTCCTCCTCCATCATCCTCCTGCGCCTCCTCCTCCATCCTCATCCTGCTCCTCCTCCTCCTACTCTTCCCCCCTCTTCCACTTCTTTTTCCTGAATCATTCTTCTCCTCCTCTTGTTTTACACCTTCCTCCTCCTTTTTATCCACCTCATCATGTCCTCTTCCTTTCACTCCTCCTCCTCCTCCTCCTCCTCCTCCTCCTCCTTCCTCTGGAGGAGGAACAGATTGTTGATGCTTGTTGACCTGTCAAAGCAGCAGAATTGTGGCACAGGATTGAAAATCTAAATCTGCATTAGAGGCTTTTGTTGGGCCTGAGGCGACTCGCTCTGCACGAAGGGTCTTTATCTCACTGTGGAGAGGAGGGGACGACACACACACACACACACACACACTACTACACACAGACACACACACTGCTACACACTACGACGACATTCAAAGCCGACACAAAGTCAATGCAATGTCAGCGTCGCTCAGTTGTTCCCAGTTTCAAGGTGAATTTATCAAGAGTCCAGTTCCTTTAATGTCACAGCAGGAAAAACAATAGGTGGTGCGTTCAAGGACCCTCCGACTTCTGAGAGCCAAATTGAAGGATCGGGAAATAAAATAAATGCAAACATCAATGAGATCATTTGAAAAGTTGTGTTAAAGTGTGAGAACATTGTGTTTTTATTATATATATGTATTATATAATATTATTAAAGCCACCGTATGGATTTAATCCAAGATTACCGAGGGGATTTACAGATTTAAACTCTAATTTTCAGTTTTATGGCTGATTTTATGATTCAAACCAGAATTATTTAGGATTAAATATGATATAATACAAAGATTATTGATCTGACTTCAGGATTTAAACTAAAGACTTTGATTTAAACTTTAATTCTGTGACTAGATTTCAGATTAAAATGGTTTTTACAGTAGAAAGTTGAATTTTGTCAGAAAATCAATGAATTTTGTGACTTTATTGATGAGATTTTAATCCAAATTGATGGTTTTAATCTAATAACTGTAATCCGCTGATTTAAGAGCCGACGTATTGATTAAAGGAAAGTTTCTGGTTCAGTGTTTTAACATGATGAAGGTTGTGTGTCTAAACGATGATGATGAAGATGTGTAGGTGCAGCCCATGTGCTGAGTGTGTGTGTGTGTGTGTGTGTGTGTGTGTGTGTGTGTGTGTGTGTGTGCGTGTGTGTGATCCTGTAAATCCTGCAGCTTTAAGTACAGACGGAGCTTTAATCTCGTCTGCATGCTTTGTTTGTTTGTTTGTTTGCTGCTGCTGTTGTCCTGTTGTTGTCCTGTTGTTAATCTGCTGCTGGAGACACAAAAGCCCCGGCACACTTTAACATGGGGGGGGGGGGCTACGGAGGCTCAGGAGGGACAGGATCTACTACTATACACTATTACTACTACTAATAATACTAATACTCACACTACTACTACTAATAATACTAATACTCACACTACTACTACTAATAATACTAATACTCACACTACTACTACTAATAATAGATAGATTGATGGTCTTTATTACGGACTCGGGTCCATTATAAATAAAAGAAAACCATACAAAGACACATACTGAGACTAATATTGCCACTACCACAAATATTCACACTACTACTAATAATAATAATAACACTCAAACTACTACTACTGCTACTACCAATACTCACACTACTACTGCTACTGTTAATACTCACACTACTTCTACTTATACTCATACTACTACTAATATTGCTACTTATACTCACACTATCGCTACTTATACTCATACTACTACTACTAATACTCACACTACTACCTCCTCTGCTGACACTTTTACAAATACTACAACAACTGTAAGTACAACTAGATTTATACTGCAATCACTACTTCCACCAATATTTCTTCTACTGTCTACTACTACTACTACTACCACAAGTACAAGGGCTACTACTCCTGTCCCTACCAGTACACATACTACTACTACTACTACGACTACATCTCCTCCTACTTCTACCATATATACAGTAACTACTATATAAACTGTAGTATTAATACAGTCGTGTGTACACAGAGTGTGTTTTGGGGGGGGCGGTGGCGGTGAGGACGCGAGGTGGGGTGTGTGTGTGTGTGTGTGGTAGTGGGTGGGGGGGTTAATTAAAGTGATGCTGATGAAACCAGAGCGAAGCCGCTTCTTATGAGATTAATCTGCAACATTAAGCCATTAAACTCTGATCAGAGTCCTTCATTGATTCAGATCCGTGGTGATTAGCTTCAGTCAGGACGACAGACTGTCCCGTCCGTCCGGCTGGACGCTCATACAACACGGTTATCATTATTATTACCATTATTACCATTATTATTATTATTATTATTAATATTGTTATTATTACACTCTCTCACTCTTTATATCATGTCACATCCTACACTGTCACTGTGGATAATAAAGTCTAATGAGAAACATGTACTTTATAATTGAAGTCCTGACTGTTCCTGCAGTTTTCACTTTAAAAAACACAAAAACGAGCCTGAAAACCATATAAAAATACAATGAAGAAACTGAAAACTGACTAAAAAGACAAAGAAGAGGCTGAAAACCAACTAAAAACACAAAGACCAGACTGAAAACCGTATAAAAAGACAAAGAAGAGGCTGAAAAGTGACTAAAAAGACAATGATCGTTTCTGAGAGTTGAAGGAATTGAATCTTCTGTGGCTGAATATCATAAATGAACATGAAGGTGCTGCTCAGTGTTTGGTTTAATGCGTGAGGAAAAGAAGTTGAAGTTTCTGCTCCACGTCACAGGTCATCATCTAGCTGGGTGGGGGTTGGTGGGGTGGGGGGGGGCTGCGGTCGCCACTAAACACACCTTCCAGTGACTTTTGTGCAGCTTTGATGTGAGATTACTTTCATAGCGGTGGAGAATGCACAAGGAAAATATCGGAGTGTACATCAGCGCAGGTCCCTTCCGCTGTCTTCTTAACCGGCGGTTCAACTGTGGCCGTCTTTGTTCGCCCTGAAAAACCCTCGTGAAACACAATTGAAAACTTGGCAACGGCGCGGCAGATACATGGTAACTCAATCTGCTGTGGCTGCTTTAAACTCTATCTAAGGCAAGGTGGCTTTTGTAAAGCGCGGGACAATGGGCCGCTCTGTTGAAGGCACAGAGGTTGATTTTCACCTTTTAAGTGAGGACACCAGATACCTGCCTTTTCACCGCCGCCGCGCTCGGTTTGAGGACAAACTTTCTTTCTCCAGGCCTTTTTCTGAACACCAGCTCGGGACCCAACGCCACAGGAAAATATTGGAATGGTTGGGGAATATTCCTGTCGTTTGGTTGGTTGGCTGGATGGTCGTCCGGCTGTAACCGGATCGGCGAGCTGTCCGTGAGATGTGTCAGATTCAACCACAAGGCCGCGGAATTAAGACGCCACTTTAGAGCACTTGAGCACTTGAGCACTTCAAAAGGAGCCTGCCTTTAATAACTTCATCTTCATTGGAGTTTGGCATCACTTTGTCTGAACATCTCATCGGCTCATGGGCCTTCTGAGGCTGAAAACCGACAAAGACCAGACTGAAAACTGACTAAAAAGACAAAAATGAGACTGAAAACTGAAGAAAAAATACACTTAAGAAACTGAAAACCAACCAAAACCACAAAGACCAGACTGAAAACCGACTAAAAACACAAAGCCAGTATTTGGAATCGGCTCATTGGCCTTCCGTCTTAACCATGGGACCATCAGGAGCTTTTTTCCAAGTTCCTGGAGAACCCAGAACCAGGAACCAAAAGTTCCTGCTCCTGTTTGGTCCCAGAGCTTCTTTCTCCAGGCCTTTTTCTGAACACGAGCTCGGGACCAAACGCCACAGGAAAATATTGGAATGGTTGGGCAATATTCCTGTTGGTTGGTTGGTTGGTTGGTTGGTTGGTTGGTTGGTTGGTTGGTTGGTTGGTTGGTTGGTTGGTTGGATGGATGGATGGTTGGTCGTCCGGCTGTAACTGGATCGGCTCCGAGGCTGAAAACCGACTAAAAACACAAAAACCAGTGAAAACTGACTAAAAAGACAAAATCGAGGCTGAAAACCGACTAAAAACACAAAAATGAGACTGAAAACTGAATAAAAAATACACTGAAGAAACTGAAAACCGACCAAAACCACTAAGCCAGTATTTGGGATCGGCTCATTGGCCTTCCGTCTTTATAATATTGGAATGGTTGGGGAATATTCCCGTCGTTTGGTTGGTTGGTTGGCTGGATGGTCGTCCGGCTGTAACCAGATCGGCGAGCTGTCCGCGAGATGTGTCAGATTCAACCACAAGGCCGCGGGATTAAGACGCCACTTTAGAGCACTTGAGCACTTCAAAAGGAGCCTGCCTTTAATAACTTCTTCGTCTTTGGTCTTTGCTCTGCCCTCAGATAAAGTGACGGCCTTCAGCTGCTTCCTGACAAACTGCTCCCCCTCCCTCCCTCCCCACCGCCGCCATTGAGCCAAACACGACCTCAAACCGCAGGAATATTGAGCTTGAATCAGTTTCGAGCGTAGTTTCTCACTGCCAGGCTTCATCAGTGCAACAACACGCAGTAAAACTCGGCGTGTGTTTTCTCCCAGCGACCTCCTGATCCCTCCTCCCCCACCGCCTCAAACCACAACACATAACTGATGTGGCCATAAACGTCAGCGGCCTTCCAGACGACAGCGCCTTCAAAGACCTCCTCCACTTTTCATCCCTCCGTCTCCAAATCCTTTACAATAACACACACCGAGGAGCTGCCATCAGTCAGAGCTGGATCCTCCACCGCCAGACACTTGATAGCAGAAAGAGGCTTACGCTCAGAAAGGAAGGGAAAGCAGATGTTTGTCGTCACGGCTCGGAGAGACGCGTACCTGCTGACCTCTGGACTGCAGGTGTCGGACCCGCTGGAGGATCATGGGAGCAGAGCCAAAGCTTCAGGACGGCCACTCAATGGACCAAATGTTGTGTTGAGACGGTTTGGTCCGAGGTCAAGAATTTACTTTTAAATCCAAACGTGGGTCAAAAGTCTTTTTTACAGTGTCTGGGAAAGCTCATGTGCTGTGGAGGAGGAGGATTGTCACTGAAAGCTCCAGAACAGAACCACTAAATGGACTTTACGCTCCGACTGTTTAGTCAACGGCTGCGTCCCAGGTCAAGAATGAACTTGACCTTCACAAACGTCAACTCAACAGAGGCTCTTTATGAACTCGGCAGGAAATGAGGCGGAGTCTTTTCTTTATTTGACTTGATTTTCTGTTTCCAACATGAACCAGGATCAAATCGTCCCTTGGTCGAAAGCTTCAGGAGTGTCAGTGGAGTGCCAAAAGGGAGACCTTCTGGATTTCTAAACTAGATATCATGACCTATCCTGGCTTAAATGAGGAGACTGACTGTTCAGTGGGCAGACAGATTATTTGTGTTCTTGTTATTTTTATTCGTTCGGTTTGTCTGTTTTGTTATGTTTCTTTGTGTTGTGTTCTTTCTCCAGGACTGAGATGATTTTCAACCACCTGTATTTCCTCAACATAATTGGGGTTTGGCATCATTTTGTCTGAACATCTTGTATTTGTAATCGGCTCATGGGCCTTCTGAGGCTGAAAACCGACCAAAAACACAAAGACCAGACTGAAAACTGACTATAAAGACAAAAACGAGGCTGAAAACAGACCAATAACACAAAGACCAGACTGAAAACTGACTAAAAAGACAAAAATGAGGCTGAAAACAGACCAATAACACAAAGACCAGACTGAAAACCGACTAAAAACACAAAGACCAGACTGAAAACTGACTAAAAAGACAAAAACGAGGCTGAAAACGGACCAATAACACAAAAATGAGACTGAAAACTGAATAAAAATTACACTGAAGAAGCTGAAAACTGATTAAAAAGACGAAGACCAGACTGAAAACTGGCTTATGGGCCTTCCATCTTGAACTTCAAAGAGGAGGTGGAACCATCAGGAGCTTTTTTCTGAGTTCCTGGAAAACCCAGAACCAGGAAGCAAAAGTTCCTGCTCCTGTTTGGTCTCAGAGCTTCAGCCTTGACCTCTCCACCTCGGCATGAATCTCTGTTACTGTATCTTCAGCTGGAGAAACGAGGGCGTGACCTGGGCCGACCCCTGAGGAGGAGGAGGAGTAGGAGGAGGAGTAGGAGGAGGAGGAGGAGGAGGAGAAGATGTTCTCACCTCCACCCACGCTGCTGCTCCTCCTCCTCCTCCTCCTCCTCCTCCTATGGAAACTGGTGCAACCACTGGTGTCTGTGACAGGTTAGTGGGACTAACGACATGGTGCTAATCAGCTTTATTAGTGCCACTTAAAAACCAATCTGTGGGGATCAGACGTGCCAGCTGTCTGCGCTACAGGACGGTCGCCGCACAGGAAACGCCACTGAGGCGTGAGCAACGGCGGTGGCGACGGCGGCGTTAACAGCGAGCGGCACCGAGGATGACGACTCGGCCTCAGGTGAGCAAAGAGGAGGAGGAGGAGGAGAAGAAAGAGGGAAGTGGAGCTGTGATGGAGCTGCTGCCCCCCCACCTCCCACCTCCCACCTCCTGTAATCTGTTGGTGGATTAAACGATTCATTAGCTGATTAGCGTAAATCGATTAACAGTGCAAATGAAAACAAAAGGAAGGGAGCTCCTCTCCGAGAAGAAGAAGAAGAAGAGGGGAGGGTAACCCAGATTGTGCTCCGATCAGACGGAGAGCAGCCGTTTAAAGCTGCAATTAAAGCTCCGGGTCTTAAAGGATAATTCCACTTTATTAACGACGCCGCATGGGATCTGAACGTCCACGCTGGAGAACATCTCATCTACAGGTGAAGATACTGATTCAAAGTAAAACAGGAAACAGGAACACAACAGGGAATGACAGACAGACTAAGACACACAGGAAAACAGGACACAGAAATACTAAATAACACAGGAAATAACTATACAGGACGTGACAGTAAGACAAGACACAGGGAATAAAGTCAAACAACACGAAGGACACAGGCCATGACACTAATAAGGGTTGGCAAGATGCGCAATTCAGAAATATCTTTGAAAATTGTCTTAAAAACTTGAATCAAATGTGTTAAAATGTACATTTTGTATTCATGTTGGTTTTATGTCATTTAAAATGAAATTTGAACCATTTTGAACAAAAGTCAGACTGAATTCCATGGAAACGTCAAATGGTGTAACCACGAAAGAATGATAAATATTGAACATTTTATCCAGCTACAGTGGATTAAGTGTACGTATAAATACTTTCTTCTAAAAACATTAAACTAAAATAGATTTTGTTTTTTTTGCTGTATTTCTACATTCAAATTTGAATTAAAGCAGAAGTAAGCGATATTTTTGTGTTAATATGAGTCTTAAATAGTTCTATCTTCCGACAGCAATCACTTACATAGAGTGTTTGGTCTGAAACACGGGTCTGTCAGTCACTCTGCTCTGCTGTAAGCCGAGGAGAAAACTTTCCTTGTATCCTACAACCTTTATCCAATGAGGAGAGAGAACGGCATAAAGGGGCGGTCCTCTCTGTGTGTGCAGCCAAGGGATGCGCGTGAATGTGGTGATGTAGGGACGAGGGCGGGGACTGCTAACTCCATCGGCTGACAAGAAGTTATGGTGCGTTCAAGGCAACCCGTAACTCGTGTTTTTCCGACCTCGGGTCGAAAGTTACGTGTGGCCGTTATAGTGACTTTCACAGGTAAAACAGGTGCAACAGGTCGGAAAAACACTCTTTTGTTGAAGAGTTCAAACTGTCAGGGATTTAAATAAACTGTGTTTTATGGGATGTTTGTTTGCTCTGCTCTATAGATAATTGACCACCATGATGAGCCGGTTGGAGGAGCAGCTTCACATCAAACTCCTGACGTTTGATGTACTTTCTATCGGTGGTGTTTTAAAGAGGCGACGCTGGAGCTGTTTTGACTTTACGTATTCTCCTGAATGTAACACGACGCAGAGGCTGAGGCGGCGAGAGGCAGGTCGACAGAATAAAAGCCCCCGCCTGCAGCCATGAGGCCTGACGTGACTCCGGCCTGGTTGTTTGCAGCTGCTGCGGCGGCGGTGGCAGCGGCAGCGGGAAAACAAAGTGAGAAGCGGACTTTGATGTTTCCAGAACCCTGGTGTTGTGCTGCGTTCAGACCCAGAGCTGCAGCGTAAACACACTCTGAACACCCGCTAATGAAGCCACGCAGCGAGGGGCCGGTCAGCCAGAGTTCAGGCCACGCGCTCGCCACATGTCTGAGGCAACAACCCCCCATCACCACCACCGCCACCACCATGACTTCCTCACCAAACGTCCCTCAGCTCTGAGTCCACATGTGTCCCGGTCCACAAACACAACAACACACAACACACAACACAACAGTGAACGCCTGCTGCTCTGGAGTCAGACACAAACACTCAGGTCACAGCATCACAACAAACTTTATTGTTCTTGCAGGGAAACGTGTTCAGGCCTCAAATGCTGCTCATCGCAGTCTCCGTCACACAGAGACGACAGTAAAGAAACCTCCTCAGAGTACAAAGACCAGACTGAAACCGGCTAAAAATACAATGAAGAGACTGAAAACTGGATAAACACACCAAGACTAGACTGAAAACCGACTAAAAATACAATGAAGAGATTAAAAACTGAATAAACACACAAAGACCAGACTGAAAACTGACTAAAAAGACCAAGACGAGGCTGAAAACTGACTAAAAATACAATGACCAGACTGAAAACCGACTAAAAGACAAAGACGGACTGAAAACCGACCAGAAACACAAAGACAAGCTGGAAACGGACTAAAAACACAAAGACCAGACTGAAAAACTTACAAAAATACAAAAACAAGGCTGAAAACGAACCTGCATTTCTGATATTTGACCTTTGATGTCACCAACACTCGAGGCGTCGTAAACGCGTGTTTCGACAGGACTCTCCGTGGTTCCTGTCGTCACCAGGGTTACAACACGACAGTGACGCACCAACAAACATCCAGAGGTTGAGCAACAGCGCTGACACACTCCCACTTACTGTAAACCACACACACACACACAGGGTCACTGACACACACACGGACCCCAGGAAGCTATTTTATTTTAACTTTCATAAATTGTAATTTTAGTTTCAATTTGTGGAGGAAGAAGTTAAAAGCTCATGCTTACATCATGCATGTAAAGAGTTATAATAAAACATTTCAAAATGCATGTGCAACTCGGTTAAATAAATAATAATAAAAACCCAATATCGTGTCTCGTCTCGTCTCGTGAGATGAGTGTATCGTCACACCCCTACTGGAATCTGTAGAAATATAAGTTACCAGAAGAAAGACTTGCTTTATTTTGTTAAAATATGGTGGAATGTGCAGAAAATAGGTGTAAATGTTCATTAATTTTCTTCAACTGTTGCATTTTATTCAACTTTCGCTTGATGCAATGTGAAGTTAAAAGATTTAAACTAATAAAACAGGTTTTTTAAAAAGAGACTGTTTCATTTCATTCAATTCTATATGATGGAATATGCAGAAAGAACAGAATGAGGCTGAAAGGTCTGTTGCTTTATAGCGTATTCAGGTTGTGCATCATGTTTTCCAGTTACTTTACTGGGTAACACTTTATAATAAGCATTACTTAAGCATTAATAAATACTGAATTCATCATTTATAACACATTAATACTCAGTATGTAGTTTATATAAACAGTTATCACAGTTAGACATCATTGATAAACACTAACTATCTATAAACTACATACAAATGAGTATTCATGCATTATAAATGAAAAATTCAATATGTATTAATGCTTAACTAATGCTGATTATCAAGTGTTACCCAGTAAAGTAACTGGATTGCTTTCTTGGAGAAGTAATCAGTAACTAATTACTATATTCCAAGTAACCTGACCAACACTGCTGGTGTTTTAAGGTGTTTTGACCTAGTTTGTGTGGCGGAGGAGGAGCCTCATCACGACCTTCAGCTGTTATTCAGTTTTCAGTTAATAAAGTTAATTAGTCTGATCACTTTTACTCTCCTCCTCCTTCTCCTTCTCCTCTTCCTCCTCCTGCTTCTTCCTCCTCTGCCCCCCGTCCTCCCTCCCTCCTCCTCTCTGTACCAGATGGACACTCGGTGCCCCCCCCCCCCCACCCCACCACCCCCCTCACCCCCCCTCCCTCTCTGTGTATTGTCTCACTGGACTCTTTACAGAGATAAGCTCTGAGGATTTCTACGCACGCCAACCTCGTGAACTTGACCCCTGGACCAATTCATCAAAGGGAAAAGCCTGGTGACCCCCCCCCCCCTCACAAACACAAACAACACCCGCCCTCCTTCTTGTTGTTGTGTTTCTTGTTTTGTTGATTATATTCAGATTTTCTATTGATTTTTTATGGCATTAATTAAATGTATTTTCATGTTTGAACTTTGTATTGATGCAGATGTGTTTTATTGTGAAGGAGCTGCTATCCATCATCCAGAATTTCAAAATAAAACATGAGAATTAGAAGAAGAACTATTTTCTCTCAGTACTTTATTGCTGAAACTATTTTAATGTATTTTAAATTAAATTAAAGAGATATAATTCTGCAGTCTCAGGTTTTAAACTCTCTGTCTTTAATCTAAATGAGAGTTGCTGTTTTGTTTGTTTAAGTTTAACAAGTAATTGCTGTTTGTCCATTAAAATCTTTCACAGTCTGAATTTTAATCTGCAGTAATAATAAACACTGTGATGCCTTCACTGACCCTGGTTAAGTGTTTATTATAGGTGAAGAAGAGGAAGAGATTGGGAGAGGAGTAGAGGAAGTTGAAAGAAAGAGGAGGGAGGAAGAAGTAACACAGTGAGAGGAGGAGGAGGAGGAAATTCTTATTATTATCATTTAATCTGTGTTTCCTCAGAGAGAAATCTGATAATCGTTTCTTGTGTCTGACACATAAATCTAAACGTTTACAGATGCAGAGAAACAAAGATTCCTAGAAAACAGGAAGTTCCTGCTGAGTCATGTTCCTTCTGTGAACGATTATTGTTGTGGTTGTGTTTGGTTTTATGGTTTTTCCCAGTTATGAAACATGATCAGATCTCACAATGTTCATAATATTCACAAGAAGAAACGTTACCACATCATCATCATCATCATCATCATCACCACCCCTCTCTGTTCTCATGAAGACGAGTTCAGTCACCGCTCTGCAGCTCAGAGTTTAGTTTGTAGAAATGTTTTTATGTCAATCAATCAATCAATCAATATTTATTTATTTATTTTTACAGAGGCCCAGTTCCACCTGGTCCACGGGCTGAGAGCTGGAACAGATTAGAGCCGTCAGAACCAACTTCGCTCTACGAACAGAATTCAAAGGTGGAAACTGGCGTCCGAACACGTGACTTCTGCAATGACGCAAATTAATGTTGTGCATTGCGACGTTCGGTATTCATGGGTTGCAGTGACGTCACGTCGAAGGGACCGCCGCCATATTTGTGTCCGATTTGACAGGTCTCCTCATATGACAGCATGCATACCGCAGGATGGAAATGACAGTTTCTTGACAAAATGACAGGGTTTCATACATCCTGTCTGGGTTTATATCTCTATAACAACAGACAAACTCTATATTATCCCACTTATTACACAGTTTATGAATTAATTAATTAATTTGAGACGTACTGTTGATCAAAGTCCTTAGTCTGGTCACTTCTCCGCTGTTTGCTCCTCACCCTCCTCTCGGTTGACTCGTGTGTAGTTGTTTTCAACGAGCTTTTGATAATCAATCAGTAGATTGATGAATTATCATGTAAATGTTACGATGTGCGCATTTATGTCGTCCTGTCTGTCATAAGAGATTACGATACGAGACACGTTTGTGTCACGGACTCGCGGTGGCACAGACACAGCTGGTCACAGCTGTGACACTGCGCTGGCCCGTCCGCTCTGTCCGCTCTGATCGCAGGTTTGGTTTCCAGCAGCGGTGAGGGAGGCAGAGAGCCTCCACTCTCCCTCTAACAAGCTACAGGTCATTTATCTAACATCACAATTAGTCTGAAGCTGGTAAAAATGAAACACAAGGTAAAAATCCTTGATAGTTCTTCTGCCCTGCTCCGCTGATCAGAGCGGCGTCCCTAGCAACGGCCCGTTTTACTTAGCAACGGTCTGTTATACAGAAATAAAAGACCCTAAATGCAGAATCAGTGAGTAATTAATAAGAAAGTAATCAACATGCAGAATTCAATATATCCATGTTATTAAAAAAAAAAGTGAATCCCCTCTTTTTGTGAGACTTGTCACAGCCCATGCTGCACTGACAGACTGCCTGCAGTCAACTATTTATTCCGTCTATAACTTTACGTCTTTTGGGATGGAATAAAACTGCAGTCCGGGGTTTTTTTTGGCGACTGCTATCACAGTCAACAGCACAATATAATCCTGGCATCTTTCAAATAACATACATTTTCGGTCTCTTGCTGATTTCCTCCTACTACTCCACTTGTTCTGGTAACGTGACGCTGTGATCTGCGCCCAGATCGCCCTGATTCGGACACAAATATGGCGGCGGAGAAACACAGTGACGTCATGTGAATCTAATGAATAGTAAACATGTTGATAAAGAGCTGCAGCTTCAAATTTATGAGTTATTTTGTAATTGCCCGTTTACGACACATGAAGCAAATACTCTGAACTACTTTCTCTTTTGAAATCCCTCCGCCCAGCAGCTGTGTCTGAAAATTAAAGGGATAGTTCAACATTTTGACAAATTGGCCCATTGCCATAATCCCTATAGTCATAGCAGTAGGTTTGTTACCTTTAATTGTCGGTGCAAGCTATTTTTTAGAACAGCGGAGCAGAGCCGTGAGCTGCTCAGAGCTACGCTACGGATGCTCATGGGATTTCTTGGTTTCCCTCATCAAACTCATCAAATACACAATCCAACAACTCCACAACACTCTGGTGGACACGATGTGACCTGCACATTCACCACGCTATGAGATAACTAGAAAATTTCCTCTGGGGAAATTTTGAAAGGCCCACGGGGCTACTGCCGGTTTTGCCATCTCTGTCAACATGGGAATCAAACCCACGATCTTAAGGTCAAGACAGAGCTGATCAGACAGACACATGATCATCTTTCTAGAAGCACTGATATGGAGGAGCTGTAATCACATTAGGTTAACTGTGTGTGTGTGTGTGTGTGTGTGTGTGTGTGTGTGTGTGTGTGTGTGTGTGTGTGTTTAATCACATGAAGTTACCTGTGTGTGTTAGAGTGTGGGAGAGGAGTGCGCATGTGTGTGTGTGTCTGTAACTGTAATCACATGAAGCTGGCTCTAGAGTCTGTGTGTGTGTGTGTGTGTGACTATGAGCTGCATCCTGTGTCAGTCTGATTTAGCTGTGTCTGTGTTTATAAACATTTAAACGAGCACCAGGTGGATTGTTTATGAAGTTAACGAGCTCTGGCCTGAGAATCAGACATTACCACGGCAACTTGAGGTCGGCGATAGGGGCCCCCCAGGCTGAGGCAGACAGAAACGTGGAGAAAAAGAGCGATTTTCTGCCTCTGCACTGATCTCGCAAAAGGCTTAGCGTGACAAAATGGTAACTCCTATCAGAACAAAACACAGATCAACGTTGCTCTAAGGACTTCCTGAAAAATGTGGTACGATTTGGTGTTTCTACAGTAAATATTTTGGAGACGCTGGCAGTTTTAAAACATCGGTCCGTTCTGCTCCTCTCAGAAAATATTTGTATTGGAGTCAATGAGGAGCAGAGACAGACGTGGCCGCACTCAGAGGCTTATTCTGTAAGTTCTGTAAGTCTCTCTGATATTTTGAGCACATTATCATGTGCTCAAAATAACAAAGTAACAAGAGAGATAACAAGTTTGTCTTACAAATTCTGAAAAAATCATGTGTGTAGAGTGTAAATTGTGGCCGTGCTGACAGTTTATCCAGAAAAAGTACAGAATGTTTTTTCACTCTCTCCCACTCTAACCGATGATGTCACGCACTCTGACACGAACATTCCGTGCAATACACAACCATTATAATCTCATAATTTCTCCAAAAATGATCATGGTCATTGATCAGGGATTGACCAAAAACTATATGACCTATCAAAATGTGGAGTAATACGACAATACACAAGTCTTGTGTCTACTGTTTAAAGTTTAAATGGAGTCTCTAGGTGAAAGTATGCCTGAGCAGTAGACGTTTGTTAAACTCCAATGATTGGTCTTTTTTGCTCTTTTTTTTTCGACCGTCCCATTGACTTCAATGCAAAATTTTGCGCAGTTTTTCGCAACTTACGTCGCGAAAAATTCGTACACTGTTGAGAAAAGTAATAGCACACCGATCCCGATCAGGACGCACGTTTTGATATATAATAGGGATCAGTGCCCGGTGCGATTGCCCGTGGCCCTAATAACAGAACGTTACCAGACAGAGTTGTTGTTGAGGGAAATACAGAGACTGCTTGATGAAAAACTGTCCCTGAAGGCAACGCACATCAGCGGTTTTGCATGAATTGCCATGTAATAAGTGGTATAATGTAAAGTTAGTCTGTGGTTATGGAGAAATAAAGACTGAGACGTCCTTCATCGTAGCCCAGACTGCCTCAAGATGGCGCTCAGAACAAAAAGGGTAAATAAACAGTAGAAATATGATGAGCTATAGAAAAAAAAGTATGTAAGTATAATTTGAATATTTAACATAAGCAGCGTTAGAAATGTGAATCTGTTGTGTGGGGGGGGGTTAGGGTTAGGTAGTAGAGATGCCTGGTGGTGCTGCTCTGAGCGGTGGTGTCAGGTTTAGGAGGTGGCGGCTGACGGCTGCAACAGCAGGAATGCCGCCTGCTGCAGCTGCCCGCCACTCAAGAGGGACCAGGTCCTCTCAGACCGCCTCAGCCCCCCCACCAGGCTGCAGCCCTTCACTTAATCCCTCCTCTCAGACCTCAAAGCTCAGCCACACACACACACACACACACACACACTTGAGCGCGGCGGAGCCTCCATGATGTGGATGTTGATGGAGAGGAGGAGGCGTGGCGGTGCGGCGGCGGCGGCAGAGAGAGACCTGGTCGCCTTCAAACACAGGAAACGGTTTGATCGCCAAAACCTCAGGTCGTCAATAAACAATAATCAGGTCTGAGGAGGAACATGAAGAGGAACAGCCTGGTTCCAGGACTTCAGAATAAAAGCCTCCAGTTAAAGTTGCACCGTGTGGTTTTAAACTCACAGAAACCTCCTCCCTCCTGTTGTCCTCCTGGGTCAAGGAAGGAAGGAAGGAAGGATGAAGGGAAAGAAAGAAGGAAGGACAAAGGGAAAGAATTAAGGAAGGAAGGAAGGACAAGGGGAAAGATGGGAGGAAAGAAGGATGGGAAAAATGAAGTAAAGATAGAAGGAAGGAGGGAACAGATTGGGTCAACTGGGTCAAAAAGAAAGGAAGAAGTAAGGACAAAAGGAAGGAAGGAAGGAAGGAAGGAAGGAAGGAAGGAAGGAAGGAAGGAAGGAAGGAAGGAAGGAAGGAAGGGAGAGAGGGAACAAGGATTGTGGAAAGAGGGAAGGGAAAAAAGAAGGAAAGAAAGATGGAGGGAGGGTACAGATTCGTTCAAGGAAGCAAGAAGAAGGAAGGAAGAAGGGAAAGAAGGAAGGGAAAAGGGAAGGAAAGAAAGATGGAGGTATAGGGAACAGATCAGGTCAATTGGATCAAAGGAGGAAGGAAGAAGAAGTAAGGACAAAGTGAAGGAAGGAAGGAAAGAAGGATGGAGGAAGGAAACAGATTGGGTCAATTTGACCCAGAAGGACAACAGGAGGGTTAGACACCAGACCTGGAGAGTTCAGGTTTAAACCTGAATCCTGTCTTAAAGGTTCCTGCTCTCTGCAGCTGGATAACGCCACCGCCACCGCCAGCAGCAGCAGCAGCAGCAGCGGCAGCGGCGGCGGCAGCGGCGGCAGCGGCGGCAGCGGCGGCAGCGGCGGCAGTGGTGGCTGCGGTAGCAAGGAAACCTGCTGTGTTTACACGGCAGCGATCCGGAGGAGGATGCCTGACATTCCTCCGTCTGCAGGAAGCTCGTCCACGCTCACCTCATCACTCTGACATGTTCCCCCAACGTTTGTACACAGAGCATCAACAGTTTGACAGAAGGTCGCCAAGGCGGGGGCACCGAGGGTCGTGGGTAAAATAAGAGGGAGAGGCGTTCAGGGTTCCCCGTAAAAATGACCATCAAGGAAGAATCAGAGTAAACAGAGGAGGAGTAACGGAGTAAATTTACTTGAGTACTGTACTTAAATACATATCCAGAGGATTTGTACTTTCCTTGAGTATTAGATTTCTCTGGTACTTATTACTCTTACTTGAATACATTTCCAAGACAAATATTTGTACTTTTACTGGAGTTAATTTGTAGGAAGGCTGAAAAGTACTGGTTACTTTCAGGTCTTTTTCTAAAATCCTATTGGACACAAGCTGTGTTTGTCTGTGAAGGAAACCCTAACCCCTAAAAGCAGCACATCAGTGCAGCTGCTTTCAAAGAGTTCATTCTCACTAACAAGAGTTAAAAGCTCCTTACATTCATTTAGAAACAATTAGAGTCATTCATTGATGTGAAGAATAAGACATTTACTTAAAGTAAATTTAAAAGCATGTACTTTTGGATACTTAAGTACCTTTAAAAGCAAGTACTTTTTTACTCTTACTCAAGTAACATGTCGACTGAGCTACTTTTACTTGTAACGGAGTAAATTTTGACCAGTAGTATTTGTACTCTTACTCAAGTACTGGGGTGGAGTACTCTGTCCATCTCTGGGAGGAGGAGGAGTCACTTTATTTTATTGATCGTTTTCTGATTGATCTATGATAAGATGAAAGACACACACACACTGCTGCTCTTATCCGATGCTTACACACCTTTGAGGGAACACACACACACACACACAAAGAGGGAGTGTTGAGGTCAAGCTGCGGCTGCAGGAGGAGCAGAGATCAGAGCTGATAACCCCGCCCACCTCCAGGTCACAGCTACAAGGTTCAGGTTACCTGGGGGGGGGGGTTGTTTGTTTGGACCAAATCCCCCCCTCCACCCCTCCTCCTCCTCCACACACACACTCCTCCCTCCTCCCTCCTCCTCCTCCTCCTCCTCCTCCTCCTCCTCCTCCTCCTCCTCATAGCCTTGGCTGTGGACTTGAGCGGCGTCCGGAGGAGCAGCTGCAGGTTTGGTTTGTGAAAAGAGACGCAGAGCTGAGTGTGTCCTTCTCTTCCTCCTCCTCTCTCTCTCTCCTACTTCTCTCTTCCTCTTGCTCCTCCTCTCTCCTCCTCCTTCTCTCTCTCTATCTCCTCCTCTTCCGCCTCCTCGTCTTCCTCCTCCTTCTCTCTCTCTCTCCTCCTCTTCCTCCTCCTCCTCCTTATTGTGGCTGCAGATTACAGAAGCAGCAGCTCTGGTTTGTTCCCACAGACTCTTCACACACCTGGACCTTATCTCACAGACACACACAGAGAGCTGCAGCACAGTGACGATAAACACTAACTACATGTACATATATGGTTGTGATCTTTTTCCGGTTTAGTTTCTCTTTTATGTTTGTTTGGTAACACTTTATAACAAATACACACTATTAAGCATTAGTTAAGCATTGATAATTCATCATTTATAACACATGAATACTCATTAGTATGTAGTTTATAAATACAGTTAGTGCTTATCAATGATGAGTAAAACATTTTTAACTGTTAATAAACTACATACTAATGAGTATTCATGTGTTATAAATGATGAATTCAGTATTCATTAATGCTTAAAGCAGATATCAGTGGCACGGCCGTTTCGGCTAATGCTGTGTTCAAGGCAGGCTTTTGAAACCGTAAGTTACAGCTTCAAGTCACAACTACGACTTGGTAGCGTTCCAGGTAACCCGTAGCTCGTGTTTTTACCGTCCTGTTGTCTGTGAAAGTTCCCTATAACGGCCACTCGTAACTTCCGACCCGTGAACTCGTACCAGATCGAACTGGTATGACTTCACAGGAAGGAAAAACACAAAGTACGAGTTTCCTTGAACGCACCATGAGTTAGCAGCCCCCGCCCTTGTCAGGCATCAATTGGTCCTCGTGCTACGTCACCACATTCACGCGCATCCCTTTGCTGCACACACAGCCCTTCATGCCGTTCTCTCCCCTCATTGGATAACACTTGTATCCCACAAGGAAAATTTTCTCCTCGGGTTACAGCAGAGCAGAGTGACGGAGAGACTCGTGTTTAGGCTGAAATACTTCATGTAAGTGATTGCTGACGGAAAATAGGACTATTTAGGACTTATATTAACAAAAACATTCCACTGATATCTGCTTTAACTAATGCTTAATATTGTGTACTTGTTATAAAGTGTAACCTAAATGTTATTTTTTCCTTTTCTCTCTGTTATTTAATGATTTATTCTCTACGTATATGTTTAATCACTGTTAACCTTGTTGGTTGTGGTCTTTTTTTTAAAATGCTGAAGAGTAGCTGAATTTGCTTAATTTGCTATGGAACTTTCATCGACGCTCTGATTGGACGGACGCCGTGGCGACGCAGCGATGACGTCGTCGACATTAACCCCCCCACCAGGTGACGGAGCCGCTGACGCGTTCAGGAACCTCTTTCTTTCATCTGCAGCTTTCATATCAGAAGGTCAAACAGCCAGACGTCGATGACGTGTGGCAGAGCGGCGGCGTGTCGCAGAGCGCCGCCTGTCATCAAGGCTTCAAAGTGACTGTGATTCATGGGAACAGAGGAAGACACACACAGGAAGCTGACCTTTACACACACTCACTCATTCATTCATAAACACACTACAGTGAGCCGTGATGCTGACGTCCCACAATGCAATGCAAACGTCTCTCGCCTCAACAACGTCTTGTTTTTTTTGTTCAAATCGAAAATTAGACCAAGGAAGGAAGGAAGGAAGGACGAAGGGAAAGAAGTAAGTAAGGAAGGAAGGACAAAGGGAAAGATGGGAGGAAAGAAGGAAGGGAAAAAGGAAGGAAAGATAGAAGGAGGGAGGGAACAGATTGGGTCAATTGGGGCAAACAGGAAGGAAAAAGTAAGGACGAAGGGAAGGAAGGAAGGAAGGAAGGAAGGGAAAAAGGACTGTGGAAAAAAGGAAAGGAAAAAGGAGGGAAGGAAAGATGGAGAGAGGGAACAGATTTGTTCAAGGAAGGAAGAAGAAGGACGAAGGAAGGAAGGGAGGAAGGAAGGGAGGGAGGGAGGAAAAAAGGACTGTGGAAAGAAGGAAAGGAAAAAGGAGGGAAAGAAAGATGGAGGGAGGGAACAGATTTGTTCAAGGAAGGAAGAAGAAGGGAGGGAGGGAAAAAGGACTGTGTAAAAAAAGGAAAGGAAAAAGGAGGGAAAGAAAGATGGAGGGAGGGAACAGATTCGTTCAAGGAAGGAAGAAGGGAAAGAAGGAAGGGAAAAGGGAAGGGAAGAAAGATGGAGGTATAGGGAACAGATCAGGTCAATTGCATCAAAAGAGGAAGGAAGGGAGAAAGGAAAGAAAGAAGGAAGGATGGAGGAAGGAAACAAATTGAAAATTAAAACTGGGTTCAAACTTTGTAAAAGACGTCGACAAAGAACGACAACAACTAACGTCTAAACACCTGCCGACCGTCACAACAAAACCAAACGGCCGGCGCTGTGACCTCAGGAATTCTCTCTCTGTGAGCTCCAGGTCCCGACGCCTCATTTCCTCCTCGGGCCCGGATGGCCAGGAATCCAGACACTCTCTCTGTGTCTCTGTCTCTGTCCAGAGGAAATGCCTTGATCTGTGAGGCCTGAGCTGAGTTATGGAGCTGGAGGAGACGCGTCCTCCTCTTCCTCCTCTTCCTCCTCTTCCTCCTGGACGTCTGACGGGGACAGGACAGCGTCTCCGTCTCCGTCTCCGTCTCAGGGCTCCAGATCCAGACTCACTGTGTTTTTTACTGGGAGCAACAGTGAAGCTGAGAGAGACGTCTTCATGCAGAGAAGGATGGAGACACAAGATGGATGCTTCTTCCACCTCCTCGTCCTCTGGTGCTCTCTCTCTCTCTGTCTCTGTCTCCCTCTTTTCTTCTTCCTCCTCTTTCTCCTCCTCTTCTTCTTCCTCATCCTCCTCCTGTTTCCTTCTCCTCCTCTTCTTCTTCCTCATCCTCCTCCTGTTTCCTCCTCTTCTTCTTTCTCCTCCTGTTTCCGCCTCCTCCTCTTCCTCCTCCTTGTGTTTACTCCTCCTCTTCTTCCTCCTCCTGTTTCCTCCTCCTCCTCTTCTTCACCTCCTCCTCTTCCTCTTCTTGTCCTTCCTCCTCCTCTTCTTCTCCTCCTCGTCCTGTTTCCTTCTCCTCCTCTTCCTCCTCCTCCTCTTCTTCACCTCCTCCTCTTCCTCTTCTTGTCCTTCCTCCTCCTCTTCTTCTCCTCTTCGTCCTGTTTCCTCCTCCTCCTCTTCCTCCTCCTTGTGTTTACTCCTCTTCCTCTTCCTCCTGTTTTCTCCTCATCCTCCTCCTCCTCTCCTTCTTCCTCCTCCTATTTTCTCCTCCTCTTCTTCTTTCTCCTCCTGCTGTTTCCTTCTCCTCCTCCTCCTGTTTCCTCCTCCTCCTCCTTGTGTTTCCTTCTCCTCCTCTTCTTCTTCCTCCTCCTATTTTCTCCTCCTCTTCTTCTTTCTCCTCCTTGTGTTTCCTCCTCCTCCTCCTCCGTGACCTTTGACCTCTGTGCCTCCGCTGCTGAAAATGTCAAATGACTTTTTTTCTTTTCTTTTTGGCAGCGAGACGTTTGGACACGAGTTTCTAAATATTTGATGTGAGTGATGTGCAGCGTGAAACCACACACACACACACACACACACACACACACATTGTTCCTGAGGCCAAACCACCAAACATTTTCCCTCCAGTGACGATTTGTCAGAAACAGTAAAAATTTAAAACTGGAAACTTTCAGTGGAAATGACGGAAAAATTTAAAAAGAGAGAAAAGACTCTTTATCTCAGTGTTGTCGTCCCTCAGTCGGCTCTGGTTTCAATCATCAACCTTCACAGAATCTTATATAAAGAGGAGGTGCTGGTCCTGGTCATGGTCCTGGTCCTGGTCCTGGTTCTGGTCATGGTCCTGGTCCTGGTCCTGGTTCTGGTTCTGGTCATGGTCCTGGTCCTGGTTCTGGTGGACTGTCGGGTCAGCTGGTCCTGTTTGTGTTGACTGCCCTCTAGTGGTGGAGGCTGTGGATGAGTCCAGGTCTCATGCTGCTCCACAGACTCTCCCCCTTCTGGTTCTGGTCCTGGTCCTGGTCCTGATCCTGGTCCTGATCCTGGTTCTGATCCTGGTCCGGGTCCTGGTCCTGGTGCTGATCCTGGTCCTGGTGCTGGTCCGGGTCCTGGTCCTGGTCCTGGTCCGGCTCAGGGATCGTCACGGTGGGTTCCTGCCCTGGGTGGAGGTGGAGAACTGAACTGAACGTTGGAAACAGGTGAAGGACTTGAGGAGGAACCGGATCGCTCCGTTGGTTCAGGTGAAAACACCCAGAGGTCTCCGCCGCCACCGCCGCAAACTGATCTGGACCGGGACCAGAGGAGACCAGAGGAGACCAGATGAGTCGGTCCAGAAGATCAGGAGGTGGAGCTGGACCACCAGGAGAGGACTGGTCACGCCGGGTAATCAATCAACCAATCAGTCCACTGTAACGACTTCAATAAATGAATCCTGGAAGCTCTGGTCCGGTCCGGTCTGGTCTTAGATCCGGTCTCTGATCCGGTCTCCAATCCGGTCTCCGATCCGGTCTCTGATCCGGTCTCTGATCCGGTCTCCGATCCAGTCTCTGATCCGGTCTCTGGTCATGGTTGTTACTGGTATGTTTTATTGTTGCATTGATTTGGTGACACTTTACAAAAGGTACACACAATTGTAGTAGTTACTCATTTTGATGTCTCACTTTAATTTAGGGTAACTAATGATTAAGTAATAGTTAGTTCCTCATTACTTCCTCATTAGTTCCTCAGTAACTACTCATTAGTTCCTCAGTAACTACTCTAATTTTGTGTACCTTAGTTCCTCAGTAACTACTCATTAGTTACTCAGTAACTACTCTAATCTCGTGTGCCTTATTGTAAAGTGTTAAATCTAAATCATCTTGACCAATGTGTTGACAGTCGCTCCGTCCACCGGCTCAGAGAGACGTCTGAGCTCAGGTGCAGACGGAGCAGAACCGGTCGGAGCTGGTTAACCGGACTGGTTTGACATGATGGACGGGTCCAAACGGGTCCAGATGGATGGACGAGGCCGGACGCAGCAGAACCGGTCGGCGCTGGCGTGAAGCTGGCGTGAAGCGGCTCCCATGCAGCACACAGAGCAGTGAGAACTGAGGGAGCAGACTGGTGAGATGTGACGGGACCTCCACCACGAGGGGACTTGACATTCATCTCCTCTCAGATCACTTGAGTGTGACGTTCCCTTAGCCGGCGCCCAGCGTGCAGCCGCGGGCCCTCGGCGGCCGCGCTGACATGTATTGTTGGCGTGTCACTGGGTTTTGGAGAGGGCCACGTGCGTCCAGTGGGCTGAGACAAGCGCTCCCATACATGATGTCAGACATGAGAACGGAGCGTCTCCAGAGCAAAAACACGCTCCCATCTGCATCTGCAGGGGCCCCGGGGCCACAAAGGAAGAGACTTATCTGAGAGTCAGGGGCCCGAGGACGCCGCCGCCGCTTTGTGTCCACAATGACGTCTCGCTCCTTCTCCCCTAAAGCCGCCGCCGTTGAGGCCGATGCTCTCACACAGAACAATCTGAGCAGGTCCGGTTCAAGGACACTCGAGCAGGAAAAGAAAACCACACAATGAGCCGAGGAGGATAATCTGTGGAGCCACAGGGAGGGAACGCTGCCAGGGGGGATTATGGGAAAAAAACCACCCACCCACACCCAGGCATGGTGTCCCCGTGTGTGTGTTTACACTTACTGCTGACGGAAAACTCTCAGTCGCAATGACGATGACGACAACGATGACGCCGACTCACCTGGAGGGATCCGGTTCATGTTGCATCTCAGACTGAACGATCTTTAGAGCTCAGCAGCTTAAAATGAGGACGTTTGAAAGAGAAATCAAGGATTTACCCACACTTGTTAAAGGAATAGTTCACCAAAAAATGAAATTCATTTTTACAAGTCATTATTGCCTCCCCCTCATGCTCATGAATACTCTGGAGTAGTTTTGTATTCCTCAAAGTGCATCTGGAGACCCGGGAGGCCGTTCCTAGTCCACCCAAAACTTTATATAGGGCCCGACACAAAAATGTGCATAAAACTACACAAAAACCATTTAATATTCCTCCACACTGCTCGTCCACGGCAATCCAAGTGTCCTGAAGGGATATAGTCCAGAGTTTACTGGAAACAACGTAATTTAGGACATTTTTACAGCCTAAACAGTCCTGGATTGAATTTGCCTGGGGCGCGCTCTCACATTCACGCGGCATTCAGGACCGTTTAGGCTGTAAAAATGTCCTAAATTACGTTGTTTCCAGTAAACTCTGGACTATATCCCTTCAGGACAAATGTTTTTTGTGTAGTTTGATGGACATTTTTGTGTCGGGCCCTATTACTCTCATATAAAGTTTTGGTTGGACTATGAACTGGCCTCCCGGGTCTCCAGATGCACTTTGAGGAATAAAAAACTACTCCGGAGTATTCATCAGCATGAGGGTGAGTGAATAATGACTGAATTTCATTTTTTGATGTACTATTCCTTTAATGGGTCCATTTTTCGATAAATATATCGTTTTGTCTTTATAGTTATTTTGATGTTATTATTATTTTGTGGTTGACTCGTCCAGCATTTCCTAGTTTCTTGGTTTCCCGGATCGCTTAGCATCGTTTATGGTCGGAACTACGACAGTATCTGATCGTCTTCCAACCTCCGACTTTTCGTTCTTGATTAATGAATGAATGAATTCTTGGCAAATGTTTTCACTTTCGTCCGTCCAAGAATTTCACCGTGCAAGTGGAGGCTCATGGGAAATGTAGTGTGGAAACACTTTGCTTTACAAAACTCCTCGTAGTCCCTTTAAAGTCCTGAGTTGCTGGTGGACGGACAGAAACATGGAGGAGGTGTTGAGAACGGAGTTTATTTCTGATGCGACTTGTGTCAGATTCTCACGAGCAGCTCTGTGAGAGGTGTTTTCATGATAAACACGGTTCCTGCGGCGGCGTTCCGAGCGTCAGGGGGCGGAGCCGCTGATGAACGTCCTCGGACCTGCTGCGTCTCAAAGACCCAGTGTCATCAGTTAGTGAGTGAGACAGCGAGACGGGACGAGACGGCAGGGGAGTCTGTGTCGACTTCATTGTCCCGCCGGACAGAGGCTGACAGATTTCACTTGGCCTGCAGCCAGCAGACAAACACACACACACACACACACATTAACACACACACACACACACACACACACATTTACATACAAGCGGCACCCTACTCAGCATGGGAACTTTTGGGGCTGCTGGTTTCGATGAATGGACGGCGGAGGCGGAGGCCAGATTGTCAAACTATTAGTGTCAAACATGGATTCAGAGCTGTCGTCCCCCGCCAGCTAATGGAGAAACAAACACTGCAATCATTTATTTTTAATTGAAAAAGAGCGGCGAGCTCCGTGGAGGAACGCCGCTGAACGTGAAGAAAAATGAGGTGGCGAGATACAAACGCAGAGATTCACTCCGTCTTGTCGCGACGCGTGGGAAACAAAGTGGAATCATCTCCTTTAATCTGACGCTGCTCCTCCTGGAGACCAGAACTAATGGTGCGTTCAGGGTCTCTTTGTCAAACAGAAAAATGAAACACTCACTTTGTTGGGGCCGAGGCAAACACGTCGGACCTGAGCGGACCTCACGCCTCAGGAACAAAGACTGGAGGTCTGAGGTTGTGCCCGGCCAAGGGTCGAGTCCTGAGGTCTCAGGTTTCAGGTTTCATGTCTTTGGAGATAAAGATCAAGTCTCTCTGTTTGAGGATGAACTTTGAGGACAAGTCCAAGTCCAGATCTGGACCTTTAAGGACAAGTTCAAGTGAAGACCTGAGTCTTTGTTGAGGACAAGTCTCCGATCCTGGAAGGAGAAGGTCCAGAAGTCTTTTACAGGTTTCACTTGTTGTAGGGTGAAAGAGAAATAAATGTTTGAACACCGATAGATGTGCCCCAAAAGTTTATTAACTGGAAGGTCAAGGTTTCCATCAGAACAGATCTGTTTCTTCTGGACTGGAGGAACAGATCTGTTTAGATTGAAACTTTTTTTGATCAAATGAATGACAGACATGCATACAAAGAGGATAGGTAAGAAGCCATACAAAGAGGATAGGTAAGAAGCCAAGGCTTATGAGGAACCTACCCCCTTGCAACTGTTACATTTACAATCTATCATGGTGTTAGAGACAAGATCATTAGGCTACTTTGCATTTAATACAGAGACAAATTTGAAATATAATTAAGTAAGCTAATCAGACAGTAAAACAGGATGCTCTTGCAGAATTCATAAATCACAGTTCAAGAGAAATGAGGAATAGCTTACTATAGCTTATTAAAGCAATTTCATAAACAAAGAAAAACAATGAAAAGCGAGAAATTATTAATAATTTGGATTCCTTGACCTTCAAGTTGATATTTTTTTTGTTTTTTTAACTGTTTTTTTAATGAACAAAAGTTTATTTACTGGAAGGTTGAGTTTATCTGTTTGACCTTCTAGTTAATGAACTTTTGGAGAGCATCTACCGGTGTGCAAACATTTATTTCTCTTTCACCCTACAACAAGTGAAACCTGTAAAAGACTTCTGGACCTTCTCCTTCCAGGATCGGAGACTTGGACCCCGGACCTCAGGTCTTCCCTTGAACTCGTCCTTAAAGGTCCAGACCTGGACTTGGACTTGTCCTCAAAGTTCATCCTCAAACAGAGAGACTTGATCTTTATCTCCAAAGACCTGAAACCCTCTCTGACCTCAGGACTTGACCCTTGGCCGGTCACAACCTCAGACCTCCAGTCTTTGTTCCTGAGGCGTGAGGGCCAACAGATAAACTTGACCTTCCAGTTGATAAACGTTTGGGGAGCATCGACCGGTGTCCGATTTCACCTTACTTTGCTTTTTGTTCTGCACCTGGACTCAGTATTCACATGCTTGTAGACCAGGACTCAGGTCTGAAAGCTCTGAGCCTTGGTCCTGGTTCTGGTTCTGGTTCTGGTTCTGGTTCTGGTTCTGGTTCTGGTGGACCAGCTCGTGTGGATCCAGTCAGATTGGACAAAGCCTCTTCCTGTTTTTCTGACAGCACCATCGCCGTCGTGGCCCCCACCCCCGTGGAACAACAGCGAGGAGACGTATTAAGGTCAATAGAGGCGTTCAGCAGTCACAGCAAACACGGCAGAGACTCAGGTCTGAATCTGTTTACTTAGGAAAACCTGAGGTCAGGGGGGGTTAAGGCGGCGTTCCTCCAGTCACCATATCTGATTTAGTACGCCATCGGAGCGGGGGAGGCTGGAGGAGGCTGGGGGGTAGAGGGGCGGCAAATAAACTGAGCGGATATTAAAGGTCAAAGGGTCGTCCAACATGTGTTTTCTGAGACAGACGGAGACTGAAGAACCGGAGCAGATGAGTCACAGCCCAGACATGTGGACCGGGACTCAGATCTGGACCTGGATCTGTCCTGGACCAGTCACACGGGTCCAGACTAGGATCCACATCCAGGTCCAGATCTCCTGGTAATCTGATCCGATTCTGGATCGTGGATCGGACCAAATCTTGAAAATGGGTCGTTTCAAAACTTAAAAAACGGATTCTGAGACCAGATTAGATCAGATCACGTGATCCGGTCTTGGTTTTAATCTGGATCAAACCCTCAGTTTGTGTTATGTATATTTACATTTATTGATTTATATTCTGCAACCATCACAGTGATAAAGTTAACTTTCAATTATTCCACAATTAAAGAACTTTTCCCTAACTACTGGATAATTTAGCGAAATTTGTAATTTAAAGTTTGAATTTGAAAATATATGTATTTGACTGAAGTACTGTATATTTGCTTTTTTACATTTATTTAAACAGCCAGACCAGATAAAATGATCATTATCTGGACTTTGTTCTTCTAGAACTGATCCAATCCAACTTTGCTTTGAACAACTGGGATAAAAGTAAAGATGGATCCTGGATGGAAAAACGGGGGATTTCAAAATCTGGATATTTTTGATCCAGATTAAACCTCAGTTTGGTCCGAATCATCGCTTAGGGGAGAATCTCCTCATGTTGATGTTATATCATCATGTAAACTCAGAGTCTGGAGCTGGAAAATAAAGAGTTTTCCTCAGACCGATCAGTAAAGTTGTGTCAGTAAAGTTGTGTCCAGTATAAACACATCAAATCCTGTCAGAGTTTCAGGGTTTTTGGATCGGTCTAATTCCTGAGTCCTCCTGTTTACACAGTGACGTGCTGCTGCCTTGCTCCAGGGCAAGTCGCCGTCGCCGCCGTCCACAGTGCTTTGTTCCCGCGGTATAAAAATCCCAATAAAGCAGATTGTGGGGTTTTTCCCACTCTGGGGAGCGATGGGACTGCAGCTCTGTGGAAGTCATCAGGATCAGATGGCGAGATGTGGAAACCTTTTCTCACGCAAGGGTTTTCAAAGATATTCAATCTTATTATGGCTCCGAGGGAAGATTACTTCCACATGGCCCGGGAAACACATCGCTCGTCTGCTACTTACGTCTTTTATTTTCATTTCATCCGAGTCGCTGCACCTGAGCCGACCCGGGTGGCGACTCACCTGGACCAGATCTGTCTGAGACCGGAGCACGCAGGGAAGTTACAGCTGGAGTGGATTCGTCTTTATCCGTTAAACTACTTCAGTTTCTTTATTCATGAACTTTTTAAAGACTTTTCATTGAGTTTTAACCTTCAATCTAAATGTTGAATGTGACTCAGGACTCAGTTTGTTTGAGCTCATTAGAGGTAAACTGAGTTTTCTGTTTAAACTGCTGCACCTGCACAGTTTGTCCACCAGGTGGTGCTGTTGGATCGCACTCACCTGCTCAGTGTGTCAGTTTATCACATACACACATTTAGTGTATTGATCCCAGACTGGGAAAGTCTTAAATACATATCAATATGGATGATACAAAAAATTGAACGTCCATAAAATCGATATATAATAAAATAGTTTCTGTTTTAAAAACTACAGAACCGATCGATGATCAATATTTTAACTGTAACTAAATGAACTGAACCGTCTGTTCATCTTAAACTGCAGATACAGTTTTAATTCAGGAGGCTTTGAATTTATTTATTAACAATAAAACATTTTTCTACTGTTTTTTTTATGTCTGTCTAATAAAGTTAATTAAATTGAATTAATGTTGTTCTTTGTCTTCTTTTTCTAATGTAAACTGAAGTTATGATCAATAATCTGAATGTAACAGTAGCAACATTTATTAATATTAACGAGTCTCAGTGGTTGTATTTCTGTATTTCTGTGTGTTGCCTTCAAGGATCGGTGCATAATGGAAGCACGTTGGGGATGACGACCTATTTTTATTTCTTTATTATTTACTAATGTGGCTGTTTTGTTGTTAAGTCTTAATCATAAGTTGCTGTGGAGATGTTGTACATGGTTTGGGGCGGGAGCTTTATGTCTCAGTGGTTTTTATTAATGTTTGGAAATAAATATAAAGATGTTGTTGTCTGGAGAACTCCTTTTATTTTCTGAATACAGGCTGTTGCCTTCAGGAACTGGTGTTTTAGAGCCGTTAGATGTGAAGACAACTGTTTTAAATTCTCCTTCATCCTCACCTCAGGACAGAAAGTTACTGTAGCTGTCTACACCGTCACTGTTTTTTTAGGTTTATATTTGCATTCTTGATTGATTTAAGCAATACTACATTTTATCCAATTTTACTTAAACTCTAAATGCACTGGGACTTCTGAGAATTTCATTTGAATGTCCAGTAGTTGGGAAAAGAAAAACATTTACAGTATGCTGTTCACTTATGAAGCCTGATGCTCTAAAAATCAGATAAACGTTTATATTCTACATTATAAATGTTGCTTATTTGACGCGTTTTAATTGAATTTAAATCCCATTTTGTTGCTGAATCCACCAAACTGCTGGGATCAGAATAATCCAGATGTTTTGGACCAGATTAAACCTTGTGGTTTTAACGTGTTAATGTATCTCCAGTGCAGCGCCGGCAGCGGCCACCAGGTGTCGCTGTTCGATGTGGAATGACAAACTGTGATTAAAGGGATAGTTCACCCTAGAATGATATTTCGCTCATTATCTACTCACCCTCATGTTGACTAAGGGCTGGGAGAAGTTTCAGAGTCCTCCGTCCCTTCTCTGAGTTACAGGGGGTCTCGGCATAGCAGTGGATGTCCATATAACGGTTGCAAAGGGACACCGGAGCTCTTCGTAAAAAAACACACACAAAAAAACATCCAAATACCTCCATGATGCTCGTATGTAATGTCCGTCTTGTGCTGAAGCCCCAAATTGCGTAATTGTCCCGAAAAAAATTAAATAAGTCTATATTTTAAGCTTGTTTGTAGCGGAAGCTTCTCGAAGCTCCTCTTCCTGGTCCGTCCAAATCTCGCGTGATTCGCAGTAACCGCACTGACGCATGCTGACGCCGGCGCAAATCACGCGAGATTTGGACGGACCAGGAAGAGGAGCTTCGAGAAGCTTCCGCTACAAACAAGCTTAAAATATAGACTTATTTAATTTTTTTCGGGACAATTACGCAATTTGGGGCTTCAGCACAAGACGGACATTACATACGAGCATCATGGAGGTATTTGGATGTTTTTTTGTGTGTGTTTTTTTTACGAAGAGCTCCGGTGTCCCTTTGCAACCGTTATATGGACATGCACTGCTATGCCGAGACCCCCTGTAACTCAGAGAAGGGACGGAGGACTCTGAAACTTCTCCCAGCCCTTAGTCAACATGAGGGTGAGTAGATAATGAGCGAAATATCATTCTAGGGTGAACTATCCCTTTAAAGCTCAGCTCATTTACTGCAGAGATTCTCACACACACACACACACACACACACTGTTTAATGATCAATATATTTATCAGATATTGATAGATACTTATTGACTGTTAATTCGGTCACACAGGTTCAGCCAGTCATTGATTATTTATCAGTTAGATTCTTTATCTGTATCATTTCACTGCATTTACTCTCCTTCTCTGGTTTTAATTTAACACATCCACTTGATCACATTCACATCGTATCAATTTATATTAATTTGATCTGATTTGATATTTTATTGATTTGATTTGATTTTATATTTGATCTTTTTTCCTTCAGTCCTCAGAAACTTAATTTTATCTGTCCCTTTATTTTAATTCCAGATGTTTCCACATGTTTCTTCTGTTTCTTATTCAGGTCAGCTTTAATTTGATTCACTGAAAAAACTAATCAGAGATCAATATTCAGATATTATTATTATTATTATTATTAGATCATTTGATTAAAGAGAGAATAGAATAATTTATCTTGAGACAAAGATGAGAAACACTGGACCAATAAACAAACAGCTGATTTTAGAAAATACTGAATTAAATTTTTCTGAACAAATCGGTTTATGACTAAATTATAATCAATAGTTTTGATTAGTGAACGGAACCTTTATGTTTGAAAACAGATGAGACAGAGTAAATGTAAATAAAAACACGCAGCTCTGTAAATATCACTTAATTATTTATAATAACCGATAATTGATCAACATTAATTGCCTTGAAAATTTAGAGTGATTATTGTTTTGAAACTTCGTCGATACTTTTTTTTTTATTAATAAAACCTCGCGCTCAATCAATGAAATATTTTTGATCGCCGACAAATGTGAAGTTATTGATTATTTATAAACACACGGAGATAAAACTGCAGTTTAATTTTAAACGCGCTATATTGATTATCGGACGCGCTGGTGATCGGAGAGGGAGAAAGAGGAGGAGGAGGAGGAGGGAGGGAGGGAGGTCAGAGAAGGAGGAGAAGAAGTGAAGAGAGGAGGAGGAGGAGGAGGAGGAGGAGGAGGGAGCATCCTTCCTCTCTCTCCGCAGCATCCGTCAAACAGCCTCCGCTCCAAAGTTCCGTTTCCTCCACTTCTCTCTCTCCGCGGTGTGTTCGCTTCTTCGCACCAAGTTTCCCGCCGGGGGAGGAACGGAGCCGTGATGCGGAGACAACGAAACTCAACTTTTCACTCGCGACACTCACCACGCTGCTTCTCTTCCTCTTTTTCCTCTTTTTCGGTTTGTTTCCCTGTTGTTTTTGGAGGATTCCCCACTTTCGAGTGAAGTCGCGGCGCTAGATGGACTCACGGTGCTGAGGAGGAGGAGGAGGAGGAGGAGGAGGAGGAGGAGGACCTGCTTCTGCTGCTGCTGCTTCGAAAAGTTGGACTCGAGTTTAAAAAAGAAGAATAAGAGGGAGAAAAATAGGAGAAAAAGGAGAGGAGGAGAGGAGGAGGAGGAGGAGACGAGGAGCAGCGGAGACGGGACACGGGGTGAGTGAGAGTCGGTGTTTTCGTGCCATGTGCTCCGGAGCTCTGATGTCCGAGCTTTAACGCGGCACTTAAATACAACAGAGTGCAACTTTTTATGTCATATATGTATATTTATATATATATATCTATAGTTGTAATAATCGATGTAAAGGTGATCGATCCGTCAGCCCGCAGCGGATCGAGGCTCCGGCCTGTGGAGGAATGTCAGGAATCTGCAACCTGAGATTTAAGATGCTGCTCCGCTCTCTTACAACACACACACACACACACACACACACACACACACACACACACACACACACACACACACACACACACACACGCTTTAAAACTACTGTACAGATCAATAATTAATCAATTATGAATAAAGATTGATCAGGTTTTATTTTTAATAATAACAAACTGCATTTAAATAAAAAAAATTAAAAAAGCATGTGCAGTTTATTGAGCCTGAGAGACAGAGCTCAGGGTGAATCATTAAATAAGGAAACACAACTGACCTGGAATAACACACACACACACACACACACACACACACACACACACTCTGTCACAGTCAGTAGTTTAACGCTGAATGGCCTCTTACATTCATTTGCATCAGAAAAAAGTTTTAGTGCGTTTTCTATTGTGCAGAATGAAGAGTTCCAGCAGTCAGTGTGTGTGTGTGTGTGTGTGTGTGTGTGTGTGTGTGAGAAGAAATAATGCCCCCCCTCCCTCCCACATTATTCAGCATGACATGGGAGGAGGAGGAGGAGGAGGAGGAGGTGTGGATGTCACTTTCATCCTGCCCAGAGCTGTCATTTAAACACACACACACACTCACACGCACACACATTTACACACACACTGACACACACACACTCTCACACCTCCTGCTGTGACGACTCAAAAGTCTCTTATCCCTCAAAACAACAAGTCCACACCAATTACTGCTGCTGCTGTGGCCCCCGGGGGCCAGTTGTCCCCGAGGAACAAGAGGAGAAAAGACTAAACACACACACACACACACACGACGGAAACCTTTTTATTTCCTCTGCAATAAAAAGAAAAAATTGAACCAAATCGTCTGCATCAAAAATCTAAAATATTCTCTTTCATAAAGACAAACTGATCAATAATCAATAATGCCTCTGATAAATCAACCAATCAATAAATCAATATGTCTAATTACAGTAACCTGCTTTTATCAATTAACTGATCAATTAACTCAAAGAGGAGGGGGGCATCCCACCAGTCCAATAGGCCTCTAATTGACTGTTAATGTTCTATCAAACGTCCCGTCATTCCGACACTTTTTGCCTCCTATGGTCGGAATGACGGTATTTTTTTCTTTTTTTAAACATCCTGCCTTTCCGACAATTCCTTTAATAGCGTATTTTCTCCCCAAAATCTAAAAATAGCTAATTAAAGGTAACGAACCTACTGCTATGACTATAGGGATTATGGCAATGGGCCAATTTGACTAAATGTTGAACTATCCCTTTAACAACCTCCGTTCAGCTGTTATAGATTTATGTTGGAGTGAATTACACTGTTTGCTTTTACACACACACACACACACACACTTGCACACGCACACTCGTCTTTGACCATGAGAAACTTCCTCTGACAGAAGCCGTGATTACACATGATGAAAACAGAGCTGTGTTTAATGCAACACACACACACACACACACACACACACACACACACACACACACACACACACACACACACCAATCAAAGGTCGGGGCCCCCGGGGGCCACAGCTAGAACTGGACTTTGATGAGTCTGTTAATTAACTCCTGAAGGGACGACGCAACGTGTGTGTGTGTGTGTGTGTGTGTGTGTGTGTGTGTGGTTCCATGCTGTGAACACACACGTCCACCATGACATCACAGATCTCAGAGAAGAGTCGGAGCGTCACATCCTCCTCCTCTTCATCCTCCTCTTCCTCCTCCTCTTCCTCCTCCTCTTCATCCTCCTCTTCATCCTCCTCTTCCTCCTCCTCTTCATCCTCCTCTTCCTCCTCCTCTTCATCCTCCTCTTCATCCTCCTCTTCATCCTCCGCCTTTGAGTACAAGTACTCGCAAAGTACTCACTGAGTTAGAGTACTCACACAGTGTAGGACATTAAAATGCTCTAAAGAGTCTAAAGTAAAAGTATTCACAAGTTGATGTTCACACAAGTATCAGCAGTAAAAGTATTCACAGTACGATGAGTGGAAGTACTCATGTGTATCAGAAGTAAAAGTACTCGCTCAGAAGTAAAAATAATCGCAAAGAAGCACCAATCTAAGTACTCAGAAGTATCAGAAGTAAAAGTACTCATAGTGTAGTACAAGTGGAATTACTCAGGAGTATCAGAGGTTAAGATACTGAGAAGTATCAAAAGTAAAAGTACTCGCTCAGAAGTAAAAGTAGCCACAAATTAGCACCAGTCTAAGTACTCAGAAGTATCAGAAGTAAAGGTACTCATAGTGCAGTATAAGTATAAGTACTCAGGAGTATCCAAGGTTAAAATACTCAGAGTAATCAGAAGTAATCAGAAGTAAAGTATCCACAAAGTATGACAAGTTCAAGTACTCATAAGTATTAACAGTACTCACAAAGCAGCACCAGTCTGAGTACTCAGAAGTCTCAGCAGTACTACTCATAGTGTAGTACAAGTAGAAGTACTCAGGAGTAGGGCTGGGTGGATTTCATCTACATGTTGTAATTAAGCAATATTACCCGAGAGGGTGTGCTTTAACGTCATTTGAGCACGACGGTGATGCGGTCAGGACCGAGGCGCTTGCGCCGAGGTCCGCAAGCATCACCGAAGTGCTCAAATTACGTTTAAGCACACCCTCTCGGGTAATATTGCGATTATACAACAATTACCAACAAAATAGAGCGTATAATTAAATAAATATTCATGTTGATGGACGTTTTGCTCTCAAAATTTAAAGTTTTTTGCGAGTGTGCTTCCCGTTTCCATGGAAATAAATGGGGTCTGACTAATAACTGAAACACAATCAGTCACGTCAGTAGACTCCTATGTGTAATGGAACCTAGTTCACCTCTACAGCAAATAGTCCGAGCCTTAGTAACGACCTAGCAACAGAAATGATTTTCTAGTCCCAGATGAGTGAACTCTGAGCTGACGTTCATGTTTTAACGCGGTCTCGGACTTTACCGAACTAAATCAACACCGCACAAACTCGCACAAGTTATAACAAAGATACCGTTTTTTTTCCTTTCACATATGTAGCTTCTACAACCGCAAACTCTGCATGTAAATGAAGTTATAGCGCCGTGTCACCGACACAGCTGATAGAGAAAGCCAAACGATTACTCCAGATTATTTAAAAGCCCAAAAGGCGCAAGCGAGAGAGAGGGAGAGAGAGAAACATACAGGTAATCACCTCCGTTTTATTTCAATGAAAATATTCAGCTCCAGGCCATATTTTAAAAAACATATTCACCGCGATCACAACTCGTGTCTCTCCGACTTTGTAACGTTACACACATGGGAGGGAGACAATCCTCTCGGCTGTAACGGGGAAGTTTACAATATATTAACAAAAAATAAAATAACATAATTGTTCTATAAATGTGACTTTGGCAGCTGTCAGGAACAACCTACAGGAGGTCAATGTAGTTTGTGATTTATTTTCACGAGTAATAAATGACGTTTTTCAAAATAAAAGGGGGAAAAGTCCATGTTGCCATGGAGATGTGTAAACAACATGACATGGCGAAGTAATATTTTCAGTGATAAGTCAGCCGTGCTGTAATGCTGATTTGAGCACGTTCTAAATGTCTTATTGACCAATCAGATTGCTTGGTCGGAACTACTTGTTGTATAATATGGATTCACAGGGCTCCGGTAGTCTGGTGTGTGATGAAGCAGCGGCGTGGTGACGTCTGACGCTCTGACCTCAGTCACTACCAGTCACTACCAGCCCAGTTCCTTTCTTCCTCTTTGTAACTGTGTAATGTATCGCTGTGTTTGATGTGAATAAAAACTAAATCAAACTACGAGCGGAGTTCACGTCAGCTCAGGTGATCTGCAGGTGATTGTTTCACTTGAGCGCTCCGACGCTGTGTGTGTCTGTGTGTGGCAGCGGTGCAGCGCTGACACACACACAGACACACAGACATCTACAGGAACTGCATGTTCTTCACGCCGTAGGTGAGCCAACATATGATACGTGTTACCGCAGAATAAAGGACAGGAGCAGCTCCGTGTTTTCACAGTGGGACTTTTCTCCTCCACTTTCTGACCGTCGTATTAGGCTATAACACATGACGCCCGGACTCCGGAGGGAGGTGACCTGACTGGGCCGGACTCGTCTTATGAACTTTTTTTTTTCTTTTTTTCTTCGTCTTATGAACATTCACCATCACTTTATTTACCATGGGCTCTGTTTCTACACATTTCCTGGAGAAGAGGGAGGGAGGGAGCTTTAGCTGCTGCAGACTTGACTTGAGACAGTTTGAAGTTTACTTTTACTTTTTTTTTTTTACCATTAATATTATTTTTGCACTTAAAGAAACAATGCCTTAATTATAAATTAATTCATTAATTAATGCAATTTGGAGTGATGGAATGTTTCAGTTCAAGTTCACTTTCCCTCAATTCCTTTCTAATTTCAAAATTGCCCTTTTGAGACTTGGGACAGTTTTATTTACTGTTTAAGTTCAAACTGTCAAATTTACAAGTCTGCACTTAAAAGCTGTTGTTTATGGTGAAAAGAAAAAAATAAAGAACATTATTTTGTAATAGAGTTGAGCCATTTTCATTTTTTAAGAGGAGATTGAATCGATTCTAATGAAATCGAATCGAATCGAATCGAATCGAATCGAATCGTGATTAATCAATTTAGAACCTTAGGAATCTAAATCGAATCGATTCAGGAAATTGGCCACAATACCCAGCCCTACTCAGGAGTATCAGCAGTAACAGTACTCATTGTGTAGTACAAGTAGAAGTACTCAGGAGTATCAGCAGTAACAGTACTCATTGTGTAGTACAAGTAGAAGTACTCAGGAGTATCAGCAGTAACAGTACTCATTGTGTAGTACAAGTAGAAGTACTCAGGAGTGTCAGCAGTAACAGTACTCATCGTGTAGTACCAGTGTTGTGTTCAGTGTCAGAGTAAAGTGTCAGTAAATCTCAGACTCACCATGTCAGCTGATGATTGACGGCTCGGTGCAGCAGGAAGTGAGGCGTTCACGGTGCGGCGGTAAAACAGACCATTTGGCGGACGGGGACAGGTGGGGGGGGGTCAAAGCAGACAGCCAGAGGTCGGTCGGTCGGTCGGCGTGGAAACCAAGCTGTGGAGAGAACAGGATGTCAGTGGTGTTTCCCAGGCGCCTTGAATGCATCGTTATTTTATCACTTGTTTTAACCCTCCTGTTGTCCTCCTGGGTCAAGGAAGGACGAAAGGAAGGAAGGACAAAGGGAAAAAGGAAGGAAAGATAGAAGGAGGGAGGGAACAGATTGGGTCAAAAAGGAAGGAAGGAAGGAAGGGAGGGAGGGAAAATGGATTATGGAAAGAAAAAAGGGTAAAAGGAAGGAAAGAAAGGTGGAGGGAGGGAACAGATTTGTTCAAGGAAGGAAGAAGAAGGAAGGAAGAAGGGGTAAAGAAGGGAGGAAAGAAGGAAGGGGAAAATGATGGAAAGAAAGATGGAGGGAGGGAACAGATTCATTCAAGGAATGAAGAAGGAAGGGAGGGAAAAAGGATTGTGGAAAGAAGGAAGGGATGGAAAGAAAGATGCAGTGAGGGAACAGATCAGGTCAATTGGATCAAAAGAGGAAGGAACAAGAAGTAAGGACAAAGGGAAGGAAGGAAGGAAGGAACTAACAAACGAAGGAAAGGAAAAAGGATTGTGGAAGGAAGGAAAGAAGGAAGAATGGAGGAAAGTAACAGAAGGACAACAGGAGGTTTAATGGGACCAGTTTGACCAGAGACTGAACCATTTGTTCACCTCCCCCGACCCATCAGTCACTCATCGGTGAACCAGTCTGATGAGTCTGACTGTTACTTTTCTCATCAATTATTTAACCGATGAGCTCAAACGCTCCTGAACGCACCGCACACACACGACTTCACAGGACGATCAGTGCTATCACTCATCTTGTTGCCATAGTTACGCCGGCTGCTCCCCCCCCCCCCCCAGAATGCTCAGCGTTGGCGGCCATGTTTGTGTGCGAGCTGTCGGCTAAATGTCGTCCATTGATCTGACCTCATCGATAATCGATCGGTTGTGTTTGATGATGTCGTGGTGGTGAAGCAGAGTGGTGCATTCACAGTCTGAAGTGACTGTAGGAAATTATGATGCTTTTTATCTGTGAGGTCGAAGCTTCTTCTTCCTATTCTTTTTCTTCCTCTTCTTATTCCTCCTCTTCTTCTTCCTGTCTTTCTCTTCCTCTTCTATTTCTTCCTCCTCTTCTTCTTCCTGTCTTTCTCTTCCTCCTCCTCCTCTTCTTCTTCCTGTCCTTCTCTTCCTCTTCCTCCTCTTCTTCTTCCTGTCTTTCTCTTCCTCCTCCTCCTCTTCTTCTTCCTGTCCTTCTCTTCCTCTTCCTCCTCTTCTTCTTCCTTCTCTTCTTCTTCTTCCTCCTCTTCTTCTTCCTGTCCTTCTCTTCCTCTTCCCCCTCCTCTTCTTCTTCCTGTCCTTCTCTTCCTCTTCCCCCTCCTCTTCTTCTTCCTGTCCTTCTCTTCCTCTTCCTCCTTCTCTTCCTCCTCCTCTTCTTATTCCTCCTCTTCTTTTTCCTGTTCTTCTTCCTCTTCCTCCTCCTCTTCGTTTTCTTCCTCCTCTTCTTCTTCCTGTCCTTCTCTTCCTCTTCTTATTCCTCCTCTTCTTTTTCTTCCTCCTCTTCTTCCTCTTCCTCCTCTTCTTCTTCTTCCCGTCCTTCTCTTCCTCTTCTTCTTCCTGTCCTTCTCTTCCTCTTCTTATTCCTCCTCTTCTTTTTCTTCCTCCTCTTCTTCTTCCTGTCCTTCTCTTCCTCTTCCTCCTCCTCCTCCTCCTCCTCCAGAAGAGCCAAACCTCCTTCACTCAGCCGTTCCTCCTGTTTATCATCAACCCAACAAACTAAACAAACAATAAACCATGACGATGGCGGTGGCGTTGTCGTTGGCGACGGCAGCAGGAGGCCTCATCAGTCGAGGCCTCGGGGGAGCACTTCCTGTCTCTGCTCGCCGTATAAATCCCCGTGTCAGCGTTAGCCTCTATTTGTGCACGATAAACCACCGTCTTTGGGTTTCGGGAGCTGCTGCCACCGCCGCCGCTGCTGCTGCTGCTTCTATTTTCGCCGCCGCTGCTGCTGCACCGGCCCGGCTGCTTTTATGGGATGGCTATTAGTCAAAGGAGAATAGGTGCAGGGGTGCCGGCCATAAATTCCAGCAAGTGGCCCTGGGTAAAGAGGCAGCGCGGCGATGGCGGCGGCGAAGGCGGCGAGGAATTGACTAGGTGCTCTGTGATTTTACTCTGCTACGGCGTGACCTTTGGAGGCGAGACAGAGTCGTTTGTTTGGCTGACAGGAGGCGAAGCTCATAACTCAGGCGGCGGCGGCGGCCGGGGAAACCGGTGATGAGCCAAACTGTAACCGCCGCTCGCCGCCACCGCCACCGCAGGAAACCCCTTACACTCAACTATCAGGGGTAAAACTGATCAATAACCTGATCAGAGTCTCTGTGTAGTGTTGTGTTCAGGAGCCACACAAGACTGTAGGAAAACAGAGTTTCCACTAATTTACGTAAAAAAAAACGTAAAAGTACTTGCAAGTATCACAAGTTGATGTTCACACGAGTATCAGCAGTAAAAGTATTCACATAGTACGATGAGTGGAAGTACTCATGTGTATCAAAAGTAAAAGTACTCGCAAAAGAAGCACCAGTCTAAGTACTCAGAAGTATCAGAAGTAAAAGTAGGCCTACTCACTCAGAAGTAACAGTACTTACTCAGAAGTAAAGGTACTCACAAATTAGTACCAGTCTAAGTATTCAGATGTATCAGAAGTAAAAGTACACATAGTGTAGTACAAGTGGAAGTACTCAAAAGTATCACAGGTTAAGATACTGAGAAGTATCAAAAGTAAAAGTACTTACTCAGAAGTTCACAAATAACTACCAGGCTAAGTACTCAGAAGTATCAAAAGTAAAAATACTATTTCAGAAGTAAAAATACTCACAAAGAAGTACCAGTCTAAGTACTCAGATATTTCAAGTACTCACGGAGGAGTATCAGCAGTAACAGTACTCATCGTGTATCAGAGGTAGTAGTACTCAGGAGTATCAGCAGTAACAGTATACTCACTCAGTATTCACTGAGTATTCACTCAGAAGTAAAAGTACTGACAAAGAAGCACCAGTCTAAGTACTCAGAAGTATCACAAGTAAAAGTATTCACTCAGAAGTAAAAGTACTCACACATTAGCACCAGTCTAAGTACTCAGAAGTAAAAGTATTCACTCAGAAGTAAAACTGACGACGTCCTGTGTAGTGTTGTGTTCAGGAGCCACACAACACTGTAGGAAAACAGAGTTTCCACTCATTTACACTGAGTTTCACATGATCAATAATCAAAGTTATTGATTATTAAACAAAAAAAGTGTTTTAATCATATTAAAGGATCATTGCAAACAAAATCTGCTGCTAAATTTACTTTTTATATGAAAGATGCATTAAAATTATTATTAGTCCGTAGCGTTTCATTTTTTGACGGAGCCGTCGCTAAATCGCGTTTAGCTCAACGGAGCAGATCGCATCAGACAGGAAATCCGACACAGAATCAACGTAATACACTTCCGCCCCCTTTCAAAATAAAAGACTAAAAATACACAGTTCATATGATCACAACAAACTAAAATACAGAGGTATGTAAACGGCGAGGACTGCAACTGTTAAAAACAGTAAATGACTTTATGAAGCCACTTTGTTTTTGTCATATATATCAATCTTGATGCAGAAATTCGTCAGAGGAAGAAGCTGAATCAACAGAACAAACAGTCATTGACATTACGGGGGAGTGTGTGTGTTGGGGAGGGGGGGTTGAGGGGGGGTCATTGTTCAGTCTCTGTGTGACCATTGTCCTTAAATGAGTCCCAGTCAACAGTTAATCACTCTGATAACTGAGCTGTTTAAAGTAGTAAAGCACTGACTCTGTGTGTGTGTGTGTGTGTGTGTGTGTGTGTGTGTGTGTGTGTGTGTGTGTGTGTGTGTGTGTGTGATCACTAATGTGTGAACAGCAAATGTTGAGCCTGACTAATAACAGTGATTTGTGACGGGAGATCAGAGGAGGGCCGGCGTGAAGGAGCGGCCATATATCACCTGTGTGTGTGTCTGTGTGTGTGTGTGGCCGCTCACACCTGTTAGACAGATAAAGACGGCAGCAGTGTGTCACTCACACACACACACACACACACACACACACACACACACACACACACACACACTGTGGGTTATTTACCTCATCGTGTGTAACATTTATTTCTTATTGTAGGATCTTTTGGACGGAATAGCCCTTAAAACAGAGTGTTAAAGGGCTATTCTGTCCAAAAGATGGAGGTTATTAAGGGTTGTGCTTGAGGGTTTTTATTGACCTCCCCCTCCTGCCCCCCACCAGCCCCCCCCCCCAGGTCTTTGAAGCCGGACTCTCATTGTTCTACGTGTCGGAGCTTCAGTCTCGGCCTGAATGAAGCTGCTCAAAGGTCAATAGTCAAATAAACTTTGATGAGCCCCCGCCTCTTCACTCCCCCTCACCTCTGACCCCCTGAGCCCCCCCCCCCTCCTCCTCCTCCGTCACCGCTGCCAGAAAGCAGATTGAGTTGTAAACGTCAGTGGAAACACACAGAGAGAGAGAGAAAACGCTCCAACAGATCTGAGATCAGGCTTCTCGTGGTTTCAGTAGTCGATACCAACACCAGTAAAACGCCACGATCCGCGATATTTATTTGATAACACGATTAAAAAAATTAAAAAAGTTAAATAGAACCCTTGTGAAGTCGATTACACGCCAAAAACAAATTTTGAGCATCGCTCGATGAAGCTGTGCATGTCAACGTACTGAGTGTTCAAGTGTGTTGGAGTCTCCTGGTTCCTGACAAGTTCTCCTCCTCCTCCTCCTCCTCTTCCTCTTCCTCCTCTTCTTCTTCTTCCTCCTCCCGTGTCCTCCTCTTCTTCTCCTTCTTCCTCCTCCTCCTCCTCTTCTTCTTCTTCCTCCTCCTCCTGTATCCTCCTCTTCCTCCTCCTCCTCCTTCTATTCCTCCTCCTATGTCCTCCTTATTTTCCTCCTCTGTCCTCCTCCTCCTCCTCCTCTTCTTCATCCTGTGTCCTCCTCCTCCTCCTCCTCTTCTTCATCCTGTGCCCTCCTCCTACTCTTCCTCCCGTTCCTCCTCTTATGTCCTCCTTCTTTTCCTCCTCCCCCTCCTCCTCCTCAGGTCATGGACTCCTCAGACAAGAAGGACAAGATGGACGCTGCCGCTGGCGGCTTCGGAGACGTCCTGAAGAAGCCGTCGCCCTCGGAGACCAGAGGTAAGAAGCAGAAGAAGAAGAAGAAGAAGTCTGTTCTTCAAAACTCCTCAGCGGTGGGACGAGCCGAGGTCCCGGGGGGTGGGGGGGTGGGGGGGTGGGGGGCTGAAGGTGTTGGGGGGGTTGATGAAATGAAATATACATTTCAAAGAGGAGCAGCTCCTCGCCAGTCAGAGGTGACTTACAGTACGAGTCTGACAGGAATCCTAAACACATCATCACTAATGCAGGAGGAGCCGGGGGGGGGGTGTGTGTGTGGCAGCGTTGTGTTTGAGCTTGTAAACGCTGATGAGTCGGTAACATGACAGGAGAGGGGAGGGGGGGGGGGGGCAGCAGGTGAGAAGCAGTGTTTGTGTTGTTGAACTAAATGAAGAGCAGCAGCCGTCGTCCTCTGAGCCGCTGGGGGGGGGGGGGCATGTTTTAAAGATGTCAGCCGGTGTGTGATGAAAGCAGCGGATAATGAGGCTCAAAGACCTTGTTCTTACCTCCAGAGGATAAAGACGCCACAGAAGAAGAAGAGACGACAGAGTTCACGCTCTGAGTCGCGGATCAGTGATCATCTGACCAGTCGCCAGCGCTCCTCAGACGTTATCGCCATTGTGAGCCTCAACGCGTTCAATGAACCATCGTTCATGAACTCCTTCATATTTTGGGCGAACGTGAACTGAACGTACTGTATTTCCACTTGATGAATGTTATTGTGAACCCGTTCTGGCGTTTGTGAACGGCGCTCTCTCAACTAGCGATGTCACGATTACTTGTTTTCACAATTAATCGCGGTATTAAACGCCACAATTAATTAATCATAAAGATTTCCAAATACCGTCACTTTCCAAAAAAGATTGTTGGAAACACAGAGGCAGATGTGCACCAAAGTGAAGGTAAATGTAAGAAATACTGGTCCATTTACCTAATGTAACATATAATTGGTAGGAATTTAAATGCTAGCATGTCATTTGTGCTAAAAAACAAACAATGATAAACTTAAACATTTGGTATAGATGACAATTAATGACTTGAATATTTAAAACACTTCCCCTGCAGGATTAATAATTGGTTAATGGTTATATATTAATAGTAGAGACTTAAAATATTTAGTGTAAATGATTATTAATGTAATTATATTTTGACTGTATTTGATTTTACACATTCATATGATGTAAATTAATGAATGCATAATAATCATGACTGTACTGTATACCGTGATTATTTCTCTGACAATAATCATATGAAGAAAATCTATAATCGTGACATCACTACTCTCAACGTATGACTTCGTTCAGGAGTGTGCCAGGTTTCCATAGAGCCTTCTGGGTAAAAACCAGCTAAAACACTGTAAACAGGCGTTAATATGTAGCGGAAAAAACAGCCAATCTGGGAACACCTATCAGCTGTTTGGATCAGCGGAGTGATACAGCGCATGGCGGAGCCGTCTGTGTGGAGGAATACTGACCCAGTTGGTTAGTAAAAGATAAACGGTGTTAGAGAGGGAAGTCCAAGTCATTTGACATATTTGAGAATTTTATAAAATAGTAATGCAATAGTAACTTTTCCTGGTAATTAATTACTTTCATCACGTTCTAACTCAGTTACTTTTTGAGGAAAGTAAAGTAGTAACTATAACTAATACTGGTTAAAACTGCTAAAATAATAGCTGTCTGTAGTTCGATATGGTCTGAGGCAATAATTTTGAAAAATAATAGCTTGTCGCAACATATTGAAAAAAAGAAAAAAGAACTATGAACTAGTTTAGTTTTGGGGGTCCATGCCTATGTTCCCACAGCTCTATGTTCCCACAGTTCTAAGATTTTTCTCAAAATGAGGCCCTATGTTCCCACTGGACTCTCTCTACCTATCTGGACTCTATCTATCTGGCCTGTCTAGCCTCTACCGGGTCTTTTTACTAAACTTAACCAACTCTTTTCTTCATTGCCTAAGCCCAACCAATGGTGAGACCAAAGGGCTGTGGGAACATAGGGCCTAATTTTCAGTGACAACAAAAGTTAGAAATGTGGGAACATAAGGCTGTGGGAACATAGGAATGACCCCAGTTTGGGAACCGTGAACTGATTTCAAAATGTCGAATTATGAACTATGAACTGAACTAGTTCATTTTAAAATTTGCGAACTGAACTTTGAACTAGTTCATCTAGAAAGTGAACTTTCTCAACACGATCATTAACTATCGATTATTATTTGAACGTTGAAGCCGTTTCTTTGGCGTCGTTCCATCTGCTTTAAAGGGATACTTCACCCAAAATCGATAATTCACCAATCATCTCCTCACCGTCAAGCCAAGGAAGGATTTGGAGAACTTTCAGAGTCATCAAAACGCTTTTGGCAACGAGTTTTCATAAAATGGCGCCAGTTGGATAGAGTTCACTTTTGAATGGTCCAAAACACACACTATGAATCATCCAGATACCTCCATACTGCTCGTCTGTACTGATCCAAGTGTCCTGAAGCCGCCACATGAAGAAGTTGTTCACATCAAACATCCAATGGTTTACAACAACGAAGCTACTGCTACAACAAGGATAAAAACAGAGATCAACTTTTCCATGTGGTGGCTTCAGGACACTTGGGTCAGTAGGACGAGCAGTATGGAGGTATCTGGATGCTTCATAAGCCGTTTTCCCACTAAAATTAGCGGGTCGACGCGGGTTTTTTAAACGCGGGTCGACCCGCTAACAATCGGCATTTGGCCCCTTTCCCATTGACCAAAATTAGCCGAGTCTGCCCCCCCCCCCCCCCGCTGGGGGATCAGACAGAGCAGAAAGCAGTCGCCCCGCTCTCATCCGCGCTGCAAGAAACACACACAGTCATGCCACAGCTGCCCGCCGCGGAGTGTGAGTCCGGTGAGGCAGACGAGGCGTCTGACCTGCGGAGCACCAGGACCGCGGAGGACCGCGAGTCTGCCGCGGCCATATGACGGACGTCTGCGGCACAACACGTCAGTTAAACAGACAGTCAGCTTCTCTCTTTTTTTCCAATCGTTTTTGGTCAGTGTTGTTTGATCTTTTGATCCCAGTCTCGAATGAGAGCAGAGCTTTGTTTTGGTACGTGATATGAGACGCGACCAGCGCGATGACGTGGCGTCACGTAACGCTCAGCGTCATCACGTAAATTAGCGGGTTGACGCGGGTCTGGCGTTCCCACTGCAAGCCGATCGGAGCCTAGCCGATTAAAGGCGATTTTAACCCGCATCGCTTGCCGAGTCGTTTGACCCGCGTCGACGCGGGTCGAGGCTGCTCGGTGCGCCTTTCCCACTGCCACCAAAAGCCGATTGTTAGCGGGTTTAAACGGGTTTTTTGACCAGTGGGAAAGGGGTAATAGTGTGTGTTTTGGACCATTCAAAAGTTAACTCTATCCGACCGGCGCCATTATATGAAAACCCGTTGCCAGCCGGACCCCCCCTGGAACTCCTAAAGAGTTGTGATGACTCTGAATTAAAAGTTCTCCAAACCCTTCCTTGGCATGATGGTGAGTAGATGATTGGTGAATTATCGATTTTGAAGTGTAGTAACCCTTTAATACAGACAGCTGTCCTGTTGACTGTTCTGTCACCGAGTAAGGTGAGGTAAATACAGAGACTGCTTGATGAAAAACTGTCCCTGAAGGCAACGCACATCAGCGGTTTTGCATGAATTTCCCTCTAAAACAACTCTGTCTGGTAACGTTGTGTTATTATCTCATAGCGTTGTGAATGTGCAGGTCAGAACTTGTCCACCAGAGCGTTGTGGAGTTGTTGGATTGTGTATTTGATGAGTTTGATGAGGGAAACCAAGAAATCCCATGAGCCTCTGTAGCGTAGCTCACGGCTCTGCTCCGCCGTTCTAAAAATAGCTTGCACCGACAATTAAAGGTAACGAACCTACTGCTATGACTATAGGGATTATGGCAATGGGACAATTTGACAAAATGTTGAACTATCCCTTTAACACAATCCTTATTTGAGGCTAAAACAGGTTCTTGTTCAAACTGACATCTCATTAACGGACTCTCCTGTATTTTAAAGGGAACCTCCGTGTTTTTTTTTTATCGTAGCTCCATTAATTAAAGATCAGAGCGTGTGACCGAAGCTCCATCGAACACGGACCCCACATCCTGTCGCTGCGTTTTCCAACGGTGAGCGAGCGAGCGTGGAGAACGACAGGAGGCCGGAGGGAGGGAGGGAGGAGGAGGAGGAAGAGGAGGCCATGTTTTAGAGATGTCAGGCGACGCATGATGAAAGCCGAGGATAATGAGGTTAAAAGAGCCGGAGCTTCACCTCCAGAGGACGGAGGTGTGAGGCTGACAGGACACGTTTGAAGTGGAAATGGTGACACACACACACTCTCTGTGTGTGTGTGTGTGTGGCGGAGATGTCGGTGGCCTGCCACCATGAAGAGACGCCACCGCCGCTCTTTAACCGTTGATGAGAGGACGTGGGCGTCTCCACACGTCGTCAATATTTCAACAAAGCTCGTTCGTCACATGTCGTTTAAATCCACACGGAGACACCGAGTGTGTCTGTGTGTGTGTGTGTGTGTCTGATCGGGTTTCACCTGCTCACACCTCCTCTACAACTTCCTGCTTCGTGTGATGTCACTGGAGTGGGCGGGGCTTCAGAGAATCAGAGAATAACAGCAAATAAAAGCTCAGATTTTGTTCTTTGTTTAAACTTTTACTTTGGCGGTCACTTCCTGCTGCGAGGCGAGGTTATTATAGTATTAGTGTTTTAGGAGAAAGCCTCTGTCAGACCTCTGAAGATTAACTTTTTCCCTTTTAGTTGCATCCATCCCATAATGTTCAACCTAAAAACTCAAACTAAGCTGATGTTATCTGACTCAACTTTAGTTTTACATTGTTTTGATTTAGTTCTGGTTTTTGGAAACATTTATTTTTATTAAGTGTAATTTAGTTTTAATTAACTGTAACGACCCTGCTGCGAGGCGTTCGTGGGCCCTGGTTATTTCCTGTTGCAGGAGATTTACTGGTGAAGGCTGAGTGGGTGTGTTTTATTTTTATTTTTATCTCACTTGTTCTCTGAGGTTTTAATCTTCCAGCACCTAAAATAAAAACTCCCTCCATAACTCTTCTTCCCTATCAGCTCCGTCTGAGCCTCGTATTTTAATCTTAAATAAACAAGAAGCGGCGACGCAGCCCCCGTCTCGGCCAATCAGATACAAGAGCTTAAAAACCATGAAGCCTGTGTCTGCCACGGCGGCGCAGAGACAGAGCAATTACTTATGGCAGTAATATGCATTATTATTCCAGTTGCCAGCTCCTGATAAGTGAATATGCAGCAGATGAGACCGGGTCCTTGAACCGCGTGCACCTGAACGCACCGTCTGATAATATACGGCCGCTGTTCCAGCTGCTTTTATTGTCGCCGTATGTTTCGGCGTTGGCTGCAGGATTCCTGTCACCTCAGTCATGCCCACCTCTGAGCCCCCCCCCCCCCTCCCCTTCCTGTTTTATATTCCCGTCCCGCGTTATTTATTTAGAACAATTTCCTCTCTATCAGAGGACAGGGCTAATGCCGAGTTTTAATATGTTATTTACACATAAAAACAACCTATTTACAGCAGCGGAGCATGTGTGTGCAGGAGGAGGAAAATGAATGCCCCTCCCCACCAACTCCGTGTCTAACCCCCCCCCGCATCGCCCCCTCTCCACTCTGTTATATCACAGTTTAACAATCTGGATTGCTAATAGAACCATTTATCATGGAGCGGTCATTTGTTTTATGTGAGCGGCCCCGGTCCTGTTCCCAGAGGGGGGGTTGGGGGTTGGGGGGGTGAGGGGGGGATGTTGGGAATAATGAAGCTCAAGTGAGAGAGTCACTTTGTTTAAACAGTGGATCCGTCGCCCCCTCCCACTCAATTAGGACGGACCCAGGTGCGACTGTCTCCTCCTCCTCCTCCGTCCGTCCGTCACCACCTTTGTTCACATCCGCAAAAAAATAAATAAAATGTCTTAATCAGATTAAAAACTTCTTGAGGGATTAGAAAATCTGAATCCACTGTTTACATGGGCGCAAAATCAAATAGTATATATATATATATATATATATATATATATATATATATATATATAGCGTTTGATTACTATATATATATATATATATATATATATAGTAATCAAACGCTTATATGGATCAAAAGGTACAGAAATGCTGTTTAAATAATTCAAGAAGTCCGCTTATAGAGTTCATTTTGGGTCATTTTATGAATGAAAACATGTAAAAAAAAACTATTTTAAAACTACTGTTAGCTACATGTATTTATGTTATTTCTTACTCCCATGATTCCTTGCTGGACGTGTTTGCAGTTTATGTTCAGTAAAAAATAAGAAATAAGTCACCGATCTGCACTACGAACAAACAGTAGGCCGACTGTTTTTTACTAAACTGCAATTCCCTATTTATAGTATAGGGATTAAACTTGCACGGTTAACCTGACTGCACTATGTTTGAAACATGAAATAAAATTCAGTAAATGCTGAAGCTGAACGTTTCCTTACATTGTTCTCATTGAAAAACTATACAAATGGCATTTAGATGATGTTCTGCGTGAAAATTGAAGTGAAATAATAAAAAAATCGTCTCTGCTCTGATCACTATAAACAGTTTCCACTCTAATCCAATCAAGTTTTATTCAGAATAGCAGCATATTGACGTCCAGAGTCGTCTAATTTCCCTAAAACAGACGCGAAAGTGGCTAAATTTTTCCCAATCCATGGTTTTTCCCTGCTAGGGATGCACATGATGAACCATTTAACCGATAACTTTGACCGATTCGTCAACTCGTGGGGGCGTGTCGACACGTGTAGACTTCCACTCCTACCTCCACAATTTCTTTCCGATTGAGCCAAATCAGATCAGAATCTTCCAATTGAGACGCATTTTTATTCCCATCAGCCTTTTATTCTGAATATTTGTGTCCATGTAAACATAGATACTGTAGCTGCAGACTTTTATTTTGAAGGACCAAGCTGCAGCATCCAGTCAGACTGGCAGCAGCGTGACTCCTGGACTCAAGTTCAGTGTCATTTACTGGGACTTGGCCTCAGCAGCAGCAGCAGCAGCTTTTTAGGCTCGACTCCCCCCCCACCTCCTCCCCCTCCCTCTGGCCGGGCAGGGGGCTCTGCTGCTGCCCAGCTAATAGATTCAAATGAGCGCTTGTATTTCCTCTGACAGCACACATCTGTCTGCCGGTCGGGGCCGGGCTGGGGGGTGGGGGTTGGGGGGGGCCGGGGTCCGTTGGTAATAATAATAATAATAATAATAACGGAAGGTTTTTAGAGAAAAAGAGTGAAAATGACAGAGAGAGGACGGTTATCGTTCATTCAATCTGATTTCTGCTCAATTGGATAAATGTGGAGTTATTGCCTTTTCAGCAGCTGCTGCTTTATTTAGAAATATATTATATATCATATATATCATATATATAGTGTATGATATATGAAGCACAGAGGGGCTGAAGCTGATTGGCTGCAGGCGTCGGAGCCTCTGATAGGAGGATTCAGTGAGTTTGACCCTGAGGCTGCAGGTAAACCGGTTCAGATCTGGATGTTTGAATACGTCGGTGACCTTTACCGTCGAAGCCGTTGTTGTCGCAGGTTCGAGCCCGCCCGTGCACACCGCCGCCGCCGCGCTGCGCTCTGCTCTGTAAAGTAAAGTAGGCCAGAGGAAACGAGCGGCGCTGCTAATGATTTGATGAAGCGGCTCTGGAGCCTCGTCACATACATCTCACTGAGAGTGAGTCTGTCATCTCAGAGGGAGATTGATGGATCCTCCCTCCCTCCCTCTCTCCCTCCTCCCTCCCCAGTCTTTCTGCTGAGTGTGGCCGGTCCACAGGGAGGGGCCCCGAGTACTTAGCGGCCCCACAGCTCTCTGGGTGGGGGGGCGGTCGACCTGAAGAGGCTCAGAGCCGCACACCGTCGGACTGCTGACGAGCACAGACACACAGGAGGAAGGAGAGGAGGAGGAGGAAATTATTCTAACATAATAACCATAATAACAATAATATTAATAACAATATCTGTTTATAGACTGATTTGTTTTAGATCATAAATATTGGTTCAATAAGGATTTTTATATTTTATATTTTATATTTTATTTATATATATATATATATATATATCTTTAAACAATAATCTGGTTTTATTATAACAGGATAAACTCATTCATAAATGATGACACTTTACATTTTACAATCCGGCTGCTCTGATCAATTATTAATAATCAGTTTTTTTTATTTTATTTGATTGTTCACACTGTTTTAATCATTTATAATAACTAATAATTATTATAACATGAAGAAGTTGTTTTTACACATTACATTAACCCTGTAAATCACATTAATTGATCAGAGATTGCAATGAAAACTATGTTTATTATAGTTTATATTTCATTGAATGTTAACTGAATTAAAAACAGAATTATTGATCATTTATTGATCCTAATCTTTACTGTGATTTACCACCAAAATTGAATTTGATTTAATTTTGCAGTTTGAATTAGAGAATTATTTTTATTTCTAGTGTGCGTTTTTCTACATTTTCTGATCGCATGTGAACGCAGCGCGGCTGAGTGAGTGAGGAGGGTTTTAAAAGAGCTGCTTTAGCAATAAGGACACGTCTCGTTATCGAGGGGGGTAAGTGAGTAATGGATGGTGCAGCAGAGCAGCACTGGGACCAGTGGGGGGGTGAGGGGGGGGGGGGTCAGGACCAGTGGCAAAGAAAAATGTGTCAGAGAAAAAGACGACCACTAATCTTCCTGAGAAGAAGAAGAGGAAGAGAAGACGAAGACGAAAGAAAGAACTGTCACTAACTCTTCTGGGGGTTAAAAGCAGCTCAAACGCAGAGATGGACAGAGTACTCGACCCCAGTACTTGAGTAACAGTACAAATACTACTGGTCAAAATTTACTCCGTTACAAGTAAAAGTAGCTCAGTCGACATGTTACTTGAGTAAAAAGTTGCTTTTAAAGGTACTTAAGTATCCAAAAGTACATGCTTTTAAATTTACTTTAAGTCAGAGTAAGAGTAAATTTCTTATTTTTCACATCAATGAATGACTATAATTATTTCTAAATGAATTTAAGGACCTTTTAACTCTTATTTCTGAGAATGAACTCTTTGAAAGCAGCTGCACTGATGTGCTGCTTTTAGAACCACAATGTTATTATATATAAAGCTGCAGAAACACCTAGAAAAACAAATACAATGAATGGGATCATAAGAGGACAGCAATTGTCATTTTCACGACTCGTGGTCTAGTTTTGAGTTGACAAACGCGGTCGAGAGCGTGGCTACTTTGGCGGTATCCTTATGGGGAGGGATGACGTAGATCCCAGTGGAGAGCTGCACTGTGATAGGTTTCCTTCTTTGACAAACACAGCTCGTGTCCAATAGTAAAAGACCTGAAAGTAACCAGTACTTTTCAGCCTTCCTACAAATTAACTTGAGTAAAAGTAAAAAATATTTGTCTTGGAAATGTATTCAAGTAAGAGTAATAAGTACCAGAGAAATCTAATACTCAAGTAAAGTACAAATCGTCTGGATATGTACTTGAGTACAGTACTCAAGTAAATTTACTCCATTTCTGTCCACCACTGCTCTGTAGTTGAAGCTGGTTCTGCAGCTCGAGGCCCCGGCTGTACGGCACCGTTTACCAGTAATCACAGTCGGTCAGTCGGCTCAGTGCACTGGGACTCACACACACACACACACGCGCGCGCGTGTGCGCTTTGTAAACATTTAGCTTGATGACTTTCCAAGATGGCCTGCTCCTCTTTTATCTGCAGCCTCAGTGAGATAGAGAAGTAGAAACAGTCTGTTTTTAGCCGGGCGGAGGATCGCTGATGAAAAACCCGTTGGTTGTTTTCAGTCATTACGGAAACTTGTAAAAAACTTGGCCTAGATATTTAAAAGCAGCGATGTAGAGGAAACGGTCTGGTGGCTGCAAACATGAACGTTTACTGGCCAACAACAACAACAACGCTACATAGGCTCATGGGATTTCTTGGTTTCCCTCATCAAACTCATCAAATACACAATCCAACAACTCCACAACGCTCTGGTGGACAAGTTGTGACCTGCACATTCACCACGCTATGAGATAATAACACAACGTTACCAGACAGAGTTGTTGTAGAGGGAAATTCATGCAAAACCACTGATGCGCGTTGCCTTCAGGGACAGTTTTTCATCAACAGTCTCTGTATTTCCCTCTAAAACAACTCTGTGTGGTAACGTTGTGTTATTATCTCATAGCGTGGTGAATGTGCAGGTCACAACTTGTCCACCAGAGCGTTTTGGAGTTGTTGGATTGTGTATTTGATGAGTTTGATGAGGGAAACCAAGAAATCCCATGAGCCTCCGTAGCGTAGCTCTGAGCAGCTCACGGCTCTGCTCCGCCATTCTAAAAATAGCTTGCACCGACAATTAAAGGTAACGAACCTACTGCTATGACTATAGGGATTGTGACAATGGGCCAATTTGCCAAAATGTTGAACTATCCCTTTAATCCAATGTTTTTTTTTGGTTTATTGAATTTGTTCTAAATGAATTCTCCTGTGAGTCTCAGAGTCTAAATGCAGGAACATGAACTGTAGCACAGTGAAAGGAGGGAGAAGGATGGACTGCAGCGTCTTATATAAACATGTGGGGTCGTGGGACACTCAGACTGGTACGACTGATGGATCTGCACGAGCCAGAGAGTGAGTGTGTGTGTGTGTGTGTGTGTGTGTGTGTGTGTGTGTGTGTGTGTGTGTGTGTGAGTGTTAGTTTAACTTGTGACCCAGTGAGCAAACACAGGGATCAGTGTGTGTGTCAGTGGAGTGAGTCTGAGATCAGAGGATCAAACTGAGCGTTAAATAAACACGGAGCAGGAAACAGAGTGAACACGGAGGACGATCCGTCTGAAAACCAAATGCAAAGATGCAGCCGACTGCTGCTTTATAAATAAATATAAAAGATTTCAGCACGTTTTCAATATCAACAAATTAACTTCTGCAGCTCGGAGTGCACTTCTTCCTTCCTTGACTCAATCTGTTCCCCTTCCTCCATCTTTCTTTCTCTCTCACTTTCTTTCCCTCCTTCCTTCCTCCCCTCCTTTCCTCTGTCCTTCCTTTCTCCTTCTTTGACCCAAACTGTTCCCTTTCTCCATCTTTCTTTCTTTCCTTCCTCCCTCCCTTCTTTTCCTCCATCCTTCTTTCTTCTTCCTTCCTTGACTCAATCTGTCCTCCATCTTTCTTTCTTAAATACAATTAACTTTTGATCATTCAACAAATTAAGAACTCTAAATGTTTTTTTTCCCCAACGACTTGAATTTTAAATGAAATTTGAAATTTGAATTAGAAATTTCAGTAATGTATATTGATTAACTTTTTAATGAATTCTTTATGGCTCAGATCAGCCTTCAGTCTGACACAGTCACATTTAAAACACTCAGTATCTGGAATCTGGAAAAGTTTGTATCAGGATCAGACTGATCCGATCCAACTGGGATCAAAGTAAAGACGGATTATTGATTATTGATCCTGGATGGAAAAACAAAACCAAGGTCACGTTGATCCAGATGAAACCTTTTGAACAACTGGACCTGCGCCGTCTCTTTCTCTTGTGAAGATCTCAGCTCAGCTCTGAGGAGACGGACGCCACGGCAACGGCGAAGCTCTGACCACTCATGTGCCACAGATGTGTTTGGTGCATCCACCCACTCCCCCGTCTGCATTCAGACACGGAGAGAGAGAGAGACGGAGAGACGGAGAGAAGTGACAGAGAGCAGTAAAACTCAGACTAATGAAACTGTCTCTGGAGGTTTTATCGTCTCGTATCGTTCTGGAGGAAACGGCCTCACCTCCTTTTACTGATCCACAAACTCCAGAACCAAAACAACTCATACAACCTTTACACCAAGAAGAACCTGGTACTGGTTCTTTCCCTCCACCATTCCTTCTCCCTTCCTTCATCCCTCGCTTCTTTTCCTCCATCCTTCCTTGACTCAATCTGTTCCCTTCCTCCATCTTTCTTTCTTTCCTTCCTCCCTCCTTTTCATCTGTCCTTCTTTCTTCTTCCTTCCTTGACTCAATCCATTCCCTTCCTCCATCTTTCTTTCTCTCACTTTCTTTCCTTCGTTCCTTACTTTCCTCCGTCCTTCCTTCTTCTTCTTCCTCTTCCTTCTTTCTTTCTTTCTGGGATGGGAACCGAATTCAGTACTTTTATTGGGGCCGACCGAATTCCCACCGAAGTATCAAGTATCGATTCACGTGAAGTCAAACGGTTCCATGTTTTGGTACCTGAACGCACCTTTACCTCTTATTGCCGACATCTGGTGAAAGTTTCATGTCAATAGCTCGATTAGAAATCTGAGGAATCTGAGGAAAATGTTGTTGCGTTCGGCGCTCCTTTTCCCCGCTGTACGTGGGAGGCTTTCGACGGCGTTCGACACAGGAAGTCTGGTACCAACAGTGGGCGGGTCCCACATCCAGCTGTCAATCACACGATGGATTCAGCTCTGTGGCTCGTTTCCCCTCGGACCAAACGCTCCGTTATTCCACGTTATTACACAGCGTGTGTGTGTGTGTTGAGGTGGTGACAGGCCCGAGGCGTGAACCAGCTGCCGTCGGAGCGCCGCCGCCGCTCTTTACTGAGTTACACTGGAGCTAATTGCCTTGTAAGTGCTGCAGAAAGCAGCTGGAGATTAGCAATAACAGCTAATTACCTCGGCTGCGCTGGAAATCAAAGCGGATAAACACACAGAGTGGTGTTTGTCTGCCAATTACAAATCTTTTACGAAGCCGCCGCCCGTCACAGTCGGCGGCAGCGGCGGCGGCAGAAGAGGAGGAGGAGGCGGCTTGAGTTTCAGAGAGCAAAGCAAACATTACCCGAGCAACTGTGAAAACACCATTTTGCTCTTTTATTTTTTTGTCTTTTAAGTTTTTATTCAAATCCAAGGAAAATAAATCTAAACCAAAACGTGGAATAAATATTATTCACTTTTGCAATGCAACACTATTTTACAATATTTGTCAGACGTTAGTTAAAAGAAAAGCTTTTTGTTTTGAGGACATGACCTGCTCAGTGTTGTTAAAATGCATTAAAATAAAATCTATTTCAATTTAATGTTTTCAGAAGAAAGTTCAAGTACACTTAAAGCCACTGTAGGTGGATACATATATAATGTTTATAATCTGATGCTTTTAAAACACTTTTTTACTTATTAATTCTCATTTATTTAAAACATTTTTTTATTTGTCACTGACCCATATTCATATAAATATAAATATATATAAACATACTAATCCCAGCCCATAAACAACGCAGCACGTCGCCCAACACACAAAAAAACACCTTTTCTCTTCCTCCATGATCCAGAAAACGACCCAGACCTGGAAAATGTGGAATATTTTCCCTCGTAAACGCGCTGAACTAAGCGGTTCCCCGTCATCCGGGCTCATGTTCGACTTCCACGCTCACGCAGCCGTTAAACGTGATCATGGTCTCAATAAAGTTTTTTTAAATATTTAAAATTGGAGCCAGAGTTCAGGTCTCTGACGTCGTTGATGAGGTTTCTGTCTCTTCACTGTTTTCTTTTCTTTTCTTTCTTCTTCCGCCTCCGGTCTATTTCCCTTCATCCAAACTCCTCCCACTCTCATTGGTCCTTTGTTACTGTGGCGACCCCCACGCCACCCGGAGGTCACAGCGTTGGACGTCTCCTCCCTCTCCGCCTGACTTCACCCACTCTTTGTACTTCTTCTGGGGGGGTTGGGGGTGTGGAGGCGTCTCGCTCCGTCGGCCTCACGACTTTCCCATCGCCTCAAAAACACACACAAGCTCTTCATCAGGCACAGCAGAGGATTCTGGGAAAACGGCGCCCTCTGAACTTCCTCTATCAGCTCTGACGAGATGATGTTTTTAAGAAGTGTTGGATTTGAGTTGAGCCCTCAGGGCCACCGTACTGTCTCCTCCTCTTCCTCTTCCTCCTCCTCCTCCTCTTCCTGCTCTTCTTCCTCCTCCTCCTCCTCCTCTTCTTCTTCTTCCTCCTCCTCCACCTCCTCCCCATCCTCCTCCTCCTGCTCAGTAACCTGTGAGGTCGTGGGAGTAACGACTCGTCTCTGAGTGACGGGGAAACTCGATCACCGCTGACGTCCCGCCGCCCGCCGGGCCTCCTTCTGATGCCACGGTAACAGGAGCCGCTGCCACGAGGCCGAGGCCCCGACATGAAACCGTGTCTCATGCAGAGACTGCTTGATGAAAAACTGTCCCTGAAGGCAACGCACATCAGCGGTTTAGCATGAATTTCCCTCTAAAACAACTCTGGTGGTAACGTTGTGTTATTATCTCATAGCGTGGTGAATGTGCAGGTCACAACTTGTCCACCAGAGCAGTTGTGGAGTTGTTGGATTGTGTATTTCATGAGTTTGATGAGGGAAACCAAGAAATCCCATGAGCCTCCGTAGCGTACACCTTGCACCAACAATTAAAGGTAACGAACCTACTGCTATGACTATAGGGATTATGGCAATGGACCAATTTGCCAAAATGTTGAACTATCCCTTTAAGAAGGTTTTGTGAAAGTGGGTAAATCTGAAAATGCCGCCTCAGCAGACGCCCAAAACGGATCTTCAGTGCAACTGAATGATGATGTCATACCCAGATATTCCTTGAAACGATGTTGTGTTTACATGAAACTTTTGCAAAACGAAACGAGAAACAGGTCGTTTTGGGAGAAGCAGTGGAGCGGTGAAGGATCTGAAGCCGCCGCGAGGAGCAGGTGATACGTGCAGCTCCTGCTCTGGAGGCTAATGGCTCTTTTAGACTAATCGTCCCGCTCCTCCTGTGCTTTGTCTTGGAGCCATTGGTGGCGTTTTTACCGGGAGCTAATTATCCAGAGGAAGCAGGCCGAGCCGGGACGGAAACAAGGTCAGGAAACACGAGCATTAGCCGGGCGCTCATTTATACCACCTCTTTGTTAATAAGTGGACGGAGCCGTCACAGGGAACTCATTAGACGGGACTCTGAAGATGAATCGCCGGGACGAGGACGAAGTAATAGGAGGTTTTTTATTTATTTATTTATTTATTTTGGTCAGCATTATGGAGCTGTGTGTGTTTCATCTGCTGCTCCAGTTGCAGAGGGACGCTGCTTCGTCTGAAGAGTTCCTTCAGCTGAGACACGACAGGTGAACAGTCAGAGTAAAGATGAAACTATCAGATGCACAGCTGGATCCTCGTTAAAGGAATATTGCCTCCCCCTCATGCTGATGTTTTTTATTCCTCAAAGTGCATCTGGAGACCCGGGAGGCCGGTTCCTAGTCCAACCAAAACTTTATATGAGAGTATTAGGGCCAGACACAAAAACGTCCATAAAACTACACAAAAACCATTTAATATTCCTCCACACTGCTCATCCACTGCAATCCGAGTTTACTGGAAACTACCTCATTTAGGACATTCTTACAGCCTAAACAGTCCTGTATCGCCCCAGGCAAATTCAATATAGGATTGTTTAGGCTGTAAAAATGTCCTAAATGACATTGTTTCCAGTGAACTCTGGACTATATCCCTTCAGGACACTTGGACTGCAGTGGACGAGCAGTGTGGAGGAATATTAAATGGTTTTTGTGTAGTTTTATGGACGTTCTTAGGATTTCGTTGGACTACGAACCGGCCTCCCGGGTCTCCAGATGCACTTTGAGGAATAAAAAACTTCTGAATTTCATTTTTTGGTGAACTATTCCTTTAAAGATCCTCTTCCTCCTCTTTTTCTCTGGTGCCTCAGCGGCTCAGAGAGAAATCTCTTCTTCTTCTTCTTCTTCTTCTTCTTCCTCTTCCTCATCACATCATGTTCACATTGTTTCAGCGGCTGCGGTTTGACTAAACCAAACAAACCGCCTGTTCGATTCCCACAGCTCATCAGCTCAGTTTGATGTTGAAGCTCTTTTCAGTTTCTGCCGTTTCTCTGCGACTCTTCTAGCTCAGGTTGTTTTAACCGTTTCAAAGCGTTTGTATAAAGACTGTGGAGGAAATTAGAGAGCGAGCGCTTCTGTCTCCGTGGACGGCGTGCCCGTGGTGCGAGGACGCCGGTGAACAGACGCAGGGTGTAATCACACCTACAGTCCAGCTTTTGAAGATCAGCATGTGTTTAGGAAACTCTCCTCTCTCCTCTGGGCTCCGTAAACTCAACCTGTTTACACCAGCGCTCCTTTAGACGTGTCATCGCCGCAAAAAACAAAACAAACCAAGCCCCCATCCTGTAATTTCACCTCCTCTGTGGAGATGATGATGCTGCTGGAGGCGGAGGAGGAGGAGGAGGAGGAGGAGGAGGAGGAGGGATGAAGGTCTCCTAGTGGACAGAGAGTGGGAAAGTGTTAATCTGGATTAGAAAGTCAGTTCCCCTCAGACTCGACTCCTTTGTTTCCCACCAGCTTCTGTTTAGCAGAGAGGGGGGTCAGTTTGAAGTGGGTGAAGAGGGTTTTGTGTGGAGGTCGAGTGTGAAGACAAAGGCCACGATGGAGGAGGAGGAGGAGGAGGAGGAGGAGGAGGATTATCATGTGGTTAGTGAAGATGGAGGATGGATCTGAAGCTCAGGGTGGATGGAGGCTTCTGATTGGCCGAGTCGATGCTGCTGCTGCTGCTGCACGATTTCAGTTCAGTTCATATATAAAACTGGTTGGATATTGTGATTAATTGTGCAGCCGTGCTTTTATTTTGAAGGCGGGAAGCTCTGATTTAACCTGAGCTGTTGTGTTGTTGTTGCATTTCATTGATAAAAATGTCTTTAAACCCGTTAAACTCTCAGTTTCTTATCTCAGGTCGACTGAACTGTGGCGTTAAACCTGTTGAAGCTCAGACTCCTTGGACGTCAGAGTTTCCATCACAGGTTTCCGCAAAATAAAAATATTTCTGAAATTTTCGAATAAGTACAGTTGTTATTTGCAGGTGTTTCCATTGAAAGGTGGTGTAGCCTAACCCTTTTGCGAATGAGCCGTAACTCTGGTAAAGTCTCGTCTCGCGATATATAAAACTTTTATATCGATATGTCTGGAAAACAACCACCTCATGAGAGCGTAAAAATGTTTGAGCGATATTTGCGACGTTCCCATTACCAGTTTTTAATTGCGATATTTAGGTTTTGGATTAAAGCTGGATGTTTCTGCAGGATTACTGGAGATCTGTCCTAAAGGCTGAAGCTCCTTTTTCTGTGAGTTTGACGTCCAGAGAGAAGTTGTAAAACACTGTTGGAGCGTTTCCTTGTTTCAGTTTCATATAGTTTCATTAGTTAGTTAGTTTATCCAGACGTTAGGACGGGTCGGGGCGTAAAATACGTTGATTCATTTCATGATGGAGGCTAAAATGTAGCTGCAGAAACTCTGTGTGTGTGTGTTGAGTGAACTCCTCTGAGCTCATCTCTCATTCCCTCTGATATCAGAGACAAAGCTGGTTCAGGTTTCCTGCTGCGGCCGCGTTGCGTCCGTTTGAAGGTGTTTACACAGGAGGAGAAAGGAGGAGGAGGAGGAGGAGGAGGAGGAGGAGGAGGAGGAAGAGGAGGAGAAAGGAGGAGGAGGAAGAGTAGAGGAGCAGAGACTGGTCGTCCTGCTCTTCGTCACGCATGGCGTCGCAATGTCAAACGTCAGCGGAGCAGAAACGGTGACTTCCTGTTCAACAGAACGAGTCGAGTGCTGACGAGACAACACACACACACACACACACACACCCCTCCGTCTATTTTAGTCTACTTGGTTCTCCTCTTCCTCCTCTTCTTACACCTCCTCCTCTTCCTCCTTCTCCCCTCCACCTATTCCTCTCTCTCCCCCCTCTCGCTCTTCCACTTCTTCCTCCTCCTCTTCTCTTCTTCCTCCTATTCCTTCTCCTCCTCTTCTTCACCATCCTTCTCCTCCTCTTCTCCTTCTCCTCTTCTTCCCTCCTCTTCCTCTTCTTCCTCCTCCTCCTTTCCTCCTCTTCTTCACCTTCCTTCTCCTCATCTTCTTCTTCCTCCTCCTCTTCTTCTTCCTCCTTTTCCTCCTCTTCTTCTTCTTCCTCCTCCTCCTCCTCCTCCTCCTCTCTTCTTCCTCTTCCTCTTCTTCTTCCTCCTTCCTCTCTCCTCCTCCTCTCTTCTTCCTCCTCCTCCTCCTCCTCTCTTCTTCCTCTTCTTCTTCTTCCTCCTTCCTCTCTCCTCCTCCTCTCTTCTTCCTCCTCCTCCTCCTTTTCCTCCCCTCCCTCCTCTCACTTCTCTTCTTCTTCTTCTTCCTCCTTCTCCTCCTCCTCCTCTTCCTCCTCCTCATCTAGGTCTCTGTTTAATTTACTGATGAGCCCGTTGCCTCCTCCTCCTCCTCCTCCCTCTCCTCTGCTGCTCCTCTCCTTCCTGAGGCGGCGGCGGTAATCCCAGGCGCCCCCCTGGCGAGGGCGCCGGCGGGGTAATATGGATGTTAGCAGGGGAGCGCGGTGACAGCCCCCGAGAAGAGAAGCAGCCGCGATTTAATTCATTGTATTTTAATTATCGGCGTGCCTTCCTGCGGCGGCGGCGCTCGACGGCGGCCCTTCATCACGCGGCCGTCCGGGCGGATAATAAACTTTAGCTCTCGGGTAATTACTTAATCTGGACAAACCTGTGTGTTAAGCAGCGCTATTAAGCCGCGCGGCGATCCATCAGCCGCGCGTTGGAGGTGGCTGATTAACGCCGCGCCGCAATCAGTCTTTGAACCCGCGCTAGTCTCGTTAAGTACCTAAATTACACAAACAGCATGCGGACAACACGCCGCGGCGCCTGACACGGCGAGCAGCGCAGGAGGAGGAGGTGGAGGAGGAGGACGCTGCTGCTTCACCTTCAGCCCAGTGATGCATGGAGGTGATTAACACGTGGCCTGAGAGCAGCTGACGGCGCCTGATAACTCACCGCCGCCGCCGTCGCCGCCACGCCAGGGCCGCACACTGAGGGAGGAGGAGGAGGAGGAGGAGGAGGAGCAGGAGGAGCAGGAGGAGGAGGAAGAGGAGGAGGAGCAGGAGGAGCAGGAGCAGGAGGAGGAAGAGGAGGAGGAGCAGGAGGAGCAGGAGCAGGAGGAGGAGGAGGAGCAGGAGGAGCAGGAGGAAGAGGAAGAGGAAGAGGAGGAGGTTATTTAAAGGGACAACAAGGAGTTTCTATTTGGTTATAAAACAGTCTCACGTTAATGTGGATGAATCTCCGCTACCCACACTTGTTAATGGCTCCATTTTCGATAAATATATCGTTCTGTCTCTATCGTTATTTTGTTATTATTAGTGGTGGCGGAAATGCTGGTCGAGCCGACCAGCGTTTCCTTCGTGGCGAGTCATGAGAATAACGCAGCCAAATCGCCGTTTATGGTCGGAACTACGACGGTATGTGAACCTCTTTGAACCTCTGACTTTAATTCTTGATGAATGAAAACATGAGTCTGTCTTGCGCCGGTCAAAGAATTTCACGGTGCGGAGGCTCATAAATGTAGTGTGAAAACGCTTCGCTTTTCCAAAACTCCTCGTTGTCCCTTTAAAATAACTAGTAACTAGTAACTGTAACTCAAGTTACTGAGGAACTAATGAGTAGTTACTGAGGAACTGAGGTACAGAAAATTAGAGTAGTTACTGAGGAACTAACGAGTAGTTACTGAGGAACTAATGTACACAAAATTATAGTAGTTACCGAGGAACTGAGGTACAGAAAATTAGAGTAGTTACTGAGGAACTATTACTTAATCATTAGTTACCTTAAAGTAAAGTGAGACATCAAAATGAGTAACTACTATAATTCTGTGTACTTTAGTTCCTCAGTAACTACTACTACTCTGTAACTTATTGTGACCTAAATGTTACCAAACTATTTAAAACGAGTGAAGTCGGGTCTGACAGCGTCAATAAAACCTTCAACGCACTTTGACTCAAACCGACTGGACGGCGTCACCGCCGCTGCTGCAGGTGGAGGCGGAGGCCACAGCTCTGACTTTGAGAAACCGAGCTGCGGCTCCTCCAGACACTGGAACAAACGCTAGCGAGCAGAGACTAATAGATGAGTGGAGCCTGAGCCTGAGCCCCCTCGCCCCCCCCCCCCGGCTGACGCTGCGTTCAGGGCCCGTGGGGGATCGGGGCCCCGTGAATCAGGTAAACACGCCTCTTGAACTCTCACGAGCGCTCGCCTTTTGTTCCTCCTGCGGCCGGCAGAACAATGGCGGCTGTCGCTGTGATGGAATAAGGCTGCACCGTCCGTCCCTCCTCCCAGGCCGCAGGGAGGGGGGGGGGGCATCGCCGCAGCAACACGGCCTGGATGACGAGGTCGGACACCTGACAAGGTGACGAGGATCAGGTCGGATTACAGCGTCCAGACCTGTTGTCAGGACTGAACATCAAACTCACGTCTGGTTTATTATAAGACGATAAAAACACTCACACCTGCTACAAGAGAATTAAACATATATACTGTATATACATTATACCATTAAATACCAACACAAACACAACTCATTCTCCTTAATGAGACACTGATGAGGTCATCACCTGAACCACATCTGGTTTTAGAGGAAGATTATAAAACCACTGCTGGGATGAAACATTGACATTATCCCACAAAAACTGATTTATAAACTCTTCCTGAGTTAAAATATTCTTGCTGTGTTGTTTAGGAATAAATATCAACATGTTTTCTTCTATTATTCAAGGTCTGAAAAGACTTGATATTTTTTCTTATTTAGACAAGTTTAGTCATTTTAAAGCTCTAAATGAAAATATTTTTATTTCAATTTTGGGAGAAATGTTGTCGGTAGTTGATAGAATAAATCAAACATTTTTTAAATTTAATTTTACTCAAACACATACCTATATATATATATATATATGCATATATACATGTACATATATATATATATATCTGATGTGGACTACGGCAACATGACAGAGTCAAACGCAGTATTTCCTCCTTTGAGTTTTCCTGAGTGTGACCTTTACAAGTGAAGGATTTCCACTCCTCTCCAGAACCTCGTGCTGTGTTGACCCAGATTTAGCAGCTCTTTGTCCCCCTCCCCCTCTCCCCCCTTCGCCCCCCTTCTCCCCCCTCCCTCCTTGACCCCCCCCCTCCTCCCAGCTGTTATGAATGGTGCATTAAGTCGAGCTGCTCCTTGAATGGACGCTTTAGCTCCCGCTCACTCTCACACACATTCAGACTCCTCAGAGGTGATCACACCAGACTGCAGCTACAATGGAGACACAGGGTGTGTATGTGTGTGTGTGTGTGTGTGTGTGTGTGTGTGTGTGTGTGTGTGTGTGTGTGTGTGTGTGTGTTTCTTTGTGTCTGTGTGTCTGGCCGCTGGACGTTAACAATTGTTCCTGGTGACAATTCGTCATTTTCAAGTTAAAAATCTGTTTCTGCTCGATGATCAGTTTAAACTGAAACATCTTCACATTTAAATTCACTAGAGCCGCAACAATTAATCAATTAATCGAACAATAATCGATTATTAAATTAATCGTCAACTATTGTGATAATCTAGTTTGAGTAGTTTTTAAAGAAAAAAAGTCAAAATTCTCTGATTCCAGCTTCTTCAATGTGAATATTTCTGGTTTCTTTGTTCCTTTATGACAATAAACTGAGTCTCTCTTTGGTTTGTGGACAAAACAAGACATTTGAGGACGTCGTCTGGTGGTTTGGGAAACACTGATTGACATTTATCAATATTTTTTAACATTTTATTGACCAAATAACTAATCGATTAATCGTTTAAATAATCGATAATGATAATAATCGTTAGTTGCAGCCCTAAAATTCATTTTAATCCGAGTTATTCAGGTTAAATCCACTTCATTTATTTTATGTTTTTTTGCTAGAAGCATAAATCTGACACTGTAAATGCCCGGTGTTTGTGGCGGTCCGATCTAAACGCGGCGACGGTGGCGGTCGTCTGAAGGGAATCCGGCTGAGAACGAGCTCACACACACAAAACACAATAAAACGAGACAAGAGAGCTATTTCTGTGAGGCGTTCAGGGACCGGGGGTTCTGTCTGTCCGTCAGCCTGTCAGGGCGCAGAGTGAGAGGAATGGACCTGGAATGCTGACTCACCCAGGTCCCGGGCCCCTGGGAGCGCCGGGAGGCCTCGCTCGCCGCTCGCCGCCCGGCCCAGAGCAGATAATGATCCGTGGCCCTGACCCCTCCGCTCGGAAAAATCCCAGGTCACCCGGCAACACTTGTGTGTGTGTGTGTGTGTGTGTGAGACTCAGGAAGAATTTTAATGCGGTCCAGATATCAGCTGGCTCACCTCTCCTCTCTCTCCATCTTTTCCCTCCGTCTTCCTGTCGTCTCCGATCCGGCAGCTCGGAGACGAGACACACCAGGTTGTAATTAAACCTGCAGCAGGAAGGGCGAGCGAGGGAGGACATGATGAGGGAAACACAGAGAGAGAGAGAGAGAGAGAGTTAGTCGGTGCCCTCGTGGAGCTTTTCCAAAATAAAAAAATAAAAAAACCAGAGGGGAAAAATGTTAACAAGAAACATAAACTCCATAAAGTGGGTTAAAGAGCCGCTGCGGTTTTGCTGCTATCGCTAACAGCTAATTAGCTCTGATGTTGTGGGTAAACTTCCCACGTCCGAGACGACGCCATGAAAGAGAAGACGGCCTTTAGTGGAAAATAAAACAGGGCCGTTAAAGGATGCACAAGCAAACGAACTGAGCTCGTTAAAGAGGAACCACTTGTTAAATCCACCTTCATCGCTCAAACCTGGGCCTCCTCCTCCTCCTCCTCCTCCTCCTCCTCATCGCAGCATAACAACACAAACGTGACCACAGAAACGTCTTTAAAACAAAGATTTAAACAAAAAAAACATCTTCAAAATCGTTTTCTCACCTGGAGGCTCAGACGAACCGCGGCCCCTGAACGCATCACCATGTCTCTGCAGCCCTGAATAAAATAAAAAACACACAAAACACAAAAAACAAACCGTGAATATAACAAAGACTCAGCCCCAGTTCATCTTCATCATTGATAATCTAAAGGCAATGCATTCTGGGTAAAATAAAAAGAAAGAAAGAAAGAAAACCAAATAAATGTGACGGACAGAAGCCGTCTCACAAAAGACTTTGTTGTAAAAACTTCTGGTCAGTAAACGACAGCCACCTGAGGAGAATCCGACTCGTGGCTTGTACTTGAACGCACCATGAGACGTTTAACGACATGCTATATGAATATTAAGTATAAACATATTTTTTATGAATGCCATTATTAACGTCCGTCCTCACCACACATAACATAACAAACATTCATGTATTTTCTAAATGTTTAACCCCCAAAATACCAGTTTTAGTGATAAAGGTCCCTCTTTTATCTTTTATTTTTTTTAGGAAAAACACAAAAAGTTTATTTTTTCCCATCCCACATATGCACATTATAATTTTTCTGAGCCTGAGAGTGTGAAAAATTGGCACCAATATTGATTCTCTCAAGTTGTGGCTGCACTTGAGTTCAGTGCATGAAAAAAAACAATAAAACATGAACTTTTTAAGGGATTTCAACTCCAGGGAACGGGAAAATATAAATACAACTAAAAATCTAGTTGCAATGGTCGTGTATCATTTTGAATGGGAGTCAATGGCACAAAAAAAGCAGTTTAAAAGGCGTATGAACAGTGGTGGACAGTAACGGAGTAAATTTACTTGAGTACTGTACTTAAGTACATATCCAAAGGATTTGTACTTTACTTGAGTATTGGATTTCTTTGGTACTTATTACTCTTACTTGAATACATTTCCAAGACAAATATTTTTACTTTTACTCGAGTTAATTCCTAGGAGGGCTGAAAAGTACTCGTTACTTTCAGGTCTTTTACTATTGGACACGAGCTGTGTTTGTCAAAGAAGGAAACCTATCACAGTGCAGCTCTCCACTGGGATCTACGTCATCCCTCCCCATAAGGATACCGCCAAAGTAGCCACGCTCTCGACCGCGTTTGTCAACTCCAAACTAAACCACGAGTCGTGAAAATGACAATTGCTGTCCTCTTATGATCCCATTCATTTTATTTGTTTTTCTAGGTGTTTCTGCAGCTTTATAGAACATTGTGGTTCTAAAAGCAGCACATCAGTGCAGCTGCTTTCAAAGAGTTAATTCTCAGAAACAAGAGTTAAATGATCCTTAAATTCATTTAGAAATAATTATAGTCATTCATTGATGTGAAAAATAAGAAATTTACTCTTACTTTTTAAATTTAAAAGCATGTACTTTTGGATACTTAAGTACCTTTAAAAGCAAGTACTTTTTTACTCTTACTCGAGTAACATGTCGACTGAGCTAATTTTACTTGTAATGGAGTAAATTTTGACCAGTAGTATTTGCATTCTTACTCAAGTACTGGGGTCGAGAACTCTGTCCATGTCTGGTCGTGTATCATTTTGAATGGGAGTGAATGGCACAAAAAAAGTTGAACGACCTAAAGAGAGAGAGTTATAGAAAAATAAAAACATGTCTAGGGAGGATGTGATGGGATGTGTTTATGTTCTGGTCCAACTTCTCTGACTTCACCTTGGAGAGACGAGGAGGAGGCAGAGCGAAGAGCAAACAGAGTCAGAGTGAAGCTGCTGCTCATCACTGGGGGGTTGTGGGGGGGTTGAGGCGCTGTCAGTCGTGGTTTTCCCTCCACAGTCCGTCATCCCGTCTCAGTTCAAAGAGCGAGGCGCTGCAGGTCTTTGTCAAAAGGCCCGGCTGGAGATCTTTTATGTTGGAGATGTAGGATTCCTCCGGACGGACGGAACCACTTTGATTATTTATTTATTCCACTTCTCTTGTGTGATCGCGCCAATATTTTACACGAAAGTGCTCGGCTTCGCTCCGAGACTCACGCTGCTTTATTGTAGCTCTCTCTGGCTTTGAAATCTGCTGCTCGCCTCCTTTTATTTTGTGTGTGTTTTTTTGTTTTGAAGTTTCCCTCCTTCATCTAACCCTCTCTTCTTCTTCTTTTTCCTCCTCCTCTTCTTCTTCCTATCCTCCTTCTTCTTTTTTCTCCTCCTCTCCTCCTTCTTCTTCTTCCTTTCCTCCTTCTTCTCCTCTTTCTCTTCCTCTTCATCTTCCTCTTCCTCCTCTTCTTCATCTTCTATTTGAGTGATTGCCCCACTGATTTATTTATTGAGTTTATTCTTAGTTAAATCTGTATTTTCTTTGGTCACTGTAGAACTTTAACAACATGAATCTGGTAGAAATGTAAATAAAGTGTGTCTCTCCTTCTCCTCCTCCTGCTCCTCCTGCAGCCCACCACCACATGTTCCCCACCTTCCACACGCCGATCCCCATTGACATGCGGCACCACGAGGGCCGGTACCACTACGAGCCGCACGCGCTGCACCACGCCATGCACGGGTGAGTGTTCCTCCTCCTCCTCCTCTTCCTCCTCCTCCTCATCCTCCCTGTCTCTGCTCTGACCCATCACACTCCTTCACTCCAGCTTCAGTCTTCAGTTGCATCTCCAAGGCAACGCTCAAGTGACACTGTCAAAAGATGGCGACGACGCTGTGACGTCCAAAGTGAATAATCAGTGCAAAGTCTGAAGTCTGAAGAGTGACAAACCTCCTCTTCCTCTTTCTTCTCCTCTTCCTCCCCTTTCTCTTCCTCTTTCTCCCTCCTTCTCCTCCTCCTCTTCCTTCCCTTCCTCCTCCTCTTTCTCCTTCATTTTCCTCCTTCTTCTCCTCTTCCTCCTCTTTCTCTTTCTCCCTCCTTTTCCTCTTCCTTCTCCTCCTTTTTCTCCTCCTTCTCTTCCTCTTTCTCCCTCCTTTCCCTCCTCCTTCTCCTCCTCCTCTTTCTCCCTCATTTTCCTTCTCCTCCTCCTCTTCCTCTCTCCTAATCCTCTTCCTCCTCTTCTTCTCTGATGTTTCTGTCTCTCTGAAACTTTATACTTTTTTTTATCTGACAAGTCTTTGTAGAAACTACTCCACCAATCAAAGCTGCATGGTCGCCCATCAGTCTCCATGGCAATGAACTTTAAAAAATGTTGCCACACAAAATGATCACTTTAACATCCAGTCTGTGATACATATATACATATGACACACAGACTTTTAATGACAATTCAGTAGAAATAGTGAATTATTTTGTTTAAACGTGCGTGAGGCGTTCAGTTGCTTCAGTTTTTTTCCCCATTAAACTAACTAACTGAGATTAACCGTATGAGTAAATGAGTAAAAACCCATATTGTTGAGATTTCCTCCAGGTGATAGTCCAGACCTTTTGTTCAGCCTCTCGTGTGAAACCTGAAGCAGTGAATTAATGCGGCCGCGTTCGGCCTCGCTCCATCACTGACGGCGTCCAGCAGCTCTTTATATTCATTAATGGCTTGTTGTGTGGACTTAATCTGTGTGGTGCAGCCATGTTGCCCCCGAGCCAGCGCTGTAATTAAACCCCCCCCCACCCCCCACCCCCCCTCAGTGTAGAGGTAGAGGTCAGGGCCGCGGCTGCAGCGTGTGGCGGTGCTGGGGCTTCAATCACTGACACTGGCCCATTTATTTACTTTCCTCTTATACACAACATCCCACCACACAGGACTCTGATCCGTCGCTGGGAAATCCCCGTTTTTGTTTCGCTCGGAAAACTGCAGCGGTTCACTCAAACATCTGGTTTTAAACCCTCCTCTCCTCCTCTGTGTCTCTAACCCTCCTCTCCTCCATGTGCAGTTGTTTCCAACGAAGCCGGTGAGAAATCAATCAGTATTTCAGTATTTCCACCTTAACTCTGTAGTATTTCCACCTTAACTCTTTAGGATTTCCACCTTAACTCTGTAGTATTCCCATCTTAACTCTGTAGAATTTCCACCATAGGTATTTCCACCTTAACTCTGTAGTATTTTCACCTTAACTCTGTAGTATCTCCACCTTAAAGCAGAAGTAAGCGATCCGGTCGTTTTGGCTAATGCTGCGTTCCAGGCAGGCGTAAATTACAGCTTCAAGTCACAACTTACGACTTTGTAGCGTTCCAGGCAACCCACTCGTGTTTTTCCGACCTGTTTTACCTGTGAAAGTCACTATAACGGCCACTCGTAACTTCTGACCCGTGAACTCGTACCAGATCGAACTGGTACAACTTCACAGGTCGGAAAACACGAGTTACGGGCTGCCTTGAACGCACCATAACAGTCCTCGTCCCTACGTCACCACATTCACGGCGTCCCTTGGCTGCACACACAGCCCTGCATGCCGTTCTCTCTCCTCATTGGATAAAAACTGTAGGATACGAGAAATGTTTTCTCCTCGGCTCAGAGCAGAGCAGAGTGACTGACAGACCCGTGTTTCGGTCCAAACACTCTATGTAAGTGATTGCTGTCGGAAGATATAACTATTTAAGACTTATATTAACACAAATATATCACTTACTTCTGCTTTAACTCTTTAGTATTTCCACCTCCAACTCTTTAGGATTTCCACCTTAACTCTGTAGTATTTCCACTTTAACTCTGTAGGATTTCCACCATAGGTATTTCCACCTTAACTCTGTAGTATTTCCACCTCAACTCTTTAGTATTTCCACCTTAACTCTTTAGGATTTCCACTTTAACTCTGTAGTATTTCCACTTTAACTCTGTAGGATTTCCACCATAGGTATTTCCACCTTAACTCTGTAGTATTTCCACCTTAACTCTGTAGTATCTCCACCTTAACTCTGTAGTATTTCCACCTCAACTCTTTAGTATTTCCACCTCAACTCTTTAGTATTTCCACCTTAACTCTTTAGGATTTCCACCTTAACTCTGTAGTATTTCCACTTTAATTCTGTAGGATTTCCACCATAGGTATTTCCACCTTAACTTTGTAGTACTTCCACCTCAGCTCTTTAGGATTTCCACCTTAACTCTTTACGATTTCCACCTTAACTCTGTATTTCCACCTCAACTCTTCAGGATTTCCACCTTAACTCTTTAGTATTTCCACCTTAACTCTTTATGATTTCCACCTTAACTCTGTATTTCCACCTCAACTCTTCAGGATTTCCACCTTAACTCTTTAGTATTTCCACCTTAACTCTTTATGATTTCTACCTTAACTCTGTATTTCCACCTCAACTCTTCAGGATTTCCACCTTAACTCTTTAGTATTTCCACCTTAACTCTTTAGTTTTTCCACCTTAACTCTTTAACTCATGGAGCGATGGATAAGGTTATTTATCATCTACCATGTTACCATGTGTATATCTGTGTAGTCTTATTTGTCATCAACAAGAGATTACGGGTTACGGGGCGCGTTACGTTTGTGTGGCGGTGTCGCCATGGAGACGAGAGCTGGGACATCGGGTCGGAGGCTCTGATCTTACGAGGTTGGTTTTCAGCCAAGAGACGCTCCATTCTCCCTGGAACTAGTTACAAGGCATTGATTTAACCAGAACTAGGACTCTGGAGCTGGAGACAAGGGACACATGGAGCTGAGTTAAGGTGGAAATCATCTTTAAGGTGGAGTTCTTCTTTAAAGAACCGATCGGAACAAACTCTGGAGCAGAACATTTACAACCTGCAACACGTTACTTGTTACCTTCCCCAAAAAGTTAGAGTTATTACATTATAAAGGTAACTAATTACCAGGAAAAGTAACTATTGCAGCTTTTAACGGGTGTATTATTATTTTGTGACGGGACTTCGTGAGTCAAGTAATGGTTATAATGGTTTTAACGGGGAAACAGAAACGATGTTGATTACTGGCGTCATTTATTCCCATCACTGGTCGTGGTGCGTTCAAGAACCTCCGCAGGGGAAGCGTTGTTGTTGTTTTCATTGAGAATGGAGCGCGGTGACCTCCTGAGCTCGCCGTGGCACAGTTTTGAAGCTGTGAAGTTACTTTATCACCGCGGAGGAAAAGAGAAAGAAGAAGAAAAAGTGGCGGCGTCCGGGACAAAAAAAGTCAATAGACTTCTCCAAATAGTCCTCTTCCATTTAAATTCACAGATTTGATGGTGATGCATACTTCGCGCCTGGCGGCAGCAGGGCTATTCATCACGGCGGCCGGGAGGCGGGGGGAGGCGAGGCGAGGGGAGGGGGGGGGCGGCTGTCCGTGGACTCGGCCACCTTGATTAATGTGATTTGATCTTGACAGTGGACCCCTAATTCATCAAGACCTTGATCTGGCTGTCGCTCCCCCCTGCCTGAGCCAAATTCACCTAATTACAGGAACATTGCGCAGCAAATTAAGTGCGGTGTCATTTGTCGCCTGGTGCGGCACTTTATTATCCAGCCGTGGCAGCGTGTCAGAGGTCCCCTCCTTGATTGTCTAACATGACATGTCGCCGCTGTCCCCTTTATCATTGTTTGCATATAGCGTAATGAGAGGGCTGGTTATTTTGTCAAGCCTGTCATAAAAAAAGCAGGCAAGGGGAAGCTGCTGCTGCTGCTGCTGCTGCTGCTGCTGCTGCTGCTGCTGCTGCTGCTGCTGCTGCTGCTGCCGCTGCCTCCACCGCCAGGAGGAGGAGGAGGACGGACGGGACAACACATCCAGTTAGGAGTTAGGAGAGAAGTGAGAAATTCAGCCCATTGTTCGCTCAAATCAGCTGATAACAACGTAAAGACGTGGACAAAATAATTTGTACCGTTGTGTGAAAGAAAGAAAAACCCACAACTTGTCACTGGAACAACTTGATTGAAACTGACTAAAGTGAAAGGACGAAAGCAGGAACGCTCTCCCAGGAGGTTAAGGACCAACTGTTCCTACTGTGAAACACTGATCAGGCTCGGTTCTGCTCTGGTTCTGCTTTGCTGCACTTTTAAAATCTTTACTTTAAAATATGTGCAGGGTTCAATGAAATCTCAAAGTGTTCTGCAGCCAGATGTGCTGCCCAGTGTCTGAGTCTCAGGACACGAGGTCAAGACCCAAAACAGAGAAGAACTAAACACTGGACGGTTCTGAAGTGGCCTTCTCCTGTGATCCTGATCTGAACAGACAGTTTGATCACCAGGAGTCGACAGGTGCAGAAGCCTCACCTCCAATTTCCACCGGATCTGTCTCCGCTCCGTTTGACGCATCAAACCCGAGATCACAGAGAACTACAAACTATGGCGATAACATATGTTTAAAGTGAGATTAAACAACAGCTCACTTTGTCTTTCTGAGGTCGATTACTTTCAGTTTGTGTTAGATCAGGTGTGTTGTATGGTAAAATATAATAATAGTAAAATAATAATAATAAAAAGTTCTCCAGCTCCAGGATTAATATTTTCCTGTTTAGCTTCAGGTTCCTCTGATTGATTGATTGATTGATTGATTGATTGATTGATTGATTGATTGATTGATTGATTGATTGATTGATTGATTGATTGATTGATTGATTGATTGATTGATTGAGTGAAACAAACGTTGACAAAGTGATGATTCACGATCGTAAAGTTTGTCGTTGCGTTTTATTTTGAATTTTACCGGATGCTCGGTGCGTTTGAATTGGAATTGGAAATGCTCTGATTGACTTGAATGGGATCGAATTGCTGCGGCGTTGGCAATGGAGTTGTAACGGAGTCGGAGCAGAGACGGATCCAGTGGAAATTGTGGGTTATTGAGAGTTACAGAAATCATCTGACTGCAGGGATTGGCTCCTAAGGCTGTGCAACTCAATATCAAGTTAGATGAAGTTAAGTGTCGAGGTCTGTTTCATCAGTTAGTTTTTAAACTACCGTAAATTCTCCAATTGAAGCTTTTATATTCTTCAGCTGCTGAACCGACCCGTCTTCTATCAGAAACAGGCTTTTATTTAATTTAGAACAAAGATGAAACTCCTCTCCACTGGTTCAGATCCAGAGCAGCATCATTTACAAGTTTAACCAGCACCGATTACACACTCGTTGTGGGTTTTTCTTTCTTTAACAGAGCGGTTCCAACGTCTGTTTTATCACGTGATGCATTTGAACGCAGCAACAGGAAGAAGAAGCTGCACTTTAATCTCCAGGAGTAAATAACAAACACCAGACATCATCAGACAGGACTGAGCTCTGTCTTTCTTTCTTTCTACTCTGTCTCATCAGCACCTGTGGGTCCCTGTCGAGGCCTCGGCTGCTGATTGTTCAGTCTAATCTCTGAGTTGCTGTAAACTTCAAACAGCAGCAGCTCTTCATGTTGTAGCATCGGCTCCCCGAGGTCGAACCGCTCGACACGTCAGACGGCCCCGCAGCTCTGAGCTCCTGTCTTATAAACGTCTCAACGGCTCAATCTGAAGGAGTAAAACACCTCCTCCTCCTCCTCCTCCTCCTCCTCCTACGTCTTCTCTGCTCCTGTCCTGGCGTCACCTCAGGTCGCTGGACTTGTGAACGTTCAAGAGCACAAACGTAACGGAGGCGCCGTCTTCTGTTTGTTTGTATCTAGGTCATTTCTCCCCGTGCACGAGGAGGGGGGAGGCGTTTGGGGAGGGAGGGGTGGGCGGGGGGGTTGTTGCCTGTTAAGTTTGAGGCGTTGGACTCATAAACCTACAGTGGGAGTTTATTCAGCAGCCGAGCAGCGCGAGACGTGATTTATCTAAATCACAGGAGCTCCCTGAGCCCCGACACCGGAGACGAGACTCACTGTCACACGGTAATTCATCTCTGGTGTCGCCCACAACACACACACACTGAACACACACTGAACACACACACACACACACACACACACACACACACACACACACACACACACACACACGCTGTGGTTGCCTGCCTGCAGAGGAACGCCATTCACATCCAAACACATCGTCGTTGTCGTCGTAGCTCAGGAACAACTTCCACCTCCAGCTCCTCTCACTCGACTGGTTCATTTGTCTTTAACAGATTTTATAACGACCGCAGAGTTGATTAATTAAAGAAAACATCAGTTCAAAGCAGCGGGTTTTGGTTTTTGGGGCCAAAACCGAGATATAGAGAAGTAAAATACAGTGGTGGACAGTAACGGAGTAAATTTACTTCAGTACTGTACTTAAGTACATATCCAGAGGATTTGTACTTTACTTACTCTTACTTGAATACATTTCCAAGACAAATATTTTTACTTCCCATAAGGATACTGCCAAAGTAGCCACGCTCTGGACTGTGTTTGTCAACTCCAAACTAAACCGCGAGTCGTGAAGATGACAATAGCTGTCCTCTTATGATCCCATTCATTTTATTTGTTTTTCTAGGTGTTTCTGCAGCTTTATAGAACATTGTGGTTCTAAAAGCAGCACAACAGTGCAGCTGGTTTTAAAGAGTTAATTCTCAGAAACAAGAGTTAAAAGGTCTGTAAATTCATCTAGAAAAAAATATAGTAATTCATTGATGTGAAAAATAAGAAATTTACTCTTACTCTTACTAAGTAAATTTAAAAGCATGTACTTTTGGATACTTAAGTACCTTTAAAAGCAAGTACTTTTTTACTTTTACTTGAGTAACATGTCGATTGAGCTACTTTTACTTGTAACGGAGTAGATTTTGACAAGTAGTATTTGTACTCTTACTCAAGTACTGGGGTGGAGTACTCTGTCCATCTCTGGTAAAATATCAGTCAACTCTGCAGGAAAACGTGTGAAAAAGCCTCTTGGTCTGGATGAGAGGTTTCTAAATGACGACATCATCATCATCATCGTCACCTGCACTTTAATCTGTGACCCTGAACTGAGTGTGAGTGAGTTATTAAAATCGCAGCCATGATGAAGTCACGCAGCTCATTAACGGAGCTGATATCATGTGAGCACCTGCTGCAGCCGGAGCCAGGGAAAAAAAACAAAAAACAACACAACACTACAACACTACAGAGGAGAAGGTCACGTCTGCCGCCAGCCAGGTGTGAACGCCGTCATGCTTCGTTAACCTAAACATTACAACCTCACAGCGAACGCAGGTCCACAAACCCAGACGACGGAGAGATCGCAACAGGAAACCTGATGGATCTGCACGAAAGGAAAAGTCCGGTCCAATGAGACACAACCTAAGATTATCAACATAATAGAGGTGACAGCGCCCCTGGAGGTCTGAAGGAAGGAGTACAATGATGCAATCGAGCTACAAAGACCAGAGATACGAAGCTGTCGGCCGTCTCCAGAGGTTAAAGGAATAGTTCACCAAAGAATGAAATTCATCTGGACCCGGGAGGCCAGTTCCTAGTCCAACTAAAACTTTATGAGAGTTAATAGGGACTGACACAAAAACATCCATAAAACTACACAAAAATGTAATATTCCTCCACACTGCTCATCCACTGCAATCCAAGTGTCCTGAAGGGATATAGTCCAGAGTTTACTGGAAACTACCTCATTTAGGACATTTTTACAGCCTAAACAGTCCTGTATTGAATTTCCCTGGGGGCGCGTGAACGTCAGAGCGCAATCCAGGACTGTTTAGGCTGTAAAAATGTCCTAAATGATGTAGTTTCCAGTAAACTCTGGACTATATCCCTTCAGGACACTTGGATTGTAGTGGACGAGCAGTAAGGAGGAAGATTACAAGGTTTTAGTGTAGTTTTATGGACGTTTTTGTGTCAGGCGTCACACAAATGACTGAATTTCATTTTTTGGTGAACTATTCCTTTAAGTGATGTTTCCTGAACCAGAACCGAAGCTGCAGCTGGAACAAACTCTGTATTCAGTGTTTGGATCTGAGGGCGTCTTCAGAACCTGGCAAGTTGTTTTACTGAAACGGGGAGAGCTCTACTCCATGGTTTCTGTTTTTCCCGGGTATATAACCTCCTTATTCTGGGTTACGATTTCTGACCAATGAGAGAAGAGTTTGACCGGTTGGGAACACAAACGATGACCCAAAAGATAAAAACATGCAACAGTTGCATCGTTTTGAATCGAAACAAAGCCGACAATCCACAACTTTGTGGTCTTCCTGTGACAGAGCGATGCGACTCTGTCCAATCAGATCAGAGTATGTACAGGTCATGTGACCAAGCCGTCGACTGGTTGTTGCAGCAGCAGCAGCAGCTTGTTATCCCAGTAAACACAGACGGACAGGCTGAGCTCACCTGCTGGCGGTTACATGATGAGAGCATGATGAATTATTGACTCACTCTGAGGGGGTTATTATCTTTTTAGGAGCAAAACCAGATCTTTATCTTCTGCTCAGAGACAAAGACAGAAAACATTGCCTCAGTCGTGATGCAATCCCAAACCGTCGGTGCTTGCTGCCGCTAATGAAGCTCTGGTCGGAGACGGGGAGACAGAGCCAAGACGGAGCGGCGGCGGCCAAGCTCCGGATCTGACAGGAATTAACTTCAGACTCCGATTTACTTTAAAAAGCAAAACAAATAAAAACAGTTTGTTTCTTTGTTTTTGTGCTGACGGCGACTTTGGCTCCGGAGGCCACTGTGAAACATGAGGTCAGCACATTTACAGGATTAATAACACCTTTACCTGCTCTTACTCCTAATGAATCCTCTCTTGTACAGTTTTACAGTTTTACAGTGTTTCAGTTTTCATTTGAAGTATGAAGTAAAAGATGCAGCTGCAGCTGGAGGAGGATCTGACTCTCTGATGCTGATACAGATGTGAACCTGGTGATTAATGAACAGCTTCATCGATTTATTGCAAACAGTGAAAGAAAGAAATTAGTATGAGTTTGGAGTTTTAGCTCCTGGAGCTGCGTTTTATAACGATATGAGAACATCTCCAATAAAAAAAACTGGCTGAAACAAGTCGGCACAGGGCTTTCTGTGCTTTTATTTTGAAATATTCAGTGTTGTTGCTGCTGCCGTCGCTGCAACCTGTTTGTACATGAACTTTAAAACACTACATTTCATTTTAGTGTGTTTTTATATAGATTTTTATTGTGTCAGAACTAGGGATGTCACGATTATTGTCAGAGAAATAATCAAAGTATTACGATTGTCACGATTATTATGCATTAATTGACTGGAGTCACAGTCGAAACTGTCAAGCAGGTAACATCATTCTTGATTTCATTGTCTCAACACGAGAAAAAAATAACTAATATATACGAGAAGACAAAATGAACATAATCAATCTATTTGCAGCATCTGTTAATATAGGACCGATAATTAATCCCCCAAGGGAAATGTTTTCAATATTAACGTCATTAATTGTCCAAACGGCGTATTTATTTTGACGTGTGGACAAGATAAACGGATATTTACCAGAGACGTTCTATATTTGTCACGTCGCGCACCACAGCTTTTTGTCAGGTTACTATAGTAAACAATATGCTATTTCCTCTCTCTCACCACTTTGTTTACAAACAGTTGTGGAAGAAATGGACGTGTACAAGATAGTAGAGCTTCTATCAGTGTTAACAGGACTTCTGACCTGTTTGTAAATAAATGTACAGGTTCTGTTACAGAGAGACAGAGGCGATGGAAAGCGCCATGGCAGCCACTTCTACATAATCCAGACGATCCTGCAGACCACGCTGGTTTTGGAAGAGACGCGGTCAGCGCGGTTATGACACGTTCTACAACAGCGTTTATGCGTATTCGTGTGTGGACATAGATATTTTAATACCGAGAATATTTGACAGTAAAAAAAAGTCTCTATATAAAATTCACATCATCGTCATCGCTCCATCCATCACAGTTTCTCTCTACAGTCGAGCCAACTCACGTCAGACGACACCGCCAACGCCTCCAGGACATAAGTCTGACCCCCCCCCCCCTTTGTCGTCTCCACGGTGACCCTGAGTTCACCCCTCCCAGATCAAAAGCCTGATAGAGGAACTGAGTTAGACGTGACATCACCCTCCGCCAGAGATGGCAAAAGTACCCAGATTCTTTACTTGAGTAGAAGTAAAATTACCTGTGTAAAAAACGACTTTGGTAAAAGTTAAAGTACTGATCCAAATATCTACTCAAGTAAAAGTAAAAAGTACAGGCTCTGAAATGTACTCAAAAGTATTACTAAAAGTAAAAAGTATTTCTATTGCACGATTCACTGCAAAGCTAATAACCACACAATAATTCATCAGGAATCCATTTCATCAATGTTATTGTTTGAACAAACATTAACTTTACCTGCCAGACACAAGATGTATCCTAAAGTACTTCACTATAGTCAATCGTAGGCGTTTGTATTGTACAAATGAGAACAAAGAGAGCGAGACGACCCGGCGGCGTGATATGACGACCCCGACCCCGCTGAGGAGGAACTATGAAGCTCGATTCGAGCTGTAATTTTATTTTGCCGCAGAATTCCTGATATGTATATAAAAAAAGTAACAAGCCTTTTTGGGAAATGTAAGGAGTAGAAAGTACCGATATTTGCGTTAATGTACTGAGTAAAAGTAAAAAGTTATCAGAAAAATGAATACTTCTATAAGTACAAAGTACCTGAAAATTCAACTTAAAGGGACAATGAGGAGTTTTGGAAAAGCGAAGCGTTTTCACACTATATTTATGAGCCTCCGCGCGCACCATAAAATTCTTTGACCGGCGCAAGACAGACTCATGTTTTCATTCATCAAGAATTAAAGTCAGAGGTTCAAAGACGATCACATACCGTCGTAGTTCCGACCATAAACGGCGATTCGGCTGCGTTATTCTCATGACTCGCCACGAAACCGAAAGTAAGGAAACGCTGGTCGGCTCGACCAGCATTTCCGCCACCACTAATAATAACAAAATAACCATAGAGACAAAACCATAGATTTATCTAAAATGGGCCCATTAACAAGTGGTAACGTAGATTCATCCACATTGATATGAGACTTTTTTATAACCAAATAGAAACTCCTTGTTGTCCCTTTAAGTACAGTAACGAAGTATTTGTAGAGTATTTGCTTCATGGGTCGTAATGTTACACAATTATTAGGGTTGCACATCTCTCTGTGATAAACGATTCGATATGAATCTAGATACACAGATTACGATTCGATTCAAAAACGATATCCTTTTAATACAGACCGATTCGATCCGATTCGATACAGTGTAGGACGATTCGATTCTACGGTTAATATTTGTTGTAGGCTAGATATTTTATAAAATAAAGAATTGACTATCTTACAGTAGTACTACAATATTTTTTCAAATATATCCCCAAGCATTGTTGCTTTAAAGCACTGGCCAAAAAAAGATAGAAGAAAAAGAGAATAACAACAAAATCACATGTCAATGTATTTATTCTTTGACATGGACCAATATCTGTGAGAACGTTTTTGTAATTAGCCCTTTTCCACCGAGCTGGTTCCGGTGCTGGTTCGGAGCCAGTGCCTGCTCAGCACCAGTTCTTGGTTCAGCACCAACTCCTTGCTGGGTCAGAGCTAAGAACCGGTTCTTCCAGGGGCTGGCAGCGGAGTTGCCTTAGCAACAAGACCGCTACGTATTACGTTTGTTTATCGATGAAGCTAACTAGCTGAGCTACAGGCGGTGGCTAACAGCAGTGGCGCCGCCAGCCGGAATCCTGTACGCACTGTGCGTACAATTTTTTTCATAGGTGGAAAAAAAAAGAAGCAATTTTGTTTATTTTGAGCGGGTGTGATAAAGACGCTTGTTGTTTGTAACAGGCTAAACGTGCTGAGTTCATTGATTGTTAAACCAATCAGTGGAAGCCTAACGTAAAAGCCAGTGATTGTCGTTTACATCATGTCATCTGTCTCTTTTTGATTTCTGGTGCCTATTACACTACCGCTATGTGATGATTACGCCCGGTCCAGTATAGAAATGTCAAAAAGACAGTTGAGCCTTTTCCAGGCATTTAAAAAAAAAAAGAGAGATCCAAACCCACGATCACAAACACGCAGCAGAGCAGCGATAATGAAGGTCTCTCCTCTCTAGCTCCAAACTCACTCGTCTGCACCGCGATTATGGACTCATAAGTGCCGATTCCAGGTTGAGCCCCCACTGGGGGAGCCTCGGCCCATCAGCTGTGTGTCTGTGGGTATGTGTAACCCGTATGTGTGTAGCCTGTGTGTGTTAATCTCTCACGCGCTCTGTTAAGATGAATCAACACAAACCGCTGCAGAGCGCGAGCCTGGCACAGAGGTGCGCGCTCTGGCGCATCTGGCACAGTCGGTTAACGGCACCGAAAGGAAACTGGCTCCGCTCCGCGGCTATTTCGCGTCCGACGTCTATGTTAAGCACATGTTGTTATTGATATTGTAGCGTCCGACCCGACGTAACTACAACAACATAACACAAACTTATCTGACAGCTCTCTCACTTTTTCCTCTGCTCCTCCTCACTCACCTACACACACTGTCTTCCTCACACTCACCCCGGCCCCTCAGCTTCTCATCCAACCATACCCTACCTGCCCGTACACATTCACAGTCAGTCAGGAATCACACAACTTAAACATCACAACAACATTACTGCGGGGTCGCAACAATATTTTCAGTTGTGCAGTATATTATGACAAGTCCCATTGCTACGTGGCATGATGGGCACAGCGACCCTCCCTCCCCCCCCCCCGAAAAAAAAATTGTTGCAGCCTATTTGCCGTTTCTGTGCGTACATTGAAATTGAATCCTGGCGGCGCCACTGGCTAACAGCAGCTAACGCTCATATCAAAATATACGTCGAAACGTAGTTGCCGGTCGCGGCGATTACAGCGAAGACGGCTGCTTTTTTTCAGCCAGAGTTATCGCTCATTAATAGCCTAGTCTGCTTCCACGTCGGGTCCAGTGTTCAACACCCGCAGGTTGGACCAGGTTGTCTACCTGTAGCAGGCAGCAGAGACAGGAGCAGCTCCTGGATGGGGAGTGTGCTAATAGCAGCAGCAAAGCTAACATCACGACGTCATCTGTTAAACCCCCCGTCCCCTCCGTTATTGGACACAACATGAAACTACTCCAGTTAGCGAATTGTGTTATAACAAAGATATTCGCAGGAAAAAAATTGTTTATACGTGGCCCGTTGATTGATTTATGAGCTATTAAGACACCGCTAACGGCTAAGCACTCTAGCCCATAGCGATAACCGGTTCATGACTCTACAACCGATTCATCTAGGAATTCATGGCTAATTTGTATCGATTCAGGAGGCTGCTACCGATACAGCCGAATCTCTCACTTGTTAAACCGAATATCCGGTCGCATCGGTTTATCGTTCACAACCCTAACAATTATACGTAACGAAGTATTTGTACTTTGTTACTTGCCATCACTGCCCTCTGCTCTCAGGTTTACAGTTTACATGTCAGGATGTGTGGCTGCGCTCTGATTGGCTGATGTTGTTCTCTTTGTTCTGCAGCCACGGCGGCCTGACGGGCAGCCCCGTCATCTCCGACATTTCCCTCATCCGCCTGTCACCCACCGCCGCCGCCGTGGCGACCGGCGACTCCCCGTTCAGCCCGCCGCACCACCCGTATGTCAACGTCAACCCCCACATGGAGCACTACCTGCGCTCGGTGCACGGCAGCCCCACGCTGTCCATGATCTCCGCCGCCAGAGGCCTCAGCCCCGCCGAACGTAAGTCCACCGCCAACCTTTCACAATAAAAGCACACACACACACAGAAGAGCTTGAGTCCACCTCGGACCTTTCACAATAAAAGCACACACACACAGAAGAGCTTGAGTCAGGCCGGATGTATAAGTCCACCTCAGACCTTTCACAGGGCTCCAGACTAACTTTTTTGACTAGGAGCACAGTGGCCCCTAACTTAAAATTTTAGGAGCGCAAGCAGAAAATTTAGGGGCGCACACCAAAATCGACTTGCAAAGTAAATTTGCACATTTCCTCTAATTTTCACTGTATTACTGATAAATACTGCACTTTAGGCTGCACTGACCAATAACAGAACAAGTAGACACACCACTTGTGGTAAACTCATCCTAGAACAGACCCCCCCCCCCCCCATTGGGGATAAGGTGCCTGTGTAGGCCAGGCCTTGTTGGCCTCCTTGTCTGCTGACCCTGACTGAGCCACATGTGCACGGACTCCTTGGCATCAAACCTCCTCCTCACGGCCCAAAAAAAAAAAGGATCGATCGATCAACAATCAATCAATCATTTCCGAGCCTAGTCTGTGCAGCGCGTTCTGCAGCGCGAGTCAACCTGCTTCGTTGCCTTGTGACGATTTGAGTACCGCTGCTGAGAGCGTGAGCATATTATGGGATGTTTAAGGTTTGTAGCGAGCCGTCGAAAAAAAAAAAAAATGCAGGTGACATAGCACACACACACACGCAGGTCACCGGTCTGTGTGTCTCCTGCTGTTTCACACGGAGCTGCGCTGCGGAAAGACGTCTCCTCCGAAATGTAGAGAAGAGAAACACACTATTCTTTTCACACATTAGCCAATCACAGTGGTCATTAAAAAAAAAATCTGCAAATTTACTGGTCGCACATGCGCGAGTAGATGAAAAATTTACTCGCACTGTATCAAATTTTAGTCGCAAAATGCGACCATTTAGTCGCAGTCTGGAGCCCTGTTTCACAATAAAAGCACGCACACAGAAGAGCTTGAGCCAGGGCGAATTAAGTTCACCTTTTACTTTTCACAAGGGTTTTCAGAGCCGACACGGTAAAATATTTAATATTAAATTTTTAAAAAAGGAAGAAATCTGAGAAAATTAATGATTAAGTGTAAAAACTGAATATTTCATGACGAGGAAAGACTAAATAATGACAGACTGATGGTTCCTATGGAGAAGCGATAATGACCCTGCAGCTGTTTCCAACCTGAGCTCCAGACGCAGCCGGAGCCACATGATGATGATTAACTTCATGTTTTCACAGTTTTCCCTCATAAAACATTTATATCACTCATTTCAGGATCTTTTTAACCTTTTCAGAGCTTTTAAAAAGCATCTTTAAAACGAAACGATGTGAGTCAGAGAGTGAAAACCCGGTGAAGCGAAGCTGCTGTGGACAAACAGCAGAGGAACCTTGACCTGTTACCTCTTACAAACACAGAGTAAACCCTGTGGAAACTGATAAAAGCAGAAGAAGAAGAAGAAAGTGGCGGCGGCGGCGCTGCTGAATACTTATCCGTCCTGTGCAAACCGGGCCGGACGTGATGACAAGTCTGAATTACAATAACAGATCGCAGCGCGGCCGCTCGCCCTCAGATAAATCTTCTTTTTACAGTCTGTCAGCGCTAATGTGCCGCCGCTGCTTTTAAACTTAAATAAGCGCCCGCCGCCGCCGTGCACGCCGTGCGCCGAGATCGGGCCGTGATAGAGCCGAGAGCGGATGGAGGAGGGAGGGGTGGGGGGGTGAGGAGGTTAATAGCTGCTGAGAGACAACGAGGCCTCGGCTCCGGCTCTGGAGCTGAAGTTTTATGTTTTCCAGGTGAACTCTGTTTTTTTTTTCCTGTTGGACGGTCGGCAGGTGGAAACTGGATCCTGCGAGCGAGAGGCGAAGGCATGAAGTCACAGAGAGAGAGAGAGAGAGAGAGAGAGAGAGCTCAGAGTCCTGATGTCGTCTGAAACATCGCTTAGTGGGGGAGGGGTGGGGGGTAAATCCATATCGCAGCCTCAGTGGCCCTGATGCTTCTAAAGCTCTTCACAGTGTCCAGATGTTGCAGCTGAACACAAACTGTGACGCAGTCTTATACTGTATAAACTCATTAAAACTCATTAAAAAAACAACTTTTTAGTTCAGTTTCCTGCTTCGTGTTGTTTAGTTGCACGGAAAAAAAACTTTAACTCACTTTTATTCAACTCAACAAACTGAACAGGTCTGAAACTTATATTTAAAAGTTGTTAGATCTAAATTTAAATATGAAATATGGGCCAATACCTATGTAAGTGGCACATAGCCATTGTTTTTATTACAGAAAAGGGCACTAAGAATAATACACAATGCTAAAATGGGCAACGTCTTTTTCTGTGTGTGATTTGTCCGTTTGTTAAAAAAGAAAAAAAAATCTCACAAATAAAATATATATATATAAAAAGAATAATTTCAGGGAACACTCAAATGGATGATTTGTTTGCAGGGCTGTTGAAGCTCAGAGAGTTGTCTAATTTGGGAACGCTGTTGATTGTATATAACGCAAAAAAAAGGACTTTTTCCTGCAAATTTGCAGAAGTATTTTGTTTGAGTTTCACAAGACGTCAGGAAATTTAATTTAAAATATCAAACGGCACCAAGATAAAACAACGGAATTCATTAACAGTCGAAGAGAAAAGTTGTTCAAATGTTTTTCAGTTTAAGAGGGTACATGAGAAAAAGGCAAGGAGTTTATATAGAAACATGTTGTGATGGAACGAATAATAAAATTAATGAATAAATGAAATTAAATAATTATTATACTCCCCCTCCAGTGGCCCATGAGCACCTGAAGGACCGCGGGCTGTTCGGCCTGCCCCCCCCTCCGGCCGGCGCCAGCCCGGCCGAGTACTACCACCTGATGGCGAGCCACCGGAGCCCGTACGGCGAGCTGCTGATGCAGGGCGCCGGCGCTACGGCGGGGGCTCATCTGTCCGACTACATCACCCCCATCGACGGTGAGTCAAAACAAATCCAGTTCTCATGTAGAACCTTTCACAATAAAAGCACACACACAGACGAGCTTGAGCCAGGCCGAATGTAAAGGTTCATCTCAGACCTTTCACAATAAAAGCAGGAGGAAAAAGCAAGAGGAAAAATAAAAGTTGATTATCTGAGATTTTGATGTTGCAGTAATAGATACTGATATTTAAAAACACTAATATTCACCATATTGTAGTGTTTTTTAATCGATTTATGACCCATTTGTCTTCATCTATCAGAGCCGATCAGTTTGTACTTATGTACTATATACAGTATATTTACAGCAGTGGTTCGGGGCACTGGACCCTTTGCAAAGTAATAGAAGTTGCCTTTTTAATTGTGTCATTGCATAACCATAACTCTTTAATTTACAGGCCGTTAATTATGTGATAATGTCAAGAAATAGCCAAGAAATAACAATTAATTGCATCATTATGTCTAGAAATAGCCTAGAAATAACGGTGAATTTCATAGTAATGTCATGTTTTTCATAAAGGCGTAAGATTTACACATGCTTTTCATGAATTTTTTGGGGGAAAGGCCAGAATTTTTTTCCACCAGGTCCTTTGCAACTGACCGATATTTCTACACAATCAATCGTTATTGGCTATATTTCTATCTAGACATTACTGTGAAATTGACCCTTATTTCCAGGCTATTTCTAGACATTATGACGCATTTAAGTTATTTATTGGCTATTTCTAGACATTATCACATAATTACCAGCCTGTAAATTAAAGGGTTACCTGTCATTGCTTCTAAAAGGTACGTATGTGTAACAAAACAGCTAATTTACACACTCTCAATGGTAAATAACAAATTTCAACAAATCTGAGTTGAAAAGTTAATTTTTAAAAGTCGCTGTGCACTCAGCTTTGCACGTTATTGAGTTTTACACCTTCTTCCTGTGCGATATTTCACAATAAAAGCCAGTTTTACACCTTCTTCCTGTGCGATATTTCACAATAAAAGCCATTCGAGAAGAACACAGGAAATTGTAGTGACAACGTAATGCAGTTTAAAGCAATAACGACGACTCTGGTCACTATTTTAGTCAAATAAAATAAAACATCTGTAAAGGTCAAATAAAATGGTATTTTATCGTTTTAATTGCTTCTTGCAGTTACACAAGCACCACCAGGGGTCCGAGTCCCGCTGGTTGAGAAACACTGGTGTACAGTATCTGAACAGTACAGAGCTCTGAATGTCAGGACACTCCGTCATCAACGTGCAGCAGTAAAGGGCACTTCAGCTCTTTTACACCGGGCTAACGTGTTAGCTCGCAGCAGCGGCGGCGGCCCACCCTGCTCCGTCCAATCGGCTGCTTTGACACTCATTAAGGAGAATGAAATTCCAGGTGGATGATGAAACAAAGATCACAGGAGAGACGTATAAATAAAGAAGCCTTGTATACATTTTTTATGTCAAACTACTTCAAACGGCCCTTGAGCTGAGTCGAGTCGAGACGGGGCCTTCCTTCAGGTTTCTGGCTGTGAGCAGCCACCGCCGCCCCCCTCCCTCGCCACCGTCCGCCCGCCGCCGCTCGCCAGCGTTTTTCCATAAACATCCAGGACTTATTGTGTCACCGTGACATTTCCAGCACCGCCGTCGCCGGGCAGCGAGGTCGCAGCAGGTACGCTGAGTGTAACCAGCGCCGACCTTATAAGGAGGGGGGGGGCACCAAGGTTGTTATAGTTTTAAATTTTTAATTAGCTTTTATTCTTATTTAGTTTTTCAGTTTTTATTTTAGTGGAATTGACTATTTTTTATTTAGTCTTTGTCTTAATTGTAGGTTTTCAGGTTTTAGGAGAAAGCTTCTGTCAGACCTCTGAAGATGAACTTTTTCCCTTTTAGTTGCATCCATCCCATAATGTTCCCATCACTCCTGATCAGAAAAGACAACTACAACGCAACAACTACAACTACATGCTGATTTCCAGCAACACGTCAGATTAATCAACATCAACAACAAAACGTCTGTTCAGGTTAAACCTCAATGTTTCTGATGCCTTCATGGAAACTCAGTACAAACCAGCGCCGACTGTCAAACTATCAACTCGCCTCATTCATGAAAGTCACAAACAGGGAGAAGTTGAGCCAGGTGAAACTCTTTCATGCTGAAGCCAAAACGCATCAGGTTCCTTCAAAGGAATTAGTCAACGTACGTTCACACCCGATCTGGTGACCCAGTTCGTTTTCATTTTAAAACACATCTCTTTTATTCTGAAAACTCACTCTGGGGTTGTGCTTTATTGTGAAAACTCAGGTTGTGTGGGATTTGGAAAACTTTAGGGTTGTGTTTTAGGTGAAATATTCTGGAGTTAAACTTTATTCTGGAGACCCAGGGGTTGTGCTTTATTCTTTAAACTCTGAGGATGCGTTTCATTGTGAAAACTCTCTAGGGTTGTGTTTTATTTTGAAATCTCTAGGGTTGTGTTTGTGTTTTTAAAACTCTCTGGACTTTGAAAACTCTGCGATTGTGTTGTATTCTGAAAGCTTTGGAGTAGCATTTTTGGTTACAATCCACGTCTTCCTGTTGTGTTTTAAAATGAAAATACAGCGTCATCGTCTGTGACTTTTTCACATCACACTGAGGTGAACCGGCTTTTTCACACACGTGGTGCGTTCACTGACCCCGACACACAGTGGGAGACTTTTTTTTTCCAGAAATTTCTAAAAAAAAATTCTGAAATTTCACGCCATTGGCCCTAATTTGGACGTACATTGACTAAAAAAGGGTGGTTAATTATTACAGACTGAGGATGGAGGCATCGTTTGAACCTTCAACCTCCTGCTTTCTAACAGCGGCGGCTGCTCATATAAATTACAACAGAGGAGGGAGGAGGGAGGAGGGGGGAGGGTGGGGTCGACCCGAGCTTTTCCATTGGTCCATTCATCAGGGGAAGTGGCACATTAATAAACACATCTCCCCAGAGGTGAGAGGAAGTAACAGAGATGAATTCGGCTGCCAGTCGTGAACGGCTTCATCCGAGCCGCCGCCGCCGCCGCCATCATCGATAACACACACACACCTGATCCTCTACACCTGCCCTTACACACACACACACACACACACACACACAACCATCATCATCATCATCATCATCGGCCGCAGCTCCATCTCAACTGAAGATACTTAAACGTCTAAATTACAATAATCCTGGGACGGTTAACGCGTCCTGGGACGTCCCAGCGCTCATGTTTTTATTCTTCGTCTTCGTCTGTGGATTTCTTCTGTCATCATTCAAATTCCACATGTTAATGGTCTCAGAGCGCCACCTCGCCGCCGCCACCACCGTCCAAACACACAACATATGTTAGAGATTTGTAGGACGGGTTCTTAGAAAAACAGGTTGAGCACGATTAATCTGAGGAGGAGGGAGAGCTACGTCGACAGGAAGTGAAGGTTAGAGACGCAGCAGCGAGGTGACCAACCTTCTCATTTTGTATTTACGACACCGTCACAGCAGCTCGACCATTCATTCAGTCGTTAAAGGAGCAGAAAATATATAAAAACACATTCTAATTTAATGTATTTAAACTTTAAACTTCAGGTCAGACATCAAACTGGATGTATAAAATATTATTATTTTTACTTATGTTTGATTTTAGCCTCTTATTATTATTATAATGATGATTCCCAAGTAAAGCGACTTGCGCCGACTGAACGATGATCATGTCTCAGATGCCGCCGTAATCTCTGGTTGATGACAGATAAGACTACACAGATATACACATGGTAACATGGTAGACGATAAATAACGTTATCCACCGCTCCATGGATTGATTTCTCACCGGCTTCTTCATTGTTGGAAACAAATGCACATGGAGGAGAGGAGGGTTAGAGACACAGAGGAGGAGAGACTAGAGCTTGAGAGGTCAGATTTAAAAGCAGCAAAAATAAATAAATGAAAACACATTTAAATTGAACGTATTTTAACTTTGTGTCGACAAACGGGACAGACATCAAACTGAATCTATACAATAATCATCCAAGAATGCAGAGAACTAACTGATAACACACCCTGCTATGCAATAAAGTTTATTTGATTTGATTTGACTGAGTCCCAAGCACAAACCCCTCATTCGCTGCTTCTTCATTTCATATCAATATAAACTCATGATGTGTTATCAGTGTTTTCTTTTTCCGATATAATTATTGATTAGGGAGAAGTCCGGGGATCGATCCGATCAGATCAGATCGCTCTGCATACATTTCCTCACGCTGCAGATCAATTCTGTGTAAATTGGCCTCATTTACCACGAGTGGCGCCGCAGCCCAGAGCCTCCGATGCTGATCTGAGTAATTACAGGGAGTTATCCTGGACAGATTGATTAGTCGTGTCTGGATCTTAATGGCCTCGTCGTGGCGTGGGCCGCCGTCGCACGCAGTGAGGGTTAGCTTAGCATGAGGGCTACAGCTGCCTCTTTCTTTCCTTTCCTACCTCCTTCTTTCCTCCTCTCTCTGCCTCCTTTTTTCCTTCCCTACCTCCTTCTTTCTTCCTCTCTCTACTTCCTTCTGTCCTTTCCTACCTCCTTCTTTCCTCCTCTCTCTGCCTCCTTCTGTCCTTTCCTACCGCCTTCTTTCCTCCTCTCTCTACCCCCTTCTTTCCTTTCTTACCTCCTTCTTTCCTCATCTCTCTACCTCCTTCTGTCCTTTCCTACCTCCTTCTTTCCTCCTCCCTCTGCCTCCTTCTTTCCTCCTCTCTCTACCTCCTTCTGTCCTTTCCTACTCCTTCTTTCCTCCTCTCCCTACCCCCTTCTTTCCTCCTCTCTGTCCTTTCCTCCTCTCTCTGCCTCCTTCTTTCCTCCCCTACCTCCTTCTTTCCTCCTCTCTGTCCTTTCCTCCGCTCTCTACCTCCTTCTTTCCTTTCTTACCTCCTTCTTTCCTCATCTGCCCTTTCCTCCTCTCTCTGCCTCCTTCTTTCCTCCCCTACCTCCTTATTTCCTCTTCTCTCTGCCTCCTTCTTTCCTTTCCTACCTCCAGAGTGAATTGTGGGAGACGTGTGGAGTTATTTAAGGGAAAGGTTTTATTTCTCTCTCTCTCAGATTTGTGTCACTGGGCCAGTTTCCAAGCCGACTCAGTGAGCGGCGCTTCCTGACTTTATTTAATAATATCTCCGTCCGTCGCCGGGGAAACAAATGGCTCCGTGTATCAGCTGTGAATCAATCCTGAGCACTTATTGATAGGGCCGCTCTGTGTCCGTGGGGGTTGGAGTGTCGCGAGGAGGCTGCAGCGGCATCCATCACCTCCCTCCTCCTCCTCCTCCTCGCCACTTTAACACAGCGCTCCTGGAATAACACGGCGAGGAGACGGCGAGCAGCGAAGGGGAAGGAGGAGGACGGGGAGGAAGAGCCTGTTTAGATTTGAGGGATCATTCCTTTAGATTGAGAGAGTTTAGAGAGTCTCATGTGAGCGGAGGAGAGGAGGGCACAGCGGCGTTCATCATCACCCGTCACATCGTAGAAAATTTAAAAAACGGGTGTTTCCAGGTTTTGTTTCCCTCGCTGACCCCGCGTGGACTCACCTGTCCGTTATCCGTTATCCGTCCACAGTGTCGCGGTTCTCCAGCCCCAGACTGACGCCGCGCCTCAGCAGGAAGAGAGCGCTGTCCATCTCGCCGCTGTCCGACGCCAGCATCGACCTCCACACCATGATCCGCACCTCACCCAACTCGCTGGTCGCCTACATCAACAACTCGCGCTCCAGCTCGGCCGCCAGCAGCTCCTACGGACACCTGTCGGTGGGAGGGCTCAGGTAACTCACCTGGAGCATGCTGCTGTCCTTTCCTACCTCCTTCTTTCCTTTCCTACCTTCTCCTTTCCTACCTCCTTCTTTCCTGTCCAACATCATCCTTTCCTTTCCTACCTCCTTCTTTCCTTTCCTCCTTTCCTACCTCCTTCTTTCCTGTCCAACATCATCCTTTCCTTTCCTACCCCCTTCTGTCCTTCCCTTCCATCTCCTTTCCTACTTCCTTCTTTCCTTTCCTATCTCCTTTGTTTCCTTTCCTACACCCTTCTTTCCTTTCCTACCTCTGTCTTTCCTTCTCTACCTCCTTTGTTCCTCCTCTCTCTGCCTCCTTCTTTCCTTTCCTACCTCCCTCTTTCCTTTCCTACATCCATCTTTCCTTTCCTACCTCTGTCTTTCCTTTTCTACCTCCTTTGTTCCTCCTATCTCTGCCTCCTTCTTTCCTTTCCTACCTCCCTCTTTCTTCTTCTCTCTATCTCCTTCTTTCCTTTCCTACCTCCACCTTTCCTCCTCTCTCTGCCTTCTTCTTTCCTCCTCTCTCTACCTCCTTCTTTCCTCCTCTTTCTGCCTCCTTCTTTCCTTTCCTACCTCCTTCTTTCCTCCTCTTTTTCCTTTCCTTCCCTACCTCCTTCTTTCCTCCTCTTTTTCCTTTCCTTCCCTACCTCCTTCTTTCCTCCTCTCGCTACCTCCTTCTTTGCTTCCCTAGCTCCTTCTTTCCTCCTCTCTCTACCTCCTTTTCTCCTCTCTGCATCCTTCTTTCCTTTCCTACCTTCTTCTTTTCTCCTCTCAGCATCCTTCTTTCCTTTCCTACCTTCTTCTTTCCTCCTCTCCCTTCCTCCTCTTTCTGCCTCCTCTCCCTACCTCCTTCTTTCCTCCTCTTTCTGCCTTCTCTCTCTACCTCCTTCTTTCCTTCCCTCCCTCCTCCTTTCCTCCTCTCTGCCTCCTCCTTCACTCCTGATGATCCTGACGTTCTCCTCCCCCCTCCTCCCCCCCCCCAGCCCCTCCTTCCCCTTCCCTCACCCCATCAACCCCATGGCGTACCAGCAGCTGCTCTCCCAGCAGCGAGGCCTCAGCGCCTTCGGTCACACTCCGCCCCTCATCCAGACTCCACCCTCCTTCTCCGGCCGCCAGCCGGGCCTCGGCCTCTCCTCGCTGCCGCCGCCGCCGCCGCCACCGTCCGGCCACAACGACCTGACGTCCAAGGTACAACACACACACACACACACATACACTAACACACTAACACACACATTAATAATCTGATTGAGTGATTCTGTCTTATACCTGTAACTCGTGTTTGAGCCCAACTTTTCTTCTTCCTTTCTTCTCCTCCTCCTCCTCCTTCTCCTCCTCCCCCTCCTCCCCTCAGAACCCCGGCAGTGACTCGGCCGTCAGCAGCACGGTGGAGCCTCTGATCACCAAGAGGTCAAAGGTGAAGAGCGAAGTCGAGGGACTGAGGTCTTTGTCTCCTTCTTCACCGGTACGACATTAAATTTACCTTCAGAAAATGTTTTTCCTCGTCAGTCAAATGAGAAGTTAGATAAAACCAGAGACAGAGGAGGAGGAGGAGGAGGAGGAGGAGGAGAAGTGAGGATGTTTAATGAAGAGATGAAAGTCTAGATGAATATTTAGACTCAGACATCAGAGGCCTTTTACAGACTGAATGATGTTTCTGTTTGTTCTGTTTTATTTGTGGTCATGGCCCCTGGGGGGAGCCTCCTCCTCTTCTTCCCCCGCTTCTCTCTTTCTCCTCCTCCTCCTCTTTCCCCACTTCTCTAATCTTCCTCCTCCTCCTCTTCCTCCTACTCTTTCTCCTCTTCTCTCTTCTTCCTTCTCCTCCTCTTCATCTATCCTCTTACTCCTACTCTTCCCCATCTTCCTCCTCCTCCTCTTCCTCCTCTTCTCTGTTTTCTCCTCTTCCCCCTCTTCTCTCCTCCTATTCCTCTCCCACCCCCTCCCCCTTTTCTCTCCTCCTCCCACTCCTACACTATTCACTCTTCCCCCCCCTACTCTTCCCCCTCTTCTCTCTTCCTCCTCCTCCTCCTCCTGTGACCCTCGCTGTAACACATGTCTCTGATAAAAGAAAAACTCCACATGATAAGAGCTTTGCATCCATTCATTTGGTCTCTCCTCCCCCTCCTCCTCCTCCTCCCACCTCCTCCCCCCACCTCCCTCCTCCTCCTCCTCCTCTCCCTGGCCACTGTAAACTGTGCCAGAGCACTTCATTTTCATGAAATATTGGCCGGGCTTTATTGTCATCTGAGGAGCCTTTTTCTTCTCAGTTCCTTTTGACAAATTTGCGGCTCCTCTCCGATCGCGAGGCAGGTTTGGACTTGATGCATGGGGACGGCGCCGCGCAACGGCGTCTTGGGGCCACCAGAATTGATGAAGATAGTGTGTGTGGGGCAGAGACAAACATGCTGCAGTCAGCATCTTGTGTGTGTGTAAAAGTGTGTGTGAGTGTAAAAGTGTGTGTGCTACAGGAAGCCGGGTGGGACAAACCGTGTGTCAGGTCCAGTGTCTCTGTGAGGACGGACGGAGGTTTTACAGGACGATTAACTCGCCAGGAGAAAAGTCCTGCAGGAGGAAGAGGGAATGAGGTCATTTTTATAAAAGTCGCTCTGAGATGAAAACATTTTTACAAACTGACGTCTTTTATTAGAAAATGTTTCTGAACTGAGAACAGTTTTTTGTTTTTTTGGTGAAGTAAGTGAAGCAAAAGCACAGTTATTATTTTTTATTGGTTTATACACGGATCAATAAGTTAATTGAAACATAACAGGCAGGATCAATGAGTCATGGTGGTTTTATGTGTATAGTTAATTACAGATTTCAGATTTAATAGTTCATTTCTGTTGCTTTTGTTTTATTTTCTGACAAAGGCTCATTTTAATCTCAAGAGTTTTTTTATCTTAAAAATATAAAACATCTTCCTTTTTTTTTTAAACTGAGAATATTTAATTAAAAATAATTTCTGGAAGCTTCAGTTATTCATGGGATTTTATAAACTTGGGTTTTTAAGTGGACAGAGAATTTTTTTTGTGGAAACTTTCTGTGGACAGATTTAAACACAGCTGTGACGTTTCTGGGAGGTTTTTAACTTTAAACTAAAGCACTGACATCACAATCACTCTCTCTGCCTCCTTCTTTCCTCCTCTCTCTTCCTCCTTCTTTCATTTCCTACCTCCTTTGTTCCTCCTCTCTCTGCCTCCTTCTTTCCTCTTCTCTCTACCTCCTTCTTTCCTTTCCTACCTCCTTTGTTCCTCCTCAGTCTGCCTCCTTCTTTCCTCCTCTCTTTCCTTTCCTTCCCTACCTCCTTCTTTCCTCTTCTCTCTACCTCCTTCTTTCCTTTTCTACCTCCGTTTTTTTTAATGTTTTTGTTATTTATGTAAATTAAGAAACTTTCCGTGGACAGATTTAAACACGGTTGCGACGTTTCTGGGAGGTTTTTAACTTTAAACTTCAGCCTCTTCCTTTCCTTTCCTACATCCTTTGTTCCTTTCCTACCTCTGTCCTTCTCTACCTCCCTTTTTCCTCCTCTCTCTGCCTCCTTCTTTCCTCCTCTCTTTCCTTTCCTTCCCTACCTCCTTCTTTTCTCCTCTCTCTGCCTCTTTCTTTCCTTTCCCACCTCCATTTTTTAAATGTTTTTGTTATTTATGTACATTAAGAAACTTTCCTTAAACAGATTTAAACACAGTTGCAACGTTTCTGGGAGGTTTTTAACTTTAAACTTCAGCAGTGACATCAGAACGTTACAGAGTTGAGTGCAGTCGAGTGTGTGTTTGTTTATTTCACACAGTTTACACACTTGGTCTGTGTTTAAGAGCAGAAATGTGCAGTGTGTGTGTAGATTGTGCGCTGCCTGATTACAGACTGTGTGTTGGTCTCTAATTGAACGCCTCTGAGGTCAAACAGCTGGAGTCGTGTCCACGTCGTGTGCTCAGCGGCGTGAACACGTCTGACTCCTTCACCCTCTGTTTTAGAATCGCCACGGCAACCTGCTGGACCTGAAGGACGACGTGGACCGGGACGAGTGCAAACAGGAGCCCGAGGCCGTTTACGAGACCAACTGCCACTGGGACGGCTGCAGCAAAGAGTACGACACCCAGGACCAGCTGGTCCACGTAAGTCCAGTCCTCCTCAGTCCACTTCAGTCCACTTCAGTCCACCTCAGTCCACCTCAGTCCACCTCAGTCCACCTCAGTCCACCTCAGGAGACACCTCAGGGACACCGGTCTCTGGATTAGGGATGGGAACCTTTCACATTTGAATCGATATGGTACCGATAACAACATAATAGTACGTTGTTACCTTCTGGCAACAGGTGCATTTTAACAAGTTTTCATTATTTAATAAGCAAATAAATTGCATGGAACTATTAAAAATTAAACTTTACTAACCTATTAGTGTACTTTTTTTTTCCAGACGAAAAAGGCATCAGAAAGTTCTGTGTTAAACTCCGTAGGTTAAATAAAAAGACAATGAAACGGGGGCGGTGCGTGGCGCAGTGGTTAAAGCGGCTGCCCCATGTAGAGGCTACAGTCCTCAACGCAGGCGTCCCCGGTTCGAATCCCGTGTCGGGCAGACCTTTCCTGCATGTCATTCCCCCTCTCTCTGCCTCCCCCTTTCCTGTCTATCTCAGTATGTACTATCAAATAAAGGCATTACGTGACGAGGACTTAATTGAACGGTACCGTTGCGATGAGAAGAGTTACCAATATTTTCTGGTACCGGTACATTAATTCTGCACGTTTTGCCTATTCGCAAGGAATCTTGCACTGCAAAACTCAAAATTTTACCAAGAATATTCGTCTTATTTCTAGTCAAAATGTCATTTCTAGTCAAAACAAATCTAATTCTACTTAAAAGACGACTCATCATACTAAAAAGTAGCTTGTTTTTAGACACTTTTTACCTCTTTCAAGCATATTTTCACTTGAAATGAGTAGAAGAATCTGATCGTGGAGCAAGTTTTTTGTTTTTTTCGTTCCCATGCGTTGAGTGCCAAAAACGAGATTTCTCGTTTTTTGCTTTTTTTTTTCAATTATGAAACTAGACACTTTAACACACCTTATGTGTAAATTTGGGGACTCTACGACGAATAGAACTGAAATAGATGACAATCAAAAACTCATGACAGCTCTCTGCCTCCCCGTTTCCTGTCTACCTCGTACTATCAAATAAAGGCAAAAAGCCAAAAAATATACTTTAAAAAAAAAAAAAAAAAAACTCATGACAGCTCACAATCTGGAAGTTTTTATCATAACTCGGCTTTTGCAAACGGAGTTCTGCATGTGGAGCAGCTGCTCCGCTCTCACCCGCGAGGCTCCAGCAGCTCGGAGCCGAACAGGAAGCTCTCAGCCGACAGTCCCGCCCGGTCTTCATCTGGAGCAACACCGTGTCCTCCCCAAGGTCCTCCCGCGGTAAAATCTGATGATCCCTCGGTCAAAGCAGACCGGCACCACCGACCCGTACCACAGAAGGACCGCGACCACCGTTGGGACCGGTGTTCCCGACCTGCTGTGACCGAGAGACCATCACGTTCCACGGCGAGAGGCTGTGACACGGCACGGTGCATCTGTGTTATTGTTGTTTAGTGGCGCCCCCCCCCCGCCCCCGATGGTAGATTTGTGAATAGAACAACAATTGTTGTATATATTTATGTTCCACAAGCCCTTTGATCCAGAAATGCGAGTGTCAGAAGAGCGACAGGCACAAACAGAGCACCTTTCATAAAAGACGCTCTATCTCCTTTTCTAGAAAAAAAGCAGGGATTTTGGTGAAACCCAGCCATGTTTAGCTTGACTTTTCTCAGGAATGGAGGCTCGTAGAAACAAACGGTTTGAAGCATAAAGTTTCACCTTTCAAATGAGCCACAGTATGTGTTGGTGGCAATAATATACAATACACTGTGGCTCTACAAAAATCATCAAAAATGGTCTAAATTGCCGGTACACTTGACTAAAACTTTGGAAAGGAGCGCAGCACTCAATGAGTTAAAGAGACAACAAGGAGTTTTGGAAAAGCGAAGCGTTTTCACACTACATTTATGAGCCTCCGCGCGCACCGTGAAATTCTTTGACCGGCGCAAGACAGACTCATGTTTTCATTCATCAAGAATTAAAGTCAGAGGTTCGAAGACGATCACATACCGTCGTAGTTCCGACCATAAACGGCGATTCGGCAGCGTTATTCTCATAACTCGCCTGGAAACCGAAAGTAAGGCAACGCTGGTTGGCTCGCCCAGCATTTCCGCCACCACTAATAATAACAAAATAACGATAGAGACAAAACGATATATTTATCGAAAATGGGCCCATTAACAAGTGTGGGTAGCGGAGATTCATCCACATTACGTAACGTGAGACTTTTTTATAACCAAATAGAAACTCCTCGTTGTCCCTTTAAGATGATGAGTCTTATTTTAAGTGGAAAGAGATGAGTTTTGACAAGAAATGAGACATTTTGACAAGAAATAAGACAAATATTCTTGGAAAGATTTTGAATTTTTGCAGTGTGGTCTTTGGAGTACAGGAATTACTTGTTGTAATATATCCTAATTGATTACAAAGGGTTATTCCGAATGTTTCAGAAACCGGAATATTGAACTGAACCAGAGTATCGACTGCATGTAAACGTAGTCTATGATCTCACGTCTCTTTTCTGCTTTAATAACGGAGCAGCTCTGCTTCATTAACTCTCACATAAAGAGTCCGTGTGTCTCTAATTAGTGCGACTGAAGCTCGTCTGTCGTCCTCGGAGACCGAGAGATGGATCTGCAACAACACGAGTGGACAGCAGCAGCTCACTCTTATCTTATCTGTGTGTGTGTGTGTGTGTGTGTCCGTGTGTGTCTGTGTGTCCCGCAGCACATCAATAATGACCACATCCACGGAGAGAAGAAGGAGTTCGTGTGCCGCTGGGACGAGTGTTCGCGGGAGCAGAAGCCCTTCAAAGCTCAGTACATGCTGGTGGTTCACATGCGCCGACACACCGGGGAGAAGCCACACAAGTGCACGGTGGGTAACGGATGGCCTCGCCGCGCCCCCAGGGCCCTCGCCACAAGCCGCCACAACCCCCGAGGGCCGCCACAACCGCCGCCACCGCCGCTCAGCCTCTAAACACTACATATATATATATATGTACAAACACACACACACACACACACACACACACACACACGAACACACCCCTGGGAAACAGGAGTGAAGATTTCTTTCTTCTTCTACTCATGGCCGATTATAAAAACACATAAATCTCACTGCAGCTGTTTGATGTGTGTGTGTGTGTGTGTGTGTGTGTGTGTGTGTGTGTGTGTGTGTGTGTGTGTGTGTGTGTGTGTGTGTGTGTGTGTGTGTGTCTGTGTCTGTGTCTGTGTGTGTGTGTGTGTGTGTGTGTCTGTGTCTGTCGTTGTGCGTGTGTGTGTGGAAAATGTCATTAACAATTAAAAGAGGCTGAAAATATTAATTCAGCTGCGGGTTTTTAATCTGGATTCTTTTTCATATCACTGTTTATAAATTCTTCTACAGATTCAGTGACACTCGGCTTCATTTCTGCTCATTAAAGAATTCAATTATTACTATTAAATATTATTATTATTATTATTATTAACAGTTTTTTAAATAATCTTAAATATATAACAAGGCTGTAAATAATGATGCTTTTATTCTACAGGTTATTCTCAGCATCAGCTGATTAAACACTGACAGAGGAAAAACAAATGTCCAGATTATTTTATATAAATTATATATATTTCCTTTATTCATTGATCATTTTATCTGTTGTTTTGGTTTATTCATGTTTTACTTTTTACTATTTATTGTTTAAACTGATCCAATCTACTTTAATCTTATAAAGTAGAATATAATAACTGATATGAATTCCTCTGAAACTGAAACTCTCTTTTAATTATCTGGTTAATGTCATATCTAAAGGTGGACATCTGTTTTTTAATTTTAATTTTTTTGAAGCAGATTATTAACTGTGGATTTATTGGTAAATTTACCATAAAAACATTTAAATCAGTGACTAATATTAATGTTCACTGTCAAATTAACATCTTTATATTCACGTTTTAATATAGATGTTAATTCTCTAATTTATTTTAGTGTAACGTTTTTGTAGTTTTTATTGCAGGTTATTGATCCAGGATTTAACACTAAATATAAAGTTTAAACATTCAGCTGCATCAGGATAAACCATGAGGCCTTACTCACGCTGCTCTCTGCTGCCCCCTGCAGTTCCACGGCTGCTCCTTCCTCCTCCATATGTACCTCCTCTTCCTCCGCCTCGCTCCTTCTGTCTCCTCTCACCTCCTCTCTCCTCCTCTCTCCTTCCCCCTCGATATGTACAGTTGATCACTTTGGTTCTGAGAACAAGAAAACAAGTCAAACGCTGAGTCTGTTCTCAAGCTCCTCCTCTCTCCTCTCTCCTTCTCTCCTCCTCCTCATCTCTCCTCCTCTCTCCTCCTCCTCTCTCCTTCTCTCCTCCTTCTCTCTCCTCCTCTCTCCTAATTCTCCTCTCTGCTCCTCCTTCTCTTTCCTCCTTCTCTTTCCTCCTCTCTACTCCTTCTCCTCTCCTCCTCCTCTCTCATCCTTCTCCTCTCCTCCTCGTCTCTCCTTCTCTCTCTTCCTCCTCTCTCCTTCTCTCCTCCTTCAAGCCCTTCCTCATCTCTCCTTCTCTCTCCTCCTCCTCTCTCCCTCTGCTCCTCCTCCTCCTCTCTCCTCCTTCACCTCCTCCTCCTCTCTCCTAATCTCTCCTCCTTCACGCCCCTCCTCCTCCTCCTCCTCTCTCTCCTCCTTTACGCCCCTCCTCCTCCTCCTCTCTCTCCTCCTTCACGCCCCTCCTCCTCTCTCCTTCTCTCTCCTCCTTCACGCCCTTCCTCCTCTCTCCTCCTTCTCTCCTTCCCACCTCCTCCTCTCTCCTTCTGCTCCTCCTCTTCCTCCTCCTCCTCTCTCCTCCTTCACGCCCTTCCTCCTTCCTCCTCTCTCCTCCTCCTTCTCTCCTTCCCACCTCCTCCTCTCTCCTTCTGCTCCTCCTCTTCCTCCTCCTCCTCTCTCCTCCTTCACGCCCTTCCTCCTCTCTCCTTCTGCTCCTCCTCCTTTCTCCTCCTTCACGCCCTTCCTGCTCTCTCCTCTCTCCTCCTGCTCCTCCTCCCTCCTCCTTCACGCCCTTCCTCCTCTCTCCTTCTGCTCCTCCTCCTCCTCTCTCCTTCTCTCTCCTCCTTCACGCCCCTCCTCCTCTCTCCTTCTGCTCCTCCTTCTCTCTCCTCCTTCACACCCCTCCTCCTCTCTCCTTCTGCTCCTCCTCCTCTCCTCCTCTGTGTTTGTGTGTCAATGTGCTTCGTATGTTTTATGTTTTCAACTCTGCTCCTCCTCCTCCTCTCTCCTCCTCCTTCTCTCCTCCTCCTCCCTCTCTTCCCCCCTACAGTTCGAGGGCTGCTCCAAGGCCTACTCGCGGCTGGAGAACCTGAAGACTCACCTCCGCTCTCACACGGGCGAGAAGCCGTACGTGTGCGAGCACGAGGGCTGCAACAAGGCGTTCTCCAACGCCTCGGACCGGGCCAAGCACCAGAACCGCACACACTCCAACGAGGTACACACACACACACACAAGCTGCAGACGTCTGTGTGTAAATAACGAGCTGTAGACATAATGAGCACAACGGCCCACAATGCATTAGGGCGAATCATGCTCGGCGCCGGACCACCTGCAGACGGGAGGAGGAAATGAAACCTGGAAGCGTTTCAGGGCGCTCGGCTCGTATCCATCAGCGAGGGGCCGAGGGGGAATTCAAACCGCCAACACACCGAGGCTCAAATACCACACACACACACCTGTACAAACACACACACCTGAACGTAAATGTGTGTGTGTTATAGTATTATAGTTTTAAAATTGTCATTAGTTTTTATCTTTATTTAGTTTTTCAGTTTGCTTTTTTATTTCAGTTTAATTTCAGTGAGTTCAACAAGTGAAGAATTTTAGTTTAGTTTTTATTTTAGAGGAATTGACTAATTTTTATTTAGTCTTTGTCTTAGTTTTTATTCAGTCTTTATTTAGTATTTGTCTTAGTTTTTATTCAGTCTTTATTTAGTCTTTGTCTTAGTTTTTATTTAGTTGTTTTTATTTAGTCTTTGTCTTAGTCCTTATTCAGTTTTTATTTAGTCTTTGCCTTAGTTTTAGTTTTTATTAAGTCTTTGTCTTAGTTTTTATTAAGTCTTAGTTTTAGTTTAGTTTTCATTTAGTCTTAGTTTTCATTTAGTTTTTATTTAGTCTTAGTCTTACTTTTTCAGGTTTTAGGAGAAAGAAGAAACGATACTAACCGTGCTGACCTTCCAAACGTGTGTGTGTGTGTGCAGAAACCCTACGTCTGTAAGATTCCCGGCTGCACCAAGCGCTACACCGACCCCAGCTCTCTCAGGAAGCACGTCAAGACCGTCCACGGCCCCGAGGCCCACGTCACCAAGAAGCAGCGCGGGGACCTGCCGCCGCCGCCGCCAGGGCCACCACGGCCCCCGGCGGCGCCCAGGGAGAACGGCGAGAACGAGGAGACGGGGCCTCGCGGCGACCGGATCCACAGGGAGGTGAAGATCTCAGGCGACGGCTCCCCCAGAGGAATGGAGGACTTCCTGCACGTGAAGTCCATCAAGACGGAAAGCTCCGTGGTAAGATGGCGTCTCTCTCTCCCTCCACGCTGCGACTAACCCCTGGGCCTGTTGATCAATAGAAAGATATATTGATTATTGGTCCGTCAGATCACAGCTGCCTGCACCTCCGTCTCCTAACTCTCCAACCTCTCCTCTCTCTCTCTGACTCTCCTGCTGGACAGACCTTACTCAGGTGAGCTCACCTCTGCAGCATGTTCATCGCCATCGTGCTGTCGCTGCACCTCATCGCTCAAAAGTCCAAAATTCTCTGATTCCAGCTTCTTAAATGTGAATATTTCTGGTTTCTTTGTTCCTTTATGACAATAAACTGAGTCTCTCTTTGGTTTGCGGACAAAACAAGACATTTGAGGACGTCGTCTGGTGGTTTGGGAAACACTGATAGACATTTTTCAACATTTTATTCACCAAACAACTAATCAATTCATCATTTAAATGATCGACAGATTAATCGATAATGAAAATAATCGTTAGTCACAGCCCTAATGATTACTGGTGTTTTATTTTAAAGTCAAATAACTTAAAGAGGATCTAATGCTACAAAAATCCAACTCATTACCAGTTGAAATAATCAGTTAAAAAAACACATTGATGAGGTGTTTAGCAGATCAAAACACAGAGGCAGTAAACTATTATTATTTAGTTGACCATGTTTAACCCTTCAGAGTCTCTCGTCCTTGTAAAACCTCAGTCCTGTGAAACACAATCAATTTACTGACTTCCTTGTTTTCAGGACAACCTGGGCTTTCAGAATATTCATCCTGTAGTGGCGTCATATGGATGTAGGAAAAGATATATGATCAGAAAAATTAAGTAAATGAAATATATTTCACATTTATTTGTTGGAAACACAGAAAATGATTACAAACTTCTTTTTAGACACTATTAACTGTTCTTTAAGGTCTTGGGGATTAGGGGGGGAAGAATAAGGGCTCTAATTACATAAAATACTGTATATTATTTACATTTTCCATTTTAAATTTTGGGAATTCTGTTTTTTACTCTTATTTCTACCCAAAGAGTGTGTTTTAATTGTTAATGGCCTAAATGTAGACAAATTAAAGGGATAGTTCACCCTAGAATGATATTTCGCTCATTATCTACTCACCCTCATGTTGACTAAGGGCTGGAAGAAGTTTCAGAGTCCACCGTCCCTTCTCTGAGTTACAGGGGGTCTCGGCATAGCAGTGCATGTCCATATAACGGTTGCAAAGGGACACCGGAGCTCTTCGTAAAAAAACACACACAAAAAAACATCCAAATACCTCCATGATGCTCGTATGTAATGTCCGTCTTGTGCTGAAGCCCCAAATTGCGTAATTGTCCCGAAAAAAATTAAATAAGTCTATATTTTAAGCTTGTTTGTAGCGGAAGCTTCTCGAAGCTCCTCTTCCTGGTCCGTCCAAATCTCGCGTGATTCGCAGTAACCGCACTGACGCATGCTGACGCCGGCGCAAATCAAGCGAGATTTGGACGGACCAGGAAGAGGAGCTTCGAGAAGCTTCCGCTACAAACAAGCTTAAAATATAGACTTATTTAATTTTTTTCGGGACAATTACGCAATTTGGGGCTTCAGCACAAGACGGACATTACATACGAGCATCATGGAGGTATTTGGATGTTTTTTTGTGTGTGTTTTTTTACGAAGAGCTCCGGTGTCCCTTTGCAACCGTTATATGGACATGCACTGCTATGCCGAGACCCCCTGTAACTCAGAGAAGCCACGGAGGAATCTGAAACTTCTTCCAGCCCTTAGTCAACATGAGGGTGAGTAGATAATGAGCGAAATATCATTCTAGGGTGAACTATCCCTTTAAATAGAAATTATTTTATTAATTGAGGTAACAAACAACACTTTTCCTCCATACCTTCAGAACAAAAACTGCACGATGCAACATTGCATTTACGGCTGAGTTTTTCCGACAGTCGTGATCACACAAGGCAACAGAGCGACATCTTGATATAAATGAACTCTCTACTCCGTAGGACTACTCCGCTCCTGGATGAGCTACAGACTCACCAGTGGACTCTTTGTAAAGGCCGAAGTTTCCCGCTTTCAATAAAAAAAGAATTACATCGCTGTCATTCGGTGTTCCGACAATACGATGGCACCGAGCTCAGAGGGTTAAATCATAAATGTCTTTAAAATGACAATCATCTAATAACAACTCCACTCACTGTAAAAACAAGAGTGTGTGTGTGCGTGTGTGTACTGTCAGAGCTGATGAAAGCTGCAGCTGGATTAATATTCCCTCTGTGAGAGTGGAGCCATCATCATCATCATCATCATAATCCTCGTGAACACTGTGATCATCACTGTGGCTTTGTGGCGTCCAGACCTCAGAGACGATCAATCGCCTGCTCTGATCAATACGATCATTAAACTTCCTCTTCCTCCTTCTCTTCCTCCTCCTCGTCCTCCAGATGTATCAGTCCAGCCCTGGCGGTCACTCATCATGTAGCAGCGAACCATCGCCACTTGGCAGCACCACCAACAATGACAGTGGAGTAGAGATGGCGGCGCTGAGCGGGGGAGGGGGGGGCAGCCTGGGGGACCTCAGCTCTCTGGACGACCTGCCCCTCGTCCACTCCCTCGCCTTCGAAGACACCGGCGGCGGCGGCATTGGCGTTGGCGGAGTCGCGACGGCGGTGGGTCTCCAGCTCCGCAGCATCCAGCTCCTGGAGCGCCTGAAGAAGGAGAAGCTGAAGACGGCGGCGAGGGACTCGTGCCGCTGGGCCAACGTCCCGACCCCCCCGGCCCTCGCCACCAAGCTGCCCCCCCTCCCAGTCGGCGGTGAGTGGACACAGTTCACGGCGCGCGACAGTCGGGATGTCACGATTATAAATTTTCTTGGTACAATTATTGTCAGAGAAATAATCACGGTGTTACGATTATCACGATTATTATGCATTAATTAATTTCTTAATTAATTAATTTCACAACATTATGAATGTGTAAAATCAAATATAGTCAAAATATAATTACATTACTCATTGTTTACACAAATATTTTCAAGTATCTATTAATATATGACCAATTATTAATCCCCAGGGGAAATGTTTGAAATATTCAGGTCATAAATTGTTATCTATACCAAATTTTTGCGTTTATTTTAATCGTTTTTTGTTTTGTTTTGCTTTTTTTTTATAAAAAATGACACGCTAACATTTAAATTCCGACCAATTCAATGTTACGTTACCAGTATCTGTGCATTTACCTTTTTTTTGCGCACATCTGCCGATAAGGTTCCAACATCAAATTTTTGTGAAAGTAACGTTATTTAGGAATCTTTACGATGAATTAATTGTGGTGTTTAATACCGCGATGAATTGTGAAGTAAAGTAGTAAGTACAAGTACAAGTAATCGTGACATCCCTACGCGACAGTTCACTCAGAAGGTCAGTCAGCTGATTTCTGACGGCGTTCTCCTCTTGCTTGTCCACAGGTTTGCTCCCCGGTCCGGCCGTGGGTAAGCCCCGTCCCCTTTGCGAGCGGCGGGACAGCACGACCAGCACACTGAGCTCGGTGTTCACGCTGAGCCGGCGCTCCTCGGGCGTCTCCCCCGGCTGCTCCTCCTCCAGCCGCCGCTCCAGCCACGCCTCCATGTACAGCGCCGACCGGCCCAGCGCCCTCAGCTCGGCCGACTCCTACTACGACCCCATCTCCGCCGACATCTCCCGGCGCTCCAGCCAGACGAGTGGCGGTGGCGGTGGAGGTGGGATGTGGGGGGGAGGGGTGTGCGGCCCGGACGGCGCCCTCAGCCTCACGCCGGCGCAGCACTACCACCTCAAAATGAAATACGCCGCCGCCACTGGGGGCGCACCTCCGACGCCGCTCCCGTACATGGACCGGATGTTCCTGCCGACGCCCCAGGAGCCCCGCCCCCCCCCCACCGCCGCCACCGCCGCCGCCCGGAGCCTGATGCCCCATGAGGTCCCGTCCTCCCTCCCCCGACGCCGGGCCAGCGACCCGGTCCGACGGGCGCCAGCAGACTCTCTGATCCGGCTGCCGCCGCAGATGCAGCGCTACAACAGCGTCGGCGCCCTGCATGGCGGCGGGGGAGGGGGGGCCACCATGCGGCCCCACCCCCACCACCGCGCGCCCCAGTTCGGCCACCGGCGCCACCCACCCAGCATCTCTGAGAACGAGACAACGATGGCCGAGGACGACCTGGACCTGGACGTGCTGCCAGACTTCAGCTTCAATCAGATGGACTTCCAAGGAAACCAGAACCTCCAGCAGCAGCCGTGCTACCAGAGACGGACCAACCTGAACCGGCCCGAGGTCCGAGGGAACCTGGCGGTCGGCGAGGTGCAAGGGAACCTCGCCGTCCTCCAGCAGAACCAGAACTTTGGATCCGTGTTCAACGACCTGAGCGCCAACCAGAACCGGACGATCCAGAACCTCACGACCACGACGGCAAACGGCTTCCAGAGGCCACCAAACCTCAACGACGCCCTGAGCTCTCAGTGCAGGTTCAACCAGGCCGCGGCGCCCTACGACCACAACGGCAACAACAACGCCACCACCTACAGAACCACAGCGGCGCCGGTCCACGGGAATGCGCTAAGCCCCACCCTCAAACAGGAGCCGGTTGACATGGAGACAGATGGCGTGCACTTTGCTGATGCTGGATTTCAGCCCGTGCAGGTTAAAATGGAGGACTGTGACGTCGCTCTCTTGATTCCACATCAGCGCCACTCGAACACCATCTCCCAGAATCCCTTGCGAACCGTGACGCATCATCACCTCCAGCCACGGCCGCCATCGGAACCCAAACCTCTGAACCGGCACCAGCAGACGAGGATTCTGGGAGTTCACTCGGACGATAACGCCGTGTACTACACCGGGCAGATTCAGGTGTTTGAGCCCAACGGGAACTTGGACCTTCACGTTCCTCCGGTGGCAACCGTGCCGCCACCGGACGACCAGCAGTCGCTCAGAACCGTGGACTATAGCAGCACCGCCGCCGCCGTCGCCCTGCAGATTGACTTTGACAGCATGTTGGACGACGGCGACCGCTCCAGCTTGGTGTCGGGAGCGCTGAGTCCCGGTCTGTTCCAGAACCTTTCCCGGAGCTCCTCTCGCCTGACCACGCCCAGGAACTCGGTCACGCTGCCGTCGCTGCCGGTGGCAGCGGCAACGGGTAACGGCGGCAACATGGCGATCGGAGACATGAGCTCGCTGCTGACAGCTCTGGCAGAGGAGAACAAGTTCCTCAGCTCCATGTCGTAGCCCCAGATGTGCAGACGCTCGGCGAGTTTCCACTGAAGGAGTTCCTGGGAAAGTGACGGGGGGAGAGGAACAGTAACGTCCTCCATCTCGGACGCCGTGTCTCCACTGCAGAGCAGAAAACGTTGGACTCCCGAGGCCTCGTGCAACAGTTTCAATCGTTTTGCGGCATTTTTTTTACTTTACTTTTTACTTTTTTACTACTTTTTTTTACTTCTCTTGTTCATGTCGTTCTCCGTCCACTGATCATACATCTTTTTCTGGCCGTGTAGACGCTTTTTAAAAAAAAATAACGCTGCGTTTTAAAATGCCGCTTATTTTGGGGTTTTCTCTTGGTGTCACATCCTGCTCTGAGTTATGGCTCTCAATTCAAACAGAATTCAAATTATTTAAAAAATGAGAACATTCGAAGGTGGAAACTTACATTCGAACGTTAATGTGCCTTCCGCAACAACGCAAATTACCGTTGTGTGTCGCAACATTCGGGGTAGTAAACAATAAATTGATAAAACAATTTTGTTGTTGTGGTTGTTGACATAGAGCTGTGAAGTTTTTTAATTGCCTGTTTATTCACACTACTCGCACACCTTTTTTTTCCAAAATTTGCGGACCACTTGCGTGCCGATCAAGGATCAACTGCAATCCGTTACACTACTACTTATAATATTTCGATTTCCCTTCTTAAAGTTTTATATTGAGTTTGTAAAACATAAAAAATTTGAATATAATTTGAATATTTAACACAAGAATTGTTAGAAATTCAAATCTGATTTAGGGGTAAGACTGACAGACCTTCTCTGAGTCTGACCAATCAGCACAGAGTAAATAAAAGGAGTCTTTCAGGGCCGATCTGAGTGCCTACCCCGAGGCAGGGACTCGTTTAGCCCCTCTAAAAGTTCCTGCAGTGGAGACACATTGTGCACCAACGGCCTCGTAAAAATAACCCCGAAGTTCCTGCCGTGGAAACGCCGCCTACTGATGACGTGACTCCTCCTCCTCTTCTTGTACAGTTGCATTGGCTTCATTATTTAAAAGGACGGTTGGTTTTCTACCTTTTGTAAAAGCCATATGTTTGTTTGTCCTGTGTTGATGTGATGGTGGTGCAGATCTGCAGTGAGATCGAGGACTTTTACTAAGTGCCTGGCTCAGCCAATCATACGGCCACATTGAAAATGAAGTGTACGTGCAGCCAGGTAAAACATCTGGACTGGATCATCATCATCATCATCATCACCACTGTCACAGACTTGGGTCGTTTCAGCTGAAGCGTAGAGCGTCCTCCTTCGTCCTCCTCCTCCTCCAGTTTACAGTGGCTGTCCTCAGCGAGTGATTATGGGATGGCTGCGTGGCTGCTCAGATTAACTGTGACATCTCAGTGTCAGGCTTCACACTCTTGATATGTGACTGGACTCATGAACCCATGGGAGCGTCGGAAATTTAAAAAAAAAGAGCTGCAGCAGACGTCCCAGTCCTTTTGTACATGCTTGTTCTGCTGCTTCTATGTAAATATCATTTGTACATTTTTAAAAAATACAATATTGATTTTTCTAAATAAATACTCTCTGTGTCGTTCTTCATAGCTCTTCCCTGCTTTCATTAAAGGGATAGTTCAACATTTTGTCAAATTGGCCCATTGCCATAATCCCTATAGTCATAGCAGTAGGTTCGTTACCTTTAATTGTCGGTGCAAGCTATTTTTAGAACAGCGGAGCAGAGCCATGAGCTGCTCAGAGCTACACTACGGAGGCTCATGGGATTTCTTGGTTTCCCTCATCAAACTCATCAAATACACAATCCAACAACTCCACAACGCTCTGGTGGACAAGTTGTGACCTGCACATTCACCACGCTATGAGATAATAACAGAACGTTACCAGACAGAGTCGTTTTAGAGGTAAATGCAGAGACTGCTTGATGAAAAACTGTCCCTGAAGGCAACGTGCATCAGCGGTTTTGCATGAATTTGCCTCTAAAACAACTCCGTCTCATAACGTTCTGTTATTATCTCATAGCGTGGTGAATGTGCAGGTCACAACTTGTCCACCAGAGCGTTGTGGAGTTGTTGGATTGTGTATTTGATGAGTTTGATGAGGGAAACCAAGAAATCCCATGAGCCTCTATAGCATAGCTCTGAGCAGCTAACAGCTCTGCTCCGCCGTTCTAAAAATAGATTGCACTAACAATTAAAGGTAACGAACCTACTGCTATGACTATAGGGATTATGGCAATGGACCAATTTGACAAAATGTTGAACTATCCTTTTAAACTACCTTATATTCAGGTATGAATGGAGGACTTGGTCCGGTTCAATCCTCTGATTATCCTCGGCTCCGTCTCCTGACGGCGTCCTGTGGAGGGAGGAGTGTTGATGGCTTCAATAATTCAGCAGCCAAACTTCAGCCTTTGAAGCCACGCTGCCGCCGCCGCTCTCGCCTTTGCCGACGACGCACTTTCCTCCTTCTCTTCTTTGTTGAATGTCGGACGCCACGTTCTCCAGATGCTGCTGCACCGTTTGAAACAACTTTCCCTCCCTGACCTCGTCTCACCTCGGCCTCCACGTCATGTGAAACCCTCGCTGTGCGGCGCGCTGATGAAAAAGGACTCTAACAGGAGGGGAAGAGGCCGCTGCTGTCGCCGTTAGCCCGTGTGTAGTAGAAGATTAGCCCTGACAGAACGGCCCAGAGGACACCGCCGCTCACACCACATGAAACAAAGCAGCCGAGAGCGGCGAGCACTGAGTGTTAGCGAGAGGAACAAATGATTTTAGTCTGTCAGGGAATTCAGCCGAGGACACGTTTGATCTGCGGCTTGTGAATTCCTTATTCTGTGTGAGATGTGAAAACAGCCCCGGGCGGTGAAATCCAAGCAGCCCCCGGACAAGAGGCTGGCACCGGCACGCCATCATCACGCTTTAGCACCACCTTCATTTATTGATGGAGATAACGAGCGAGCCAGATGAAAGGACGGGCTGCGGCGCCCCGTCGACTAATTCACACATTAGAATAATAATAATTACATTTAAGGGAAAAAAGATCAGACGCACAGGTCTCACCGGTTCAGAAACAACTCAGACACGACAGAGAGGACTCACTTCCTGTTACCGCGGAGCTTTGAACTTCATCTATGACATTAACAAAACTCTGTCAGCGAGCGGAGGGAAATCCCACAGCCCCTGAACCTACCTCCACCTGCAGGTTTCTGAGTTAACGGTGGATCCATCTAAATCTTTCTGTTAAATTAATAAAAAATGTTGCTTGTATCACAGACAAGACATTAATTTATTTTCATTTATCTTATTTTGTTTCTTCTTCCAGTGATAATAAAAACAACATAACGATGGAGATGAAATAATAACTGAGCCTCGTTCTCATCCAGATGTTTTAATTTAAACATGTAGAATATATATTTTACATATTATCATTTATAAATATAATTTAAATGTATTTATTGAATAGGTTTAGTAGATTTCCTGGAGGTTCACACATATTACAGCATAATTTATCTAATTAACTCTGATCTGTGTTCAATTATTAACTGTGTATATTTAAGATTAAATTTAATTTTACAGGTTTTAACACACAGAGTGAAACTAAACACTGTTTCTGAGGGTGAAAAACACTACAACAAGATGAAGGAGACACTTTTTATAAATTTACATATTATATCATTTTATTATTTTATCTGTTCATCGTTTTTATCTTTACTTCCCATTTTCCAGTCCATTCAATAATCTTAATATTCATAAATAAATAATCCTGATTATGATTTCTGTCATAATGAGTTAACCCAGCCCCCCCCACCCCCCGCGCCCTCGTCGCCCTGTGGGGTCATGCGCCGAGTCTCCTTCGTTAAGCCTGTCGCCGTGACGATATGGAAAGTGACGAGCGGGGGCGGCATCCAATCAGAGGACGCAGCGTGACGTGAAGGAGACTGAGCTCAGCTTCCTGATGACACCACTCACATCTGAGATATTACTGTGATATTACTGCTCATGTGACACCGCACCGCCGCCATCGCCACCGCCGCCGCTCTGCTGTCAGCGCCCATGATGGATGGTCGCTGACGCCTCATTCATTTCTATTAGACTCATATGGAAATTCCCCCCAGAGCCCGGCCCCCGCCTCCTCGAGCTGGAAGACTATATTCATTTAGGAATCAATTTGAGAGACTCGTGGTCAAACTGGCAGCTGAGGAGTGTGTCTGTCTCCATTTGGATGTGAGTGTGTGTACGTTCACACACACACGCACACACGCACGCAGCCTGACGTCCTTCTGTTACAACCTCCACACCTCAGCCAACTGTTCACGCGTCTCTATGAAAACCTGCACAAAACACACACGTCTGCTGCAGATCAGAGCGCTGGACACACACACACACACACACACACACACACAGGAATAAAGTGTGTGAGATCATCACAGGCCTCAGAGCCAACACACACACGCTGAACACACACACTCATACTACGTTACACAACAGAGCACCAACTACACCAGTGGCGGTGTACTCCAAATAGAACCCGAGATATGTCCTAATTAATTAATACAGTACTACTTAAAGGAGAATTCCGGCCATTTTTGACCCCTAAATCACCCAGTGTTGGGGGGAGCAAAAAACGTGACTTAAATTGATGCAGGCAAAGAGTTACACCATGGCTAGACGGAGCTAGGGATAGCGGCAACGCTAACCTATGGGGGCAATTCTTTCAACCACAACAAACAATCGAATATCTATGGTACATGACTGGAATCCTTAGAGACACCACTGATCTCATATAGTGTAGAGTATAAACAGTATAAACTTTGTGTTCACCTCAGATAGCCGAACTCTGAAACATCCTGGAAAGACATTACTATCCAATCACAGAGCGCCAAAAAGCGCCACAAAAATAAACAGTCGAGCAGTGCAGTGGTAATGTCCATAATATCTCCGACCATTTATTTTTGTAAAGAAATCATCACAACAAGGAAAAAGTGTTTGTTTCTGTGGCAGGTAGAGCAGGCGCTCTGCGATCGGATAGTAATGTCTTCCCAGGATGCTCCAGAGTTAGAACATCAATCAGTGTTTCCCAAACCACCAGACGTCGTCCTCTAATGTCTTGTTTTGTCCACAAACCAAAGAGAGACTCAGTTTATTGTCATAAAGGAACAAATAGGACGACTTCCGGTGGCGCCATGTTGGATAAGACAGCCTAAAAAGTTAGCTCTCGAAGAAACCAATTAAAACTAGCTCTTTTAAACATTATTAACAACAGAAAGCGGGTCAAAGTCAAGAAAATCTGACAACGAAAGATAACAACAGCAAAAATGATGGAGACAAGGTCTAACAAAAAGGACAATGCGAATATTGGAGTTACGGACTCGACAGCGGGAGCCACGCCGGATAAGGACACCGTCGGTGGGGAAGAAGACTCGGTAATATTGGCGGAGTTGCGCAAGTTAAGACAAGAGCACACAGAAGCGGCTATTGACAACAAGAATGCTCTAGTGAGACTAGAAACTAATCTAAAGGAGATTATGGAGAGAACTGCTTCGCTGGAGCAGCGAACAGGGGACGTGGAAGAAAGGTTGGGGGAGACGGAAGACAGAGCAGCGCGGCTGGAAAGATCAGTCGCCTTTCTTCTTCACCAAGAAGCGACGTTAGCTGCAAAATGTGACGATTTGGAGTCGAGGGCGAGACGTAACAACATACGGATACACGGTATCCCGGAGGGCTCGGAGAAAAACGACACTATAGGATTTGTGACTGACTTCATCCGCTCGTCACTACAAATCCCAACAGCCGTGGACATCCGCATCGAAAGAGCACATCGCTCGCTGATTGCTAAACCGAAAGACGGCGCGGCCCCCCCGCGAGCCATCATAGCCCGCTTCATCGACCACCAGGTGAAAGACCGCATCATACAACAAGCATGGAAACAAAAAATAACATATGAGGGACGGACCATCTACTTTAACCAAGACTACACTACAGAGATACAGAAGAAAAGGAAACAAGTGCGGGATGTAATAAAAAAACTGAAGGAGAAAAACATAAAGGCACAGTCTCCATATCCTGCACAGCTGAAAGTGTTTCTGGAAACCGGGACTAAGACATACGCCACACTGATGGATGCTGCACCCATGCTGAAGAACATGGGGATTTACGTGGAGGAGGACGAATGGGAGAAACTACAGAGAGTGACGATGCAGGGCAGCTGGACGGCGGTGCCAGGACAGAAGGGGAAGAGGAGACAGCCACGCATCACAGAGGCAGATCTACAAGCTCTCATTCAATGAACTCTGAGGTTCACAGTGGTAAAGGCAAGACAACAGTCTAGAAACTAAAGGTGAAAATAAGTGCCAATCCTGAAGGGTAATACGGTCAATTTGAATATATGTCTAGTATAATGCTTAAAGAGAATAAAAGGAGCTAGTTATGGGATTTAAGTATTACTTACAGATTAATGTCAAAATTGGTAGAGTGAGCTTAACTGAAGCTCAATTTGAGTAAGCAGCAACTTAATTACAGCTGAGAAGTTGCAGGTGCACATTGTGCTATTTCCCCAGAGAGATCTTGCCACATCTCTCTGATGATGGGACTTTTGGGAGTCATAGTGTGTAATTGTTGTACATTAGTTCAGAGGGAGATGCGTATTGTTTGTTTGTTTTTTCGCTGTGTGCCGTTTTACACAGTTGTTTTGGTTTATAGGAGGAACAGAGAGGAATGCTTACATCTTAAGGTGTCATGAATAGGTTGAACCTTGTTTCTTATAATGTGCATGGTTTAAATCATCCCATTAAGAGGAAGAAAATTTTGAGTCAGCTGAAGAAACTACAATGTGCAATTGCACTAATACAAGAAACTCACCTGAATGAGAACGAACATAAAAAACTGAAAAGGGATTGGGTAAACCAAGTATTTCATGCTTCATTTGGCAAGAAAAGGGGAGTGGCCATACTAATTAATAAATCCCTACCATTTTCTGCAGAGAAAGTGATGAAAGATGATATGGGAAGGTATATCATGGTGGTGGGCACAATAGGAGATGAGACTATTTCGATATTAAACATATATGCCCCAAATGAGGAAAATGAAACATTCTTTAAAAACATAGCTAATATTATTACAAGTAATGGACGAGGGACCATAATCATGGGGGGGGATTTCAATACTATACAGAATGGTAAATTAGATAGATTGCCACCAGAAAGGGGACCAAATACAAAAAAATCCAAAGTCTTAAATAATGTTATAAAAGAATTAGGTCTTATTGATCCATGGAGACATAACAATCCTAAAGGAAGAGACTTTACCTTCTATTCTAACCCACATGGTAGTTACTCAAGAATAGACTTTTTTTTTGTGTCAAAACAACAGATACACAAGATTAGAAATTGCAGTATAGAGTCAATAACTATAAGTGACCACGCCCCTATCACGCTATCTCTTGAGCTCGGCAGGGAATCCTTCTTTAGGTACTGGAGACTAAATGTGTCAATCCTATCAGACGAAAAGGTGGTCAAAGAACTTAAGCAAAATTTAAAGGAATATTTTCAAATAAATGACAATGGTGAGGTCTCACCATCAATTCTGTGGGAGGGAGGAAAAGCAGTCATAAGAGGGAAAATAATAGAAATAACATCCAGATTGAAAAGAGCTCGATTGGAACAGCAAGGAAAGCTAGAAAGCAAAATCAAAGAGTTGGAGTTACAACATAAAAGGACGTCTAACAATTCCACTCTCCTCGAATTAAAAAAAATTAGGTGTGAGTTAGATGAACTTTTAACATATAAAGCAGAAGGAGCGCTCCGTTTTATAAATCAAAGATACTACGAAATGGGCAACAGGGCAAGCCGGTTACTGGCATTTCAACTGCGAAAAGCTCAAACAAATAGAATAATCACAAAAATTAGGCATCCCAGTACCAAACTAATCACGGCAAAGCCAACAGAGATAGCGGGGGCCTTTGCAGAATTTTATAAAGATTTATATAGCGACTCAGAGTCTAACCTTATTGAAACTAAAACACAAGAATTCTTCAAAAAACTATGTTTGCCATCATTAACAGCAGAAGAAGCATCTGAAATGATAAAACCAATCTCATCACAAGAAATAACTAACACTATAAAAACCCTTAAAAGTAACAAATCCCCAGGTACAGATGGCTTCCCAGGAGAATTTTATAAATGTTTTGCAGAAGAGATAACACCAGTATTATGTAAAGTCTTTAACTATGCTCTGTCAACAGGAAACCCCCCAGACACTTGGTCAGAAGCCATAATTTCCGTGCTTCATAAGGAAGGCAAAGATCCAACTTCATGTGAGGGATATAGACCTGTCAGTTTGCTTTGTAATGATGTCAAAATATTAACAAACATACTAGCACAGAGAATGCAACAACATATAACTAAATTAATCAAACCTGATCAAACAGGGTTTATCCCGGGAAGACAGGGGGCTAACAATATCAGGAGAACATTAAATCTTATATCATGTTCGAAAAACAACCCCCAACCGACCATGCTGCTTAGCCTAGACGCACAAAAGGCGTTTGACCGCGTGAAGTGGAACTTCTTGTATCAAACATTGGAGGTTTTTGGGTTTCATTCAAAGTTTATTGACTGGGTTAAAATTGTTTATAAAAATCCCAAATCCCGGATCAGAGTAAATGGCTGTTGCTCAGACTTTTTCTACCTAAAAAGAGGAGTCAGGCAAGGAGATTGCTTGAGTCCACTGCTGTTTGCTGCAAGTATTGAACCGTTAGCAGAATCAATAAGACAAAATAATAACATTAAAGGAATAAAAGATGAAGGGGGCATAGAACATAAAACATCGTTATTTGCGGACGATTTATTAACATATGTAAGTGAGCCCTCCACGTCTATACCAGCCCTACTAGACAACCTGAAAGAATACGGTGAAATATCAGGGTACTCGACGAATGAAGCCAAATCAATGGCTATGATGCTCTCAGGAAGGTTTCCAGAGGAACTTAAAGAAAAGATCCACTTTAAATGGACAGAAAAGGGGTTTAGATACCTGGGAATAATCATTACTCCTGATACAGCACAATTATTTGAGGCTAATTATGGGAAATTGATAACGGCGATAAAGGATGATTTGGCGAGATGGGAAGTGTTGCCCTTGACTCTGGTAGGAAGAGTGGAAACTGTGCGGATGAATATATTACCAAGAGTGTTGTTCTTATTCCAATCATTGCCTATTGGGATCTCGGGAGCCTTTCTTAAAAAATTGGACAAAATCATATCGAAATTTATTTGGCAGAATAAGAAAGCAAGAATTAAATACAAGACGCTTCTCAGCAAAAAAGAGAAGGGAGGGTTAAAGCAGAACTTTGCAAGTCGGCCGGAAATAGCTCGCTCCTTCGTTGGTTTCTCTTTTTTTTCCTCTCCGGAGCTCCCCCACAGTTCTGGTAGGCACATGTCACTGTCGTAAAAAAAAAAAAGAACTCGCCGCCACCACCTCCGCCCCCTACACGTGCTTGTGTTTACTGCTGTTTGCTAAGCCCTGCTAACACCGAGCTAATGCTAACACGGAGCTAACGCTAGCACAGAGCTAACGCTAATAGGGCCACACACAGACACAAAGACACAGACATACACACACATGAATAAAGGTTCCAAAACGCGAAGGTGTGTGTGTGTGTGTCATGATGTATTACATTATCTTATAAAAGACCCATGGTGTGTGTGTGTCTGTGTTAGCATTAGCTCCCCGTTAGCCACAAGCTGAACTTCCTCAGTACAAACATTTCATGTTTCCATGGTTTCCTCCGACTTTCCGAACTCAAACCAATCACGATTCGTGACATGCATGACGTCATATGCGTTCTTATCTCGTACTGCCGTAAGGCAGTTTCTCGCGATACTTCTATCCATTGACGAGATTTGTAACACCGAGACGGACGACTGATCTTGCAAGTGCGGTTTTCAGCCAGTGGGGGGGGTGAGCGCATTGGCCTAGACCCCATTCACTTCATAACAGGTCGCTCTACCATCACAGTGACTCTGAGCCACAATAATTACAGCCCAAATCCTGCATAGTTCCGCTTTAAATTTACCTAACTTAAGAAATTACTATTGGGCAGCACAACTCAGAGCCTTAATTATGTGGATCACTAAAGAAAAAGATTCAGTGTGGGTGGAGATGGAACAAAATGCATGTCAACATGTTTCTTTAGAATCTCTCCCATTTCAGAACGAAAAGGCTCGGAGGAAACTCAGAATGGGTAATGAGTGGATCAGGGGAACATTGAAAATATGGGCAGCAGTAAGAAAGAAGCTGAAGTTGTCAAATTCGGTAAGCAGGGCTACTAAGATAGCAAAGAACCCAGACTTTATACCATCTACCATGGATTCAGGATTTAACATATGGGCGAACAAGGGGCTAATATATATAGATCAAATGTTTCAGGGACAAACATTGAAATCATTCACACAACTACAAAAAGAATTTAACTTACCAGCTAATGATTTTTACAAATTCTTGCAGCTAAGAGATTATCTACAAAAACACCAGGAATGGGAGAAAATTTGCAAGACACCATCTAAATTAGAAGAAGTGTTATGGTCATTTTCAGAAGACAAATCAAAAAAAGGGGTTATATCAAAAATTTATAAAGCTCTACAACACGAATCGAATGATAACAATTTTGATATAAAAGAAAAATGGGAGCTGGAAGCTAACATCATAATATCAGAAGAAGAGTGGGAGGAAACATTTATAGAAGGACACAAATTAACTAACAGCCCAACATGGAGGGAATTCGACTGGAAAGTGAAAATGCGCTACTTTAACACTCCGTTTATTACATCAAAATATAGCAATACATCTGATAAATGCTGGAGGGAGTGTGGAGCTGTGGGGGATTACACCCATATATTTTGGGATTGCCCCAAAATACAAGACTTCTGGGAAAATATTCAGAAGGAAATTAAACAGATTATGGGTATTAATTTCCCTATGGAACCATCATTGTATATTTTGGGTATAATTCCTGATACTATGACAGACAAGAGATCTAAATATTTGCTACACTGTTAGCCTTTTTCCTGCTGTTTTACAGTAACATACTGGCAGCACCGTTGCCTGCTTATTATTGTAAACGACTGTTACAGTAGTTACTGTAAACGGCTAATACAGTATGAAGCAGGCAACGGTGCTGCCAGTATGTTACTGTAAATGAAAACTACAGTATAAAGCAGGCAACGGTGCTGCCAGTATGTTACTGTAAATGAAAACTACAGTATAAAGCAGGCAACGGTGCTGCCAATATGTTACTGTAAACAAAAACTACAGTATGAAGCAGGCAACGGTGCTGCCAATATGTTACTGTAAACAAAAACTACAGTATGAAGCAGGCAACGGTGCTGCCAGTAAATTATCCTTACTGTTATACCGTTTTACAGTAAGAAATGTATTACTGAAAATATTGATGTATATTATTGAACTGCAGTGGCCTGTAGATTACTGTAAGATAAAAAATATTTACAGTGATATGCAGTAAATTCAAATTCTTTATTTAAAAACATACACACAAAAACAGTACAAATTTTGCAATACATAAACTTTTTTTAAAATCAAAACAGTATCAAATTCAAGTATGAAATTCATAGTTTCGCTAACAACAGTTGTAGTATTTCAGTACAATTAATTCAATACAACAATACAATTCATACAATATGAAAGTACAAAGTGCTTACAAATGTTTGAAACATAAACACTTTTCAAAGAGTTAAAGACTGAATCAAATTTTATGCCATGTACTAACTTAAAGGGACAATTAGGAGTTTTGGAAAGCAAAGTGTTTTCCGACTACATTTCCCATGAGCTTACGCGCACACAGTGAAATTCTTGGACCGGCACAAGATGGAAAAAAGCGAAAACATTTGCTAAGAATGTTTTCATTGATCAAGAATAAAATTCGGAGGTTCAAAGACGATCAGATACCGTCGTAGTTTCGACCATAAACGGTGATTCGACAGCGTTATTCCCATGACCCGCCGGGCAGTGTTTGCGAAACCGAAAGTAGGAAATGCTGGGCGAGCCGACCACTAAATAATATCAAAATTACTATAAAGACAAAACAACATATTTATTGAAAATTGACCCATTAACGAGTGGTAACGTAGATTCATCCACATTAATATGAGACTCCTCGTTGTCCCTTTAAAAAAATTAAAAAAATTCCCAGGAAAGGTTGAACAATACCTCTAACGATGGGGCAAGGGGCCAGGGGAGGCCACAGACCACAGAGCTTCGTTTGGTGATGGGTGTGTCGATCAGTGGGATGTTGGAAGGACTTCAGTGGAGAGTATCTCTCTGAAGTAAATGAAGGAGATAGTTAGATGGAGAAGATGTGTTTAAAGATCACCTGCCAAGGGCTGGTAAAGTACACTACACTGAACACACAAATGCCACACTATCCAGACCTTAAAGGGACAACGAGGAGTTTCTATTCGGTTATAAAAAAGTCTCACGTTAATGTGGATGAATCTCCGCTACCCACACTTGTTAATGGGTCCATTTTCGATAAATATATCATTCTGTCTCTATGGTTATTTTGTTATTATTAGTGGTGGTGGAAATGCTGGGCGAACCGACCAGCGTTTCCCTCGTGGCGAGTCATGAGAATAACGCCACCGAATCGCCGTTTATGGTCGGAACTACGGTGGTATGTGAACCTCTTTGAACCTCTGACTTTAAATCTTGATGAATGAAAACATGAGTCCGTCTTGTGCCGGTCAAAGAAATGTACGGTGCGCGCGGAGGCTCATAAATGTAGTGTGAAAACACTTCGCTTTTCCAAAACTCCTCCTTGTCCCTTTAATTTGTGTAAGATTTTATCTGGTTTGATTTAGACAGACATCTTTCCTCTGTTAACAAGGCCACATCACTGTATAGATGAAATTTGTTCTTTACAACCACAAATTTCAGAATGTGTGAGATGGTTGAAAGTTTTCCTACCTATGAAATGTATTTATAGGTAGCCATTTCAGGCTAACTAACATCATTCAGAGTAACGTCATGCTAAGCAATTGTTAAAGCAGATAACAGCGGCACGGCCGTTTCGGCTAATGCTGTGTTCAAGGCAGGCTTTTGAAACCGTAAGTTACAGCTTCAAGTCACAACTACGACTTGGTAGCGTTCCAGGTAACCCGTAGCTCGTGTTTTTACCGTCCTGTTGTCTGTGAAAGTTCCCTATAACGGCCACTCGTAACTTCCGACCCGTGAACTCGTACCAGATCGAACTGGTATGACTTCACAGGAAGGAAAAACACAAAGTACGAGTTTCCTTGAACGCACCATGAGTTAGCAGCCCCCGCCCTTGTCAGGCATCAATTGGTCCTCGTGCTACGTCACCACATTCACGCGCATCCCTTGGCTGCACACACAGCCCTTCATGCCGTTCTCTCCCCTCATTGGATAACACTTGTATCCCACAAGGAAAATTTTCTCCTCGGGTTACAGCAGAGCAGAGTGACGGAGAGACTCGTGTTTAGGCTGAAATACTTCATGTAAGTGATTGCTGACGGAAAATAGGACTATTTAGGACTTATATTAACAAAAACATTCCACTGATATCTGCTTTAATTCAGGTCAAGTTTAATCAAGATGTTTAATTTGTACAATACAACTTACCAGAATCTGACACTCTGGTTAGACAGCCCAGTGCCAGAGGCCCCTGGCCAGTCTAAAGGTTCCTCTCTCCTGTCTGGATTTTTCTGGAGCCTGGTATTCACCTGCTTCTCTGGAAGGTCACTTCCTGCCTCCTGATGCTACAACCAACACAAACAAACAGACACACACATTAAGCACATACACAATTGGTTGCGCCACTTATCAATAGCATTTCCAATTTATACTTTTCCTTACATAAAAAACTTACAAATCTCTGGTTAGACAGCCCAGCACTGGAGTTGCATGGCCAGCCTCAAGGTTCCTCTCTCTTGCCTGGACTCTCTTGGAGCCTGGTACACACACCCCCTTCCTTGGAATGTTGCTTCCTAATGCTACAAACAACAAATTAAATAGATGTATAAAGCAATGTATAGATTCAGCTGCACCACTTAATTTATATTCACAAACTATCATACAAAAATTCGATCACTTTCCCATATCTTTATATTTTTTCAAAAAAAAAAAAAAAAACTTTCAATACTTTGATACTTTTGCCACAAATTCTGTCAAACTTTTAAGAATTTCAAAGACCTAAGGGAACCCTGGGAGTGTAGTGATCTTTTAGCTTTTAGGTGCTTTGTCCCACCTAATCCAAACTACGGTAGCCTACATTACTAGAAAATACACAAACTGTTGTTTACTGTAAATTATCTATAACAACTGTTATCAACAACGGTACCTTACTTGAAAAATGTATTAGTGTAGTTAGCTGTAAATAATCCAGTAGGTAACCATTTTTGCTTTGTGGGCCCATGATGCATTGTATAAGAGACCAGTATCATACCGTATTTTTGAAATTATACAGTTTTGTACTGTTTTCAATGTTTCTAAGATTTATACTGGGCATTTTAGTTGAAAGTCAAGGCTTTCACAATGGTATTGAATCAAATTAATATTACAGACGCACACACAAGATTATAAATCATAATCTTCTCGACAAGAAACGTGACTGGGTTGGCTGCCTTGGCTCCTCTCTCAACAGGGGGGGCGACCGCCATTCCGAAGGACCGCCATTCCGACGGTCTGCCAGTCCGAAAATTCCCGAAGGTCCGTCATTTCGAACTTCCCGAGGGGCCGCCGTTCCGAATGTGTTTTATTTTGAAAATTGACCGGATTCTCTCGTGGTTTGACTTCCTGCCCGGCTTGACACGACGCGCCGCGGGGACAGCGCCCGACCGGCCCCTCCCCCTCCCCCTCCAAAGTTTCACCCAGGTCCGAGTCTGATGCATTACATCCATGGTCTGATGCAGCCGCGGCACTCCTGCTGAAAATAAATGTCCTTGCTCTGTGCTTTGGTTAGGTTTAGGCAATGTAGAAAGGAGTTGGTTAAGTTTAGTAAAAAGGTTAGGTAGAGGCCAATGAAATCGCAGTTTATATGTATCTCCCCCGGGAGTCGAACCCTGATCCACCGCGTCAAAAGCAGATGCTCTGACCACTACGCTACCACCGGAGTTAGGCTTGTTCACTCCGTGCCGTAAACCATTCAAGATTTTTCGGTTCGGTTCGGAATGGCACCCTTTCTTTCAGGTTCGTAATGGCACCCTTTTCCCATAAATAATTAAGGGTCGGCATTCCGACAAATTAAAGTAATCGTCCGGAGTGGCGGCCCTTCGGAATGGCACCCTGGAACCCTGAACAGAGTGAGTGCAAGGGACGACAATAGCAAGCAGGCTAAGGCTATCCTAGCATGCTATAAAGCTAGGACATTAGGGACAAAAATTAAAAAAAATATTTTAACGGACTCAAGTCTGCAGGACTCACACAGGAGGGCTTGGGTGTTACACCGAGCAGCATACAGCAGTTTGGCCGCATTCAAATGATCATATTGTATGAACATTTATCACCAGAGAGCACATAGCCTAACTAGCTACTTAACCTTACCTCCTGCCATCAAACACAGGCACGCACGCACTCACACACGCACGCACATAGACCCAGGCGAATTAATAATGTTTTGGTGAAATTCATAAGTGGTGTCTATCTAGATATTAATCTTCTACATGACTTTAACAGTTACATAATGTTAGCTAACCTTGGTCGGGAAGTAGCTATGTGTTTGTGACTGTCTGAACATCTCAGGCTAATAACATCATTCAGAGTAATGTTAGCATTATGCTAAGCAAAGGCTAAATCAGGTCAGGTTTAATCAAGACGTTTAATTTCTACATTTAAACTTACCGCAACGGTGTAGCCTCTCTCCACCAAGGTTGATGAATGAACTTTACTTGTCCACCGTCTTCTTCGCTTCTTCGTCCTCTTCTTTTGTTTAACGTAACTGGCAACTGGTGAATGGCTTTTAGATGCATTCCCGCCTAATCCAAACTACAGTACCTTACTAGAAAATACAAAAGTGTAGTTTACTGTAAGTAATCTAGTAAATAACTGTTTTTGTTTTGTGGACCCATGCTACAACAGTATACTACTGCATTTTTGAAATTATACAGTAATATACTCTAGTTTATAATAAAACTCCCATGATGCAATGCATGTTACAGTTTTATACTGTTCAATGTTTTTAAGTTATTTTACTGGACATTTTAAAGTAATTAACTGTAGGTTTTACAGCAAAGGCTAACAGTGTAAGAGTCCTGCTGCTGGTAGCAAAAAAGACCATAACAGCTTCTTGGTTGAAACCACTGCCCCCAAGCATAACACAATGGAGAGACAGGGTAAAAAATGTATTTGTCATGGAGAAAATCACAGCGAGACTACAGTTGAAAACAGTCATGTTTGATAAAAAATGGACATTATTAAAAAAAGTGATGCCAAACCTCTAATCACCTCCAATTTTATTTTATTTTATTTTATTTTCTCTCCCATTGGAGCGTTGTTTTTTACACTTGTAAAGTATTCGTACTTTGTATTGTTGTTTTATCACATGATAAGTACTTGTAATATGTACAGTTGTTGTTTTATTTTGTAAAGTACACGTACTCGGTACTATTGTTTTCTAAAAGTATAAGTATCTGTAATATTGTTTTTCCAAATGGTAAAGCTCACATAATCGGTACGCTTGTCTTTCTTACCTGTAAAGTACACACAATTTGCAGAGTTTTTTTGTTTGTTTGTTTGTTTGTTTTTTCTTTAAACTTGTGATGTACCCCTACTAAGGTAACATGCCAATCAAGGCAGAATAGAGAGGAGAAATGGACTATGGGAATATGACGTACAAGTACAAGAATACGGACTGATATATACAAAGAATATTCAACATGGAAAAAAGAAAAGACTTTCAGTTTCAAGAATCTCAAGCAAGTGTAACTTTATACAATATACATCTCCTTGGTGTTTGTTAAATTTATGTATGTTTGTTTGTATGTGTCAAATAAAAAAGTAAGTTCAAAAAAAAAAAAAGGAACAAATAAACCAGAAATATTCACATTTAAGAAGCTGAAATGAGAATTTTGACTTTTTTTCTAAAAACTACTCAAACTGATTATTAGATTATCAGAATAGTTGACGATTTAATAATTGATTATGTGCGATTAATCGATTGATTGTTGCAGCTCTACTTTAATCCTGTTTAATATTTACATTAATGAATAACTTTAAAGTCAATAAATCTAAATCAACCTCTAATAATTATTGGAGCTGTACATTATTCTCATTGAGCGTGTTGATACAGTTATCTGAAGAATTTGTTTAGTTAGTTGAGAAGTTTGAGGGCATGTTTGCCTTTATTTTGAAATGACAGGGAGAGACAGGAAAGACCTGCAGCCCTGTTTTATCATTAAATAAGACTGAACCAGGTTTATTTTTCTCATTATAATAATAATAAAACCATAAAACAGCTGCTCACCTCAGAGGTCATGGTCTGGAGATGGAGAGACGTCCTAGTCCTGGTGAGAACAGTTGGTAAAGTCTGTAAACATACACACAGATAATTAGGTTTATATATGGTATCTTGCTTTATTTAGTTATTAATTTATTTATATGCATGGTTTGTGTATATTTATATGAAATGTACTGTACTCCCATTCTTTGTCTGTCTTTTAATTTTCTTAATTGTCATGTGGACTATGTGTCTAAAATAAAGAAGTATAATAAAGTATAGCATGTGTGAGATGTGTTTCATAGTACAGAGGCAGTGCTCTTAAATAAAATAAAAACTATAACAATAATAACATAATAAATATAATCATACATTTTATTCATGGAGCATTTTTCCCAAAACACTGGTGGTCGACAGTCAAACGGACTCAACCCTAAAATAACAGAGATTTATTCAGTCCACAGGAGAAATTCACGGGGTCCGACAAAATTAAACTATGTTTAAACCCTTCAGAATAAAAGCCTGATAAAATACAGTGTGTGTGTGTGTTTAGTGTGTACTGGGATGAGTACTTATTATTATTATTATTAGTTTATTTGGGAGGGACAGTGCATGCTAATGAACATTTCTTCACTAGGAATAAAATGTAAGCAAGCCGGAGTGTAGCCAAAGGCTAATTTCCATCCGTTGTCCCCAGAACATTGAAAAGCAAACAAAAAACAATAAAGGCAAACAAAAAACAAAAAACAAACAACAAAAAAACAGCATCGCCACACCAGAGACACACAAACAGCAATAAGAAACAGATAAACAAACAAACAAACAACAGCAAAAAAGTGGACAACAATTAGGCAGAGAACCAACATCGCCAATACCAGTATACTAGCTGGACGGCTCAGTACAAGATGTGATGTGGAGGTGGACTAGAGGGATGCAGCAATGCAAAAACAAGGTCATAACTCTTGTTGGGGTATATGAGAGAGTGAGGATATGTATAAGCCAGATGGGGTAGAGTGCTGCAATACTTATTACAACTGCAACTAGTGCTATGTAATATGATAAGGTACCAGCAACAGATAGACAAATATGTAGCACACATTACTGATGGTCACAAGTCTGGTTTTCCCTTAACCATGATTTCAACGAGGATCTAGGCTTGGGCTTTCTCTCATAAAAAAATATATTTGTCTAGGACATTGCAATGATGATAGGAGAGGGGGTTTTTGTCCAAGACCTTCAGAGCTTTTTTAAAACAAGATTCAATAAGTCTGATGGTGGAAGCACTAGTATAGGACCTTGTGGTGATACAGTAATCAATATGAGAGAAAATCATGGAGTGTAGGAATGTGAGTGCGGCACTATCTGTCAAGGAGGATCTGATTTGTTTAAAGTTATGTAGATTGTTACAATGTGTGAATTATAAACAGATAAAATTTATTCTATTCATTTATTTGGTTATTTGAAAAAGGGACAGTGTACATTAACAAAACATTGTGTGTAAAAAAAAAAAAATTTTTAAAGTTAATGTACCTGAGTTAGCTGACAGCTGCTCATTTTCATCAGTAGTCCCTCTGCCTGGTGTTAAAAGGGCATCCTGAAATAAATAAGAACCACAGCAATAAAATACCACATTTCAGATGTAACACATATACGCATTATTATATACACAGTTATAGACAGACAGTAAAGGCACATCCACTATTGCATGACGCTCTTATATACTACTGAATAAAAGCAGCAATGTTTACATTTTTGTTTGTTAAAAAGCCATTTTTCTTGGCATTGTGCTTAACTGAGTTGTATCATGAAGATTAACGTGGGTAACCTCTTCGTGTTTTCTATTCTGTGTATAGACTTTGAACCTTAATATGAATGGGGAAGATTTCTACATGTTTTATCCATTTGTCATGGTGTATTGCCTGTGTATGGTAGGTTTTATATGATATCTAATGGTGCATTCACACCGAAAGCATCAGTAGCTTCAGTAGCGGCTGGCAAAGCTCTGTTCACCGGCATCTCACCCAGAGCGACTGATCTCGCCGCCTGCCAGGGCTCGAGCTTTGGCCAAATTGGCGGCACTTTGAAGTTGAAATGGCGTATTTATATATTGATGCTTTTTGCTGATATGTTGGTTAATGTGCATTGTCCTAATCAAATAAATGAATAAATAAATTAAATAAAGCAATTATCTTCTTTATTATGGGATCGTAGGGTAAAAAAAAAAGCCACACATCAGACATTCACATGAACAGTCAAAATAAAACCCAAGACATAAACAAACACCATTAGCATTGCTAAGCTAGTAGCCTAGCACATAGCATATTTTCTCCCCTGTCTCCGTTAAATAACCACATATACGGTGACTCACCGTCTGTTTTTCTTTCTTTCTTTCTCTGCTTCTGTCTTTCTTCCTTTCTATCTTCCTTTTGTCCTCTTTCTCTTTTTATAGTCTGTTTTTCTTTTCTTTTCCGTTTGTTCCGAACACTAAAATAAATATTGACAATTTAAAGATGGCGCCGCGGCCCGCCTATTCTGCTGCTACGTCACTACGCCACTGCCGCTCGTCAGCTCGTTAACCGTCGGGTTCCTAAAAAAAATTAAAAAAAAAAAAAAAAAAAAAATATATATATATATATATATATATATATATATATATATATATATATATATATTACCTTCGGGTTCCTCTAGAATTGAAAGGAAAAATAGCGGTTATATATTTTGTTTTCTTTTTGGTTCCTCCTTCCTCTCGCGCCTCTCGAGGGCTGGACTGAACCACTTCAAGTGCAGACGGGGGGTGGCAGGTCCAAGGATGAGCAGCACCGAATTTTATTTAACCTTTATTTAACCAGGCGAAATCAATTAAGAACATGTTCTTATTTACAATGATGGCCTGACAAGGCATAAGCTTCTTGATGGGGGGGGGGGGGGGGGGGGGGGGGGGGGGCTGTGAGGGAGAAAAGATAGGTTAAAAGACAATAGCAATACACAACAATACAAACATTCAGCAGAAACAAGGCATAAAAGTTAATAACAAGGATATTCAAGCATAGAAGACAAGATTATTACAAGCATAAAAGAGAGTAAATGTCTGTTACAGATATTACAGGATTCATTAGCGAGCAGTGTGTCACAGAAAGTGGCCTAGGCCAACGGCGGTAGGTAGGTATGGGCGTTCAACAAGCAGAAACTGAAGAAAAGGGTTAGATAGTTGAGTAGTTAAATAGTAGGGAAGCAGCTGCAAGAATCTGTAAAAAGGTGTGAGATGGCGTCTTTGAAGGCCGGGATGGAGATTAAGTTATCCAGTTTAAGGTGTTTTTGTAAAGCATTCCAGTCAGAGACAGCAGCTGACTGGAAAGATGCAAGGCCGGATGTAGATCTGGTTTTAGGAGTTGTTAACAGAATGAGATGGGAGGACCGAGTGTTGTATGTGACAGGAAGTCGGTGCAGCAAGCAGGACAGGTAGGGGGGTGTACGTTGAAGAAGGGTCTTGTAAATGAGAGTGAGCCAGTGGATCTGACGGCGGGTGTGAAGTGATGGCCAGTTTACCAGGGAGTAAAGACTACAGTGGTGGGTATTGTAAGGGGTGTTAGTGGCAAAACGGATAGCAGAATGATAGAGTGTGTCCAGTTTAGCAAGAGTGCCTTTACAAGCAGTGCGATAGATGGTGTCACCGAAATCGAGTGTAGGGAGAATTGTCAATTTAATGAGAGTCTGTTTAGCAGAGGAAGTGAAGGCGAGACGATGTCTATAAAGGAAACCGAGTTTAGCCCGGACCTTAGCCTGTAGTTGAGAAATGTGGTGTGAGAAGCATAGCGTAGAGTCTAACCAGATGCCGAGGTATTTGTAGGCAGAGACATGGTCCAGGATAGCTCCCTCGCACCGAAAGTGAACTACGACGGAAAAACCAAACTGTTAGCTTCATCAGCATCGTTATTACCATCGTCTCTATTAGATACCAGAGCGGTGATCAGCTCATAGGTCATTATATTAAAAAATATATAATATAATGTGCTCATAACTTCAGCGTCCTCACCTCATGCCTCACCCCCGCCAGTCCCACCCAACATGGCGCGTTCGAGAATCAGAAACACTTTATTAATCCTGAAGGGGAAACTGTTATCACAATAATAATCAGTATTTAGAACGAAGCCATTAAGATTGGTTATTTACACTATTATAATATATTCCAATACGTTACACAGAAGCCTAATGTGTAAGTAAAGGTGAATAAGAGTGTATTAGTTAGACCAGGCAGGGATAACATTAGTTGCTCACTTTAGTCCTGTTTCCATATGTGAAGAAGTAGCACGGTAGCACCCTGTGGCAGACAGACAGTTGTAGAAGGAAAAATAATAATTTTGAGGCATGAAAGTATTTTCCCCCTCCATGTATTTTTTGTGATAGCTCTGCCTGCTTTGTAGCCGGGTTAACTCATGTAAGTTGTTAGTGCTATAATGGTTTAGTTGTTAGCTGTAAGTTGAGTTACAGGAGTCTGGGTTAGTTAACAACAACAACCTACTACAACCTAAGTTTTAATTGCATCAGTTAATAATATAGGCCTACTTGAGACACACACACACACACACCAATTATGTTAAAAAGTCATTTAAGTGCTGGATAAAAAGCTTTCAATATCAAGTTTTTGTCATAATACTTATTTGGGATGAATTGTAACATTTCACTCCTTGTGTTTGGGACTAAATGCATTTTCTGTTTGTGCTGCAGTTAACAGCTAACAGACATTTAACATCAGACATATGGAACTAGTTTGTCTCACATTTAAAAGCACCGGCTTAAAAGACACAGACAGAAGTGTCGCTCTCCCCCTGTTCATATTTATATAATAACAATAAGTTATCAGACTTATTCTGTATGATAAAGATCTCAGGGATAGTAATAGATGTATATCTATGTGAATATCCACTGATATTAAAGTGTCCAGGTGTGGATCATCTGTCTCTGATGGACAGATGAACGGCAGACATCTCTTTTTTTTTCCTGGGGGGCCCTGAGGGACGGGTCAATGTATTATTAAGCTGCAGCTCGTCTCATTTCAACGGGGCCACGAGTCACCGGCTGCTTAATATTAACAGAGGCTGCACGGTGAATAATGGCGGAGCAGCAGCAGGAGGAGGAGCAGGAGGAGCAGGAGGAGGTCAACCACGGTGCGTTCAGGTGTCAAGAGGACAGAGACACCGGTCCTCTGCTCCTCCAACAGGACGCTCCACTGGTCTCCAGGCAGCTCTGCAGCCTCCTGAACCAATGACACAGTGACCTGACACACACTCAGAGCTGGTCTGGGATCTGTTCTCTCTCTCCCTGCACGCTCCGATGCGTTCAGGGCCTGTCAGAAACTACAGCTACAACTAGAGCCAGAGGAAACACTAGTAATGTTTCATGTCTGGGCAAGGTTTTTCTGCCTTTTCATTTTATTTTGAATATATATAAACTAATAAAAACAGACTTCCACTTGAATCAAACCATAAAAAGACACAAAAATATCCTTTTTCATTTCTATTTAATATGAATATTCCTCCTCTCATCCTGATTTATTGATCTTTACAGTTTCACCTTCTGTCAATAAAACAATCAGAACATCCAGTTCCTGTGTGTTTCCAGTGTGAATCTTCCTCAGACTAAATATTAATAGATCATCTTATAATTAATTAGCTTCACACACGTCTCTGATGATGAAATATGAAATTACAGCACATTCTCATGCTGTGGGAATTTCAAAATAAAGGCGCGTCTGGTTTGTAACTCAGGGCTTCATTCATTAAATATCATTGTGTGAATATTCAGTGTGTTGAACAGAGTCACTGTCACAGGTTTCACATTCAGTTTAGTTATTGATTTTCCCTGATAGTATGGTATTTGGAGGTTATTGATCAGTTGTTGTTCTGGTTCTGTTCTGTTCTGTTTTGTTTGTTTGGCCAATCAGCAGCGAGGCGTTCAGTGTCATGAACTAATACATCGTTAATATTCATGAGATGTTTCTATGCAAAATAACATCTGTTTTCCAACAAGGTGCCATCTGTGTGAGGGGCGAGCCAAAAGATCACACACACACACACACACTCCTGCACATTAACTTTACCTAACTGGTTTTATCATTAAAGAACTTGTTGTCTCTTCTCTGACTCTTTGTTGATGAGGAAACACATAATAATAATAATAATTATTTGATTTAATTTGATTTATTGTGATGTGGGAGGAGCCACGTCATCCTGAGTTCAGTCACTGGTCGATTTATCAACACGTTTCTACAAAACACTGAAATAAAAGTTGGATTTGATTTAAAGATGTGAAGAGTTAAAGTCGGAGCAGCTGATGGAGTTTATAGTTTCACATCAACTCTTCACTCGTGGAGCTGAGAGGAGGAGGAGGAGGAGGAGGGAGGGTCGTGTCTCCCAGCAGCAGCTGAGGGAGGTCGTCTCCACCACCTCTCCTGGTCTCCAGGCTCCTGCAGGTCTGGACCCTCTGGAGGCTCTGAGGATGGAGGAGGTCCTCATTAAATCCTCCCCCCTCCTCCTCCTCCTCCTCCTCCTCCTCCTCCTCCAGGTGTCAGGTGACAGCTGCAGGGTTCTGATGAGGAACCAGGAGACAGAGGATCCGTCAGACGTCCTGGATTCAGACGGTTCTGTGTGAGAAGAACCAACAGTGATCAGTTTGTTAATGTTTCTTCTCCTGGTGGTGAAAAAGAGCTGATGACAGAAGGAGGAGGAGAAGGAGAAAGAGAGGAGGAGGAAGAGGAGGAGAAGAAGAAAAAGAAAAAGAAGGAGGAGGAGGAAGAGGAAGAAGAGGAGGAGGAAGGAGGAAGAGGAGGAGGAAGAGTAGAAGAAGGAGGAAGAGGAAGAAGAGGAGGAAGAGTAGACGAAGGAGGAGGAAGAAGAGGAGGAAGAGGAGGAGAAGAAGGAGGAGGAAGAAGAGGAGGAAGAGGAGGAGAAAAAGGAGGAGGAGGAAGAGGAGGGGTGCGGGGTACAGAGGGAGGTCCTGGTCCTGATGATGTCATGGTCTCCTCCGTCTGACGGTCACTGTGGTTACTGATGTCAGGCCAAAGTTACCCCCCCCCCCCCCCCCCCCGTGTGTTTATGCAGAGCAGGTCTGAGCTGTCAGCAGCTAATCATTACAGGATGATCGATGGTGTTTATCCTCTGATGATGGGACTCACCCCCCCCCCCCTTCCCCCTCCTCCCCTCCCTCCCCCCAATGATCAGTGTAATAAAGGACAGATCAGCCACAGAGTTATTGAATTATCAAACCATCATCTGCATTAATGCTGCAGAGACGACGGAGACAAGAGGAGAGGACGATGACAGAGACAAGTAGAGTCCAGTAGAGACTGTTAGAGTCCAGTAGAGTCCAGTAGAGTCAGTTAGAGTCCAGTACAGTCAGTTAGAGTCCAGTAGAGTCAGTTAGAGTCCAGTACAGTCAGTTAGAGTCCAGTAGAGACAGTTAGAGTCCAGTACAGTCAGTTAGAGTCCAGTAGAGACTGTGAAAGTCCAGTAGGCTAGAGTCAGTTAAAATCCAGGAGAGTCCAGTAGAGACAGTTAGAGACCAGTAGAGACAGTTAGAGTCCAGTAGAGACAGTTAGAGTCCAGTAGAGACAGTTAGAGTCCAGTAGAGACAGTTAGAGTCCAGTAGAGACAGTTAGAGTCCACTAGAGTCAGTTAGAGTCCAGTAGAGTCAGTTAGAGTCCAGTAGAGTCCAGTAGAGTCAGTTAGAGTCCACTAGAGTCAGTTAGAGTCCAGTAGAGTCAGTTAGAGTCCAGTAGAGTCCAGTAGAGTCAGTTAGAGTCCAGTAGAGTCCAGTACAGTCAGTTAGAGTCCAGTAGAGTCCAGTAGAGACAGTTAGAGTCCAGTAGAGTCAGTTAGAGTCCAGTAGAGTCCAGTAGAGTCAGTTAGAGTCCAGTAGAGTCAGTTAGAGTCCAGTAGAGTCCAGTAGAGTCAGTTAGAGTCCAGTAGAGTCCAGTAGAGTCAGTTAGAGTCCAGTAGAGTCCAGTAGAGTCAGTTAGAGTCCAGTAGAGTCCAGTAGAGTCAGTTAGAGTCCACTAGAGTCAGTTAGAGTCCAGTAGAGTCAGTTAGAGTCCAGTAGAGACCAGGAGAGACAGTTAGAGTCCAGTAGAGTCAGTTAGAGTCCAGTAGAGTCCAGTAGAGTCAGTTAGAGTCCAGTAGAGACAGTTAGAGTCCAGTAGAGTCCAGTAGAGTCAGTTAGAGTCCAGTAGAGTCAGTTAGAGTCCAGTAGAGACAGTTAGAGTCCAGTAGAGTCCGGTCCACCTTCCCTGTGTCCTTGACCCCCCTCCCACCACCACCACAGGTCATTCATCGTGTCTGTCAGACTCTGTCAGCCAATCAGAGCGCAGGATTCTCCTCAGGTGATCACAGGTGTTGTGTGTTGTTGTTGTCGTCCTCAGGTAGAGTGTAAATAAAGTTGAGTGTGTTGAATGAAGCTGCAGCTGGATCCTGTTCTGTTAAATAATCATGATGAATAATCAAGACGTGACTCCTCCTCCCCCTCCTCCCCCTCCTCCCCCCTCTGAGACCTGTCAGGTTGACACTAACTGTCGTCCCAGTGGGGGAGGGAGGGGTGAGGAGGGGGGGGGGCAGGTTGTCTCCATATTAAACAGGCAGATTAGACCCGTTAAACTGAGGGCAGAGCAGCTCCTGGACCTGAGGGTCTGAATCTCATCAGGTGAGGGAGGGGGGAGGAGGGGGGAGGAGGAGGAGGAGGAGGGGGGGGGGGTGAGGTTGAAGGGGGGAGGATGGGAGTCGTCCCGGCCTCCATCACATCGTTCACATCCGCAGAACTGGAAGTGACCTGCTCCTCTTCCTCCTCCTCCTCCTCCTCCTCCCTTCCCATCATGCACGGGGGCGGCGGGCGGCGGTCTCCCATGAGCCTCGGCTTCGCTCGCCGCCATCTGCCGTGATTTATAGAGAGCGTGTGATGATTTATGGGCCAGTCATCGCACAATGAAGTCGTTCTCTTTCATTTGCAGCGACCTCCCGACCCCGACGCCACTCCCAGCCAGGTTGGGGAAACGCTGCTAATCACCCACTATGAGGGGCTTTAAACAGGGGGGGGGCAGGAGGGGGGGCAGGGGGGAACAGAGGGGGCTTTAATGAAATTAATTTTCAACATCGTGTGAATACAGATGAAACAGACGACACGGCCACCGAGAGAGAGAGAGAGGAGCTGCTGCAAGGCCTGATGGGAGGAGGGAGAGGTTAGAGTTAGAGTCCAGTAGAGACCAGTAGAGACAAGTAGAGTCAATTAAAGTCCAGTAGAGTCAGTTAGAGTCCAGTAGAGACAAGTAGAGTCAGTTGGAGTCCAGTAGAGACAAGTAGAGTCAGTTAGAGTCCAGTAGAGACAAGTAGAGTCAGTTAGACTCCAGTAGAGTCAGCTAGAGTCCAGTAGAGACAAGTAGAGTCAGTTGGAGTCCAGTAGAGACAAGTAGAGTCAGTTAGACTCCAGTAGAGTCAGCTAGAGTCCAGTAGAGACAAGTAGAGTCCAGTAGAGTCAGTTAGAGTCCAGTAGAGTCCATTAGAGTCCAGTAGAGTCAGTTAGGGACCAGTAGAGCCCCCCCCCCCTCCTCCCTGTGTCCTTGACCCCCCCACCACCAATCAGAGCGCAGGATTCTCAGATGCACCAATGAGACGATGTGTTTAAAGATTCATCCAACGCCCCAACAATGACCGATCACCTGATCAGTACATCCTGATCACATCTATCTGATCGTCATGGAGACGATAAAGCTCCGCCCACTGCTGCTTCAAACAGACCTGAACCTGTTGAAGAGAAAATAAAACGTTTCATCAAAGAGAAAAAAACTTTTCTTCAATCGTGGTTTTATAATATTTTAAAATAAAAATGTATTTTAAATATTTTAATAATAATAAAACTTTAAATAATTAAATGAAATAAATGTTTCTTTTTCTGATCGTCAATACTGATCAGCAGTTCAGATGGATCAATACCTTCTTTTTACAGTCTATGATCAATACCTGAGCAGCAGCAGAGGAAAGATCAGTGTTGAATCTAACAGCTGCTGGCGCCACCTGCTGGACGTTAATGTGTCACACACCCGTGACTCTGTGGTGCAAGGAATCATGGGAAATGGAGTTCAACATGTAGAAGCTCAGTCTCAGAGGTTCCTGTTCAGTTATTGATTGATTTATTGATTATTTATATTATATAAATCTATGAAGCTTTTTAAGGTTTTAACATCAGATTTGTTTCCTTTTTCCTTAAAGTTACTGTTTTTATTTTGTGTTGATGATGATGATCATAGATATATACAGTATATCTGATATCATCATCATCATATCTATGGATGATGATGATGGTGATGGTGATGAAGGACAGGAGGCGAGGTAGAAGTCTGGTCATTTATTTCACGTTCTTCATGAAAGTCTATCACAGGTGAAGGAACCAAACAGGTAAATATGTACAAACAGAGACAGAGCAGATAAATAGAGAAACACAGATAAAAACAGGAGCCATGCACCAAGCGCAATGTACAGCTACAGTTAGTAGAGATCTGGACCCAAAGGCACAAAACCAGGAAGTCAGTCACATGCAGACCCACCTCAGGCGCCGCAGAGAGAGTAAAGGGACACGTGTGTGTGTGTGTGTGTGTGTGTGTGTGTGTGTGTGTCGTCACGGCGACTGGACGACGGAGGGTTAAGGGGGAAATAAACATTCGGTCCGGTACAGTACGAGTAACAGTCGGAGGGTTTGAGATCCAGTAAGGCTACGACGACGACGCGTTCACTGTCAGTCGGAGATCAGATGCACATCCTGGGAAATGTTGTCAAATATGGTCAAATATTGATTATTGATCAGCTCTAGGCTCTGAATCAATAACACCAGGACTTCCTATGACCTGTGACGTCACAACAAAGTGACATCATCACATATGTAGTGTTTTCTAAAAATGTTGATCGACCAGTAGAGACAAGTAGAGTCCAGTAGAGTCAGTTAGAGTCCAGTAAAGACAAGTAGAGTCCAGTAGAGACAGTTAGAGTCCAGTAGAGTCAGTTGGAGTCCAGTAGAGACAGTTAGAGTCCAGTAGAGTCAGTTGGAGTCCAGTAGAGACAGTTAGAGTCCAGTAGAGTCAGTTGGAGTCCAGTAGAGACAGTTAGAGTCCAGTAGAGACAGTTGGAGTCCAGTAGAGACAGTTAGAGTCCAGTAGAGACAGTTAGAGTCCAGTAGAGACAGTTGGAGTCCAGTAGAGACAATTAGAGTCCAGTAGAGACAGTTAGAGTCCAGTAGAGACAGAGTCCAGTAGAGACAGTTAGAGTCCAGTAGAGACAATTAGAGTCCAGTAGAGACAGTTAGAGTCCAGTAGAGACAGTTAGAGTCCAGTAGAGACAATTAGAGTCCAGTAGAGTCAGTTGGAGTCTGTTAGAGTCCAGTAGAGACAGTTAGAGTCCAGTAGAGACAGTTGGAGTCCAGTAGAGACAGTTAGAGTCCAGTAGAGACAGTTAGAGTCCAGTAGAGTCTGTTAGAGTCCAGTAGAGACAGTTAGAGTCCAGTAGAGACAGTTAGAGTCCAGTAGAGTCAGTTAGAGTCCAGTAGAGTCTGTTAGAGTCCAGTAGAGACAGTTAGAGTCCAGTAGAGTCTGTTAGAGTCCAGTAGAGACAGTTAGAGTCCAGTAGAGACAGTTAGAGTCCAGTAGAGTCTGTTAGAGTCCAGTAGAGACAGTTAGAGTCCAGTAGAGTCTGTTAGAGTCCGTTAGAGTCCAGTAGAGTCAGTTAGAGTCCAGTAGAGTCCAGTAGAGTCTGTTAGAGTCCAGTAGAGACAGTTAGAGTCCAGTAGAGTCAGTTAGAGTCCAGTAGAGTCTGTTAGAGTCCAGTAGAGACAGTTAGAGTCCAGTAGAGTCTGTTAGAGTCCAGTAGAGACAGTTAGAGTCCAGTAGAGACAGTTAGAGTCCGTTAGAGTCCAGTAGAGTCAGTTAGAGTCCAGTAGAGACAGTTAGAGTCCAGTAGAGACAGTTAGAGTCCGTTAGAGTCCAGTAGAGTCAGTTAGAGTCCAGTAGAGACAGTTAGAGTCCGTTAGAGTCCAGTAGAGACGAGTACAGACAGTTGGAGTCATATCAGGACTTCCTGTGATGATCTGTGACGTCACAACGAAGCGACATCGTGACATGTTTAGTGTCAAATGGCGGTTCAGTGTTTTCTAAACATGTTATTCTCTTATGGATCATGTGACTCTACAACAACATTTCCCACCATGTGACACTCGACTCCGACTGTTGTTGGTTTTTTTTAACCTTCAAACTCCCTGTGTGGAGGGAGCGTTTGTTTGGACGAGCCTGGCGCGGCAGACGGGCGGAGTTTAGCACCAGGACAGCTGGAGGAGGAGGAGGAGGAGGCGGAGCTTGTAGATACAGTACACACAACAAAAAGAGTTGGATATCTGGCGCCTTCGTTTAGTGTTAGAATAAGCAGCAGTTAACGAGTCGTTATAGGTGCACTTTACTTTGAAAAACAAAAAAACAAAAACACAAAACCACGTCTGGGTTTATTGCTAAAGTCCAAACATCCACCTGTTTCCTCTGCTGGTTCAGCTCAGTAGCGTCTCATGGTTCAGATTGTCAGATTCATTCAAATGTTGCTGCTCTCAAAGTTTCACATCTTATTTCATTTTTTAAAAAACAGGTCCAAAGTCCAAAAAAAGAGCGACTTACATTCGATTATTGATCAGCCGATCGGGGGCGGAGCTTCTTCACATGGGTTTTAAATACTGATACTGATACTGATGGATTCATATTCATATATTAAAGCGTTTTGGTCACAGTAGTCGTCACTTCATGGTTCACATCGTTCAGGAGAAGCTGCTGCAGCTCCTTAATACTGTCGCTTCACCACAATACACACAGGTGGTTGATTGACACATTGATTATCGATCAGATTGGATCTGTAACAGGTTTAATCAGGTTTCAGAGCCGGACTGAAAAATGGAAAAAAGGAAATGAAGTGGTTTTAGTTTAGTGTTATTTACTTTAGATAAATACTTTCATTAGAGTTCAGGTTAGTAAAGTTAAGTTTAAAATCAGATTGTCAATAGAACTGATCCATAAATTAAAGTGGCTGTTTTTTTTTTTTACATGTTTCAGTCCAGGCTGGAAAAATCAATCTCCACTTATTGATTAGTGATTGGAAACTCTTCTTCTTCTTCTTCTTCTTCTTCACCACAGGTAGAAACTGTTTTGTTTTTTTAACACTGCATCTTCTTCTTCTCTGTTTAAATCTCTGTAGTGTTTAAAATCATTGGCCCGCCAAATGATCATCTCATAGAAACATCAGGCTGTGGAATTTCTAAATAAAAGCTCGTGCTGGACCCTTGAACTCAGCCTTTTTTCAGACTGTTGTGCCACTTTGTTAAAGTTTAAAAAAAAAAAAAATCTGGAAAGTGTTGGTGTTGCGTTTAAGACTGAAGCTCAATCGACTCTTTACATTCAACAGACGACAGGTTGATGTGTCAAAGCAAAAAGACGATTAAAGGTTCTACCATGAAGAAACACCAAACTCCTCCTCCTCCTCCTCCTCTGAGACAGGAGGAGGAAGAAGAGGAGGAAGAGGAGGAGGAGGAGGAGGAAGAGGAGGAGGGTGGAGGTTCAGGTTCTTTTTGAAAACACCTCCTCAAAGATCTCCTTAACTTTCAGGACGATAAGAAGATGGAGAGCTCCTCAGGAACGAGATGGTCTCAGGTCCAGGTCCAGGAGGAGCAGGAGAAGGAGCAGGAGGAGGAGGAGCAGGAGGAGGAGGAGCAGGTCAGTAGGAGGAGATGTCTGAGGAGCTGCTGCTGTTGCTGGTCGACGTCTGCGCTCGTTTGATGTAGAGATTCAACAGCTTCATCTGTGGGAAGGAGAAACAGCACCAGAGTTAGACTCCACCCCCTTCTATATTTGACTCCACCCCTTTCTCTCCTTGGCCCCCCCTCCTTCTTTTTTCTTTTAGAAACGATCAGTGTTGAATCTAACAGCTGCTGGCGCCACCTGCTGGACGTTAATGTGTCACACACCTGTGACTCTGTGGTGCAAGGAATCATGGGAAATGGAGTTCAACATGTAGAAGCTCATCCTGTTCATCTGTTGATTGATTGATTTGATGGTTTAACTTTATTTATACAAATCTACACATGTGTCTTTATCTGTTATAAAGTTTCATTTGAAGCTTTTTAATGTTTGATATCAAAATTCCTTTTTTTTTTTTTGCTGCTGTATAAATAAAGTTTTACATGTTTTCAATGATTTTGTATTTATTTAGTTTAGTTTAGTTCATTTATTTTATTCAGTTTATGTAGTTTATTTTCTTTAGTTTAGTTTAGTTTAGTTTATTCATTTTATTTTATTTTATTTTATTTAGATTAGTTCATTGAATTTAATTTATGTTGTGTTATGTTGTGTTATGTTGTGTTATGTTGTGTTATGTTGTGTTATGTTGTGTTATGTTGTGTTATGTTGTGTTATGTTGTGTTATGTTATGTTATGTTATGTTATGTTATGTTATGTTATGTTCTGTAGTGTAGTAGTTTACCTTGCTGCCGGTCAGCTGGGCCAGGTAGGGCTTCAGCTCTTCTCCAATCACAGAGTAGATGGCGACGAGGCAGAAGACGCTGGCCTTCCTCACGCTGCTCTCCGTGTTGTCGTAGCCCTGAGGACGACGGTTACCAACGGTTACCAGCGGTTACCAGCGGTTACGCCACAGAATGGGTGACGAGGTCAGAGTTTGGGGGGTCGGGGTCTCACCTGCAGCAGTCCGGGGATGACGTCGGGAAGCAGCTGGTGCAGCGTCTCCTTGGCGACGCGCTCGATGGCGCGGGTCTGCATCTTGATGGCGGCCAGGTTGACGGGGTAGTCGGCCGTCTGCACGATGGGACACAGAACCTTGATGCACTGGTCCGGCTGGATGGAGCCCGCCATGCTGGAGGCCGCCTCCTCCGCCGCACGCACCACCTCAGAGAGGAGGAGAGACACAGGTCAGACCAGGACCAGGACCGGGACCAGGACCGGGACCAGGACCAGACCCAGGACCAGGACCAGGACCGGGACCGGGACCGGGACCGGGACCGGGACCGGGACCGGGACCGGGACCGGGACCGGGACCGGGACCAGGACCAGAACCAGGACCAGGACCAGAACCAGGACCAGAACCAGGACCAGAACCAGGACCAGGACCAGGACCAGAACCGGGGAGCCTCACCTCCTTGTGCGAGTCCTTGTGAGCCTCCAGCGTCTTCATGATGGTGAGCTCGGCGTAGTTCTTGAAGCGGGCCGGCTGGTTCCTCAGGATCTCCTTCAGGACTCGCAGGGACAGAGCCCGGATCGTGTGCTGAGACAGAGACACAGGAGTCAGAACCAGAACCAGAACCAGAACCAGAACCAGAACCAGAACCAGAACCAGAACCAGGACCAGAACCAGGACCAGAACCAGGACCAGAAGGAGAAGCAAGGTGACACTAAGTGGCTGCCCCCAAATATTATAAAATGCGAGTGTTGCACTTTTTTAATGAAGAAAATGTAATAATTTGTATTATGTAACTATTTATTACAAAATGCAGCAAAGTTTATTACATATTTCGTTGAAGAATTTGATCACATAACGTGGCGCTGCAGTCTGTTTAAAGGTTTCTTTGTACTCTGCCTGACGACGGTCACATGGACTGACGTTGCTTTGTCCAGTAAAAGAGCGACTGCATGTTCACAGTGTGAGCTAAAATATCAGGAAACTTCATCCCAGGTTGAGTTTTTGTCCTGACTGGTCCTTTAAGTTGCTGTGTGTGGGTCTAGAGATTCTGGGTTCTGGTTCTGAGCTCTGACAGGTAAGGTGTTGTGGTCCCAGCAGTCAGGACGCAGCGGGACAGTGTGTGTGTCTCACGTCTCGGTCCCCCAGCGTCTCCAGCAGCAGCAGCAGCGTGGTCTTGAAGTGCTCCTCCCAGACCACCAGGCTGTCCTCCCGGGCCACCTTCAGCAGCTCCAGCAGCGTGGCCCTCCGCTCCTCGGGGCCCCGGTCCAGAGCCTGGACCTGGGACAGCTCCTTCAGCAGCTCCCCCACCAGCTCCAGCTGCTCCGCCGGCCCCGCTGCAGGGACAGGGACAGGGACAGGGACAGGGACAGGGACAGGGACACAACCAGGACCATCAGGTTTCTGTCTGCTATGGGGTTTTTAATGTAAACACAGTCCAGTCCAGTCTAATAAAGTCCAGTCCAGTCCGGTCTAATAAAGTCGTCCAGTCTAACAAAGTCCAGTCCAGTCTAACAAAGTTCAGTCCAGTCTAACAAAGTTCAGTCCAGTCTAACAAAGTTCAGTCCAGTCTAACAAAGTTCAGTCCAGTCTAACAAAGTCCAGTCCGGTCTTATAAAGTCCAGTCCAGTCCAGTCATATAAAGTCCAGTCCAGTCCAGTCTAACTATGTCCAGTCCAGTCATATAAAGTCCAGTCCAGGAGGAGGCGTTACCTGGGAAACCTTTAGGACTCAGCATCTTGTTCTCCACGCTCTCCTGCCGTCGTCCTGCCACAGCAAACAGGAAGTCATTTCACAGTAAAAACACAACAGGACTTCAACTCAAACCCCAGGTGTGTGTGTGTGTGTCTGTGGGGGGGGGAATCGAACCCTGACCGTCTCTCAGCGGCTCCACTGCGTCCTCGTACAGCGCCCCCTTCAGGCCGCCTTTCTCCAGCGAGCCCACGCCGTCGCTGTAGTTGTAGGGGTTGTAGTCGCGGAGACGCGGCGCGGCGAAGGAGCGCGGGGACGGCGTGTTGAGGAGAGACGACGTCTTGTTGTCCAGAGCCGTGCGGCCGCCGTCCACCACCTCGCCGTCTGAGGAGGCTCCGCCCCCCGGCTGAGGAACACCACACAACGAGTCAGAACCAGAGGGGCGGGGCTTATTATACTGGATTATACATTACTATTATTATATTACATGAAGACTAATATTTTTTGTATTACAAGTTTTGTCAATTTTTATGTTTAAATATATAAATAAGGCAATATCTAATTAAATATGCGCTAATTTGCATATATTTCCAGAACAGAAATCTGAACAATGGATAAAGCTACTTTGTTTTATCTTGTTGACATATTAGAGTCTTAAGTTTTTACAGAGGAGGATTGTGGATATCTCTTTTTATCACTCTGTAAATGAGAAAATACTGTCACCAGCCCTAAAAAGAAATCTAATGTCTCCATGTTTTTAGTAGGGCTGTTTTCGACTAAGGATTTTCATAGTCGAATCTGATTCGTCAGATTTTGCCATAGTCGACTGATCGTCGAACCTTTTTTTTATTATTATTATTTTTTTAAGATAGCAGCAAATTTGCGACTTTTTCCCGTTTCAAACAAAAGAGCTAAACCACCCAAAAAATATGGTAGGTGTAAAACAAATACCTTTATTTATTTCCCACACTTTGGATGATTTTTAGTAGCCATTGTGAGCCAGGGTATGCGTTTATGTCACGTTGCCCTGGACAACGCTCCTGCTCGGACTGTGAGTGGCAAATCAAACATCCCTCAACGTGATGAAGGATAGCGGTGGTCGTGGACACAGAGAAACCGGGTAAAACATGTAGTATCAAAACAAACGGAGGTCAGAAGGACTCGACAATCCGTACATACATTACGTTAATCAATCCTGTAACACACACAGTGTGACCGCGGCACCGGCAGAGAGACAGACAGGCTGCAGAGGGACGAGATTACAGCTGTGACTCCCGACACTGATGGTGCGTTCATGACAACTCGGAAGTCGGAAAAAAAAGTTCCTCTTCTGAAAAACTCTGACATGTCAAACTTTAGGATGTGTTAGGGACTAATTCATCTGTCTAACCATCAGAACTATTAACACATGAAACGGTAAACACAGCTGATCCATCGAAAAAAAATCACCGCTGGAGTTAATTTATTTTCCGTGATTGAAAGCAGGTTCTTGAATGTAACTCGGTCAAAGTCAGATGTATCCTCACAATGTTTTGCTGTTCTGTTAGGTCATGCATGATAAATGTTGACAAAGTTAGACTGTCAGACTTCCTTGATTTTAAACTTTGGCGGCTCTGCCCCTCGTCTTTTTGCCACTCCGTGAGTGTTCTGCAGTGACTTCTGAGTACCGTGACTTTGACGGTCCTACTGCTCACCTCCGCTCATTTGAAAAAAAAAAAAAACCTCCGCTCATTTGATTGTGCAACTGCAGTGGGTGATTTATTAATACGTAGTAAGAAGCTAAGACTACCGTTTAAATGCACACATCATTTTGAACTCTTTATTAACAGAAAGTAGGCAGATTTTGTATCAAAATAGGCTTTTTATAACGAAAAAAGACATTCTATGTAACAATTTATGCTCAGCAGCCGTGGGCACCCCCATATAGTCAGAATGGTAGGGTCTCAGTTAGATTCGACTACGAGGTTCATAGTCGAATCAGACCCCTCCGAATCGAATCGTCGAATAGTCGACTTTTGGAGGTCAGCCCTAGTTTTTAGTAATAAAATGTTGTATAAATGAGGCTGTGAATGATATATCAACAGTCCCCTCTGTAAAAACCTTCAGAATATAGAAAGGGATCAAAGTTGAAGGTTTGGTGGAGATTTCTAGCTCAGAGTCTGAGTCTGAAAAACTCTTTCTGAGAAAACGGCCTTTAAAGACTTGGACTGTAAAATTACAGAGATTGTTATTGTCAATCCTACTTTTAGGATTTGTTGCTATGATCCAAAGGAAATGACATCATTGTTGAGGAGAGAGAGAGCTTTCCTCACCTTGGCCTCCCCCCTCCTGAGCGGCTCCCCCAGCTCCTCCTGGCTGCGGTAGCTGTAGTTCTGGATCTCCTCGGTGACGCCTCTCAGAGAGCTGTAGATCTCCTCTGAGTTCAGGTTCTCGCTGTTGAACTCCATCAGGCTGCAGGGACACAACGGGACACAACGTGATGACATCATAGGGTCACAACGTGATGACATCATAGGGTCACAACGTGATGACATCATAGGGTCACAACGTGATGACATCACAGGATCATCATCACCAAGAACGTCTGAGGAACCTTCCTGCTGATCCAGGACCACTTCAGGTTCAGGTTCAGGTTCAGAGAGACTCTGGTCCTGGATCAGCACAGACGCTCTGAGAGAGACGACGGAGGAGGACATGGACCAAACGCTACTTCCTGTTTTTAACAACAGATTACCCTTTCAGAATAAAAGATACAACTTTCACTTAATGATCAAGAAGTTGATTTCAGACTCTGGGAAGTTTGGTCCATGACCAGGAAGACAGACACCATCCAGTCCAGTCCAGTTCAGTTTAATCTAGTCCGGTCCATTAAAGTCCAGTCCAGTCTATAAAAGTCCGGTCTGGTCTAATAAAGTCTGGTCCAGTCTATTAAAGTCCGGTCTGGTCTAATAAAGTCTGGTCCAGTCTATTAAAGTCCGGTCTGGTCTAATAAAGTCTGGTCCGGTCTAATAAAGTTCAGTCCAGTCCAGTCTAGCAAAGTCCAGTCCAGTCTACTAAAGTCCAGTCCAGTCTAATAAAGTCTGGTCCGGTCTAATAATATCCAGTCCAGTCCGGTCCGGTCTAATAAAGTCCAGTCTGGTCCGGTCCAGTCTATTAAAGTCCAGTCTGGTCCAGTCCGGTCCGGTGCGGCCCAGTCCAGTCCAGTCCGGTGCGGTGCGGTGCACGGCCTGCATGCTGCCAGACGGACACAGGTGGAGGCGACAGGTGAGAGAAGCGGTGACGCAGGTGAACAGAGTCTCAGCTGCAGCAGATGGAGGCAACACACAACAGGTGAGTCACAGGTGGGAGGGGTTTCACAGCACGACCAGGTGACAGGCTCCGCCCCCTGTGACATCACACTCCTCCCCACGCGTCGGCCATCTTTTATATAAAGACTCTGATACTGTGATCGAATCTGATTCTTCTGAAAAAACGACTGTGAAACCCCCGCAGAGGGAGGGGGAGGGGGAGGAGGAGGGAGGAGGGAGGGGGGAGGAACAAAGGGGGCGGGGTTACCTGGGTGAGAAAGCTCGCCGCAGGACCTTGAGGGAGGAGTGGGCAGTGGGCGGAGCAAGAGGAAGAGGGGAGGGGAAACCCCACAGACGACTGCAACCAGGGGGGAGGAGAGGAGGGGAGGGGGATCAATCAATCAATCAATCAATCAATAACGATCCATTAAAGGGATATGCCAACTTTTTTTTTTCGTGTCTTGCCTCACTCCCGAGTCCATGACAAGCAGATAGACACCATTCTTTCGACTGTGCGTGCAGTAACAAGGGAGATAGAGCCGTATCGCCTGTAATTAGCTTAGCTCAAACACTGGAAGTGTATAGGTAGTGTTAGCCTGCCTCCACCTAAAGTCGCTAATTAGCTTAGCTCAAACACTGGAAGTGTATAGGTAGTGTTAGCCTGCCTCCACCTAAAGTCGCTAATTAGCTTAGCTCAAACGCTGGAAGTGTATAGGTAGTGTTAGCCTGCCTCCACCTAAAGTCGCTAATTAGCTTAGCTCAAACGCTGGAAGTGTATAGGTAGTGTTAGCCTGCCTCCACCTAAAATCATCAGAGAAACTCTTCAGCAACTCTAAACGGAAACCGGCGGGCCGATCTTCGTCTCAGAGCTGACACAACTCTCCGGTAAGGCATCTTGAGCAGTCAAATGCCGCTAACGGGACGAGATCGGTCAAAACGGAGGGTTCAAGCAAAGACCGTTTATTTTGGTTCAAGCTAGCTACATCGAGGGTAGGTTAGCTTCCTATTTCAAAGTAAAAGCACAAATTCTATCGTCATGGTTTTCTGTATGTAAAGGGCAACGGGTGTTTTATTTTGTGAAAGTAACCAGAAGTGCGTTGGTCGCAACGGCTAGCTTGAGTAGCGCCGAATTCGTCCGAACAAAATTGTAAATAACTGGTATTTAGACAAATTAACGACACACTGCTGATCTAAGCGGCTACTTTCTCGCCTAAACATGTTTGAAATGTTGATAAAGTGATATATTTACAGAGTTTAGAGCTAAAATAAAATCATCTTCTGACTGCTGATTTCAGCTCGGGTAGGAGGCATGCTAACACTACCTATACACTTCCAGTGTTTGAGCTAAGCTAATTAGCGACTTTAGGTGGAGCCACGGGCTAACACTACCTATACACTTCCAGCGTTTGAGTTAAGCTAATTAGCGACTTTAGGTGGAGGCAGGCTAACACTACCTACACACTTCCAGCGTTTGAGCTAAGCTAATTAGCGACTTTAGGTGGAGGCAGGCTAACACTACCTATACACTTCCAGTGTTTGAGCTAAGCTAATTAGTGACTTTAGGTGGAGGCAGGCTAACACTACCTATACACTTCCAGCGTTTGAGCTAAGCTAATTACGGGCGATACGGCTCTATCTCCCTCGTTACTGCACGCGCAGTCGAAAGGATGGTGTCTATCTGCTGGTCATGGACTCGGGAGTGAGGCAAGACAGGAAAAAAAATGTTGGCGTATCACTTTAAGGAGTAACCATGACGACATCACACAGTAAAACGAGTAGTTCAAGGTGCTGCATAAAAACCAGACGATGGTCACCGATGCAGCAGCAGCAGGTGTCTGTGCTACAGGAGTGGGCGTGGCCAGTAGCCAGTGGGCGTGGCCAGAGCAGCCTACCTGGGGGACAGGCCTCCGTGGGAGCAGTTGGTGGGGGAGGTGAGGGGGCTGCTGCGGCTGCTGGGCTGGCGGGGAGGAGTCCGGGCAGACGAGTTACTGGGAGACGCCTGGAGACACAAACACATCCATCAACATGTTTGATTATTGATTACTGATCATCACTAAAACATTATTCATACCCCTGTCGAATTTCTTAATATATTCTGTTACAGATTAATATTATAACGAAAATTATTGATACCTCAGTGATACCAAGACAAAAGGCCGGAGGATGTTGGAACAAACCGTCCTCTTTAAGGGTTTAAAGCATTGAAAACTATTTTCAATATTTCTGAGGGGGTTTTTTTTAACCAGTTTTCTGACTATAAACGCTGACTTGTTGTGACATTTCAGTCATTTTCACGTCAACGCTCAGTGAGGACGTTGTAATAACAGAAAGGAAGGAAAAGGAAACAAAAAGGTGCAAAGTGTCATCAACAGTGTTCCCACTCTTATCTTGGAATCATTTTCCAGGACTTTTCCAAGATGTTACAGTATAAAAAAATAATTGTTTCAAAGATGAATCGAGATTCTTAGTTGGATGATTCTGAATCGATGCAGTTATGTCAGAGAATCGATACTTAAATTCTAATAATTCATTCAAGTTTGATGTTGTTCACATCCAGAGACAGTAATTAGTTTGATTTTAAAGCACAAGCGCAGGGGTTTTCCTGCATAGGGAAAAATCGGTCGACCACCTTCCAGGTTTTCCAGGATGAGTGGGAACCCTGATCAAGAAGTACCAGTGTGTGTGTGTGTGTATGTGTGTGTGTGTGTGTGTTACCATGACGATGCCGCTGTTGGCGCTGGCGTTCCTCAGGTGGTTGTGCAGCAGCTTGGTGGTCCCGTCCTGGAAGGTTTTGGGCAGCGCTCCGAGCAGCATGGTGAACTCAGGTGTGTTCAGCTCGAACAGCGCGATCAGCACCACCTGGGCCGCCTGCGCACACACACACACACACACACACACAGAGGTCACTTCTCTTTCCTGCTTCTTCTTGTCGCCACGCGTCCGTCTCTCTGAGCTGTAAATAAAAACATCGTCTCCTCCTCCTGTTGTTGTTGTTGTTGTTAATGAACAGAAGGCGTTTGTCAGATTTTCCGAGCCTGAACCTGAAGGCAACACTGAGGTTAATTGTTAAAACAGCAGCTCCCATGCAGCAGGTTTCGTCCAATCAGACGTGAGCAGTCAGTGAAGCAGACCAGAGAGCCGTTTCCTGTCTCGGGCCCTTTCAGATTAAAGTTAAAAGTCAGTTAAGAATCATGCAGAACATTCTGGAGAAGAAACAACGACATTTTAACGAGCAGTTAACAACTGAAGCTGCGTTCACACGGCAACACTTTAGAAACTGTTGTGCTTTGGGCTGTGTTTTATTTTGAAATACCTTTTTTTTTTAATAACACTGGGGTTGTGCTTTATTTTGAAATCTCTTTGGGCTGTGTTTTATTTTGAAATACCTTTTTTTTTTAAAAACTGGGATTGTACTTTATTTTGAAATGTCTTTGGGCTGTGTTTTATTTTGAAATACCTTTTTTTTTAATAACACTGGGGTTGTGCTTTATTTTGAAATCTCTTAGGGCGGTGTTTTATTTTGAAATAGCTATATTTCTTGTGTGTCATGGTGTGGACGCAGCCTCAGCCTGTTGACATGTGTAACGTGGAACAACATGAGTTAGTGATGTCAGCGGCCGTCCAGCAGCTGCTCATGCCGTCTGTCTACCTGTTTACACCTGTCCTCCAGGTTGCCCTCCCCGGGCAGCGCGGCCACGGTGGGGGGTCGCCCCCACAGCTCCTCCCCCGCCCAGGTGTGGAGCGTCTGGCGCCGAGAGAGCAGGTGAGTGGAGGAAACAACTCAAACAACACAAACAGGAAGCCACAACGACAAGGAAACAGGAAGCGGGCGAGGCTGCTCCTACCTTGCGGACGTCGGAGCTCTTGGGCTCGGTGGTCCAGGTGATGATGCGTGAGACGGCGAGGCGCGTCTCGCTGGAGTTGACGAAGTCGGCCGGGTCCATCTGCCGCGCCAGCGCCTCGATGTAGCGCAGGATGGCCACCTTCACCTTCAGGTTGGGCGTCTGCGTCTGGTCCACGATGAAACGCATCAGGATGTTGAACTGCTGCTCGTACGGGAACGAGTCTCTGCAGAGGGACGGACAGGGACAGTCAGCTGTGTCCAGATGTGTCCATTTATAAAACTGTGCGTAGGAAAGATCACTACAGGTGGCGTACGGAGGAAACGCGTGCACACAAAACCTTTCAGATTTATACGGACGCACATCCTCCGCCTGTTTCCTTTTATAAATAACAATCAAGTCTAAAGTTGGTGCTTTGCCCCGCCCACATGGTGCCTATATAAGGTCAGGGAAACGCTGTTGATGAATATTCATTCAGACCAAATCCAAGACGGGAAAAGAGCCAAGAAAACAAATGTGAATGTATTTTATACTAATATGTACAGGTGCATAAAATTAGAATATCATGGAAAAGTCTATTTGCAGTAGTTAAACAGCCCCAACCAGGAACTGAGTTCATATAGATGGACACATTTACACATTAAAAATGCTTTTTTTAATCAATCCATTTTTTTGAGCTCCTGAATTGTAGATCTTCTTTAAATGTGAAGCCATAATCATGACAATTATAAGAAATTAACCCTCCTGTCGTCCTTCTGGGTCAAATTGACTCAATCTGTTCCCTTCCTCTATCATTCCTTCTTTCCTTCCTTTCTCCCTTCCTTCTTTCCACAATCCTTTTTCCCTTGCTTCCTTCCTTCCCTTCGTCCTTACTTCTTCTTACTTCCTCTTTTGATCCAGTTGACCTTGTCTGTTCCCTCCCTCCATCGTTCTTTCCTTCCTTCTTCCTTTCTTGAACAAATCTGTTCTCTCCCTCTATCTTTCCTTCCCTTTTCCCTTCCTTCTTTCCACAATCCTTTTTGCCTCCCTCCCTTCCTTCCTTCCCTTTGTCCTTACTTCTTCCTTCTTTTTTGACCCAATCTGTTCCCTCCTATCTTTCCTCCCATTGTTCCCTTTGTCCTTCCTACCTTCCTTCCTTCTTTCCTTTTGTCCTTCCTTCCTTCCTTCCTTTCATCTATCCCTTCGTCCTTCCTTCCTAACTTCCTTCATTCCTTCCTTGACCCAGGAGGACAACAGGAGGGTTAAATGAATAAATAGATGAAATGTTTCAATATCTGTGTGTAATGGATCTATTAGTTTCACTTTTAGAACTGAATGACTGACATAAATAAACTTTTCCTGTCGGGGTTCTCCAGATTTGCACATTCCCCCGTTCCAGTTTCTTTTCTATAAATCCCAAGCGCTGCTTCCAGCCGGCGCACAGCGCAGCGGTAGAAACTGACCTGGTGACGTCCAGCGCCTTCTGCACCTTGGCCTGCACCGAGCCCAGCAGGTCAGCACCCATCTTCTTCAGCAGCTGGGTGAGGAGGACGAAGAGCCAGTCCTGCAGCTCGTCTCTGTGCAGGACGATGAAGTCCACCAGCGTCTCCAGGAACATGCTGAACACCTGAGACAGAGACAGAGTGATGCATGATGGGAAACGGAGCGGCGAGGAGATGAAGCAGCTGCAGACTGACGGTGAGGGACACTTACTCTCTGGAGGAGTGTGTGTGTGTGTGTTAGGTCCACAGCAGCGACGAGCATGCAACAGAAAACACACACTGTTAGCTTGTCCTGCAGTTAGTACACGCACACACACATACACACACACAGACACACACACACGCACACACACACTAAACCAGACGTTGTCTCACCTTGCTGTGTGGGTCTGCGAACATCCTGGTGAAGATCTCACAGAGCCTCTTCAGCTCCACGCGGCTGTCAGACACACACCACCGTTACTGACTTGTGTACATTGTGTTTTATAGTGTTTCATGTATTTTACTGATCACAATTATAGAATGAGAGTGTGTGTTTTATTGAAAGTGAGGCTGAATGTGTGTGAATATACACTGAGTTCTTTAACTGTTGCACAAGCAAATCTCATCTTGTCTCTGTACAATTAAAACAAAGAGCTGTTGAACTGAAAACAGCTCAGACCTGTTAGAGACCAGTGTTTGTGCAACAGACAAAACATTCAAATTAATTTATTCAAAGTTATATTATGAACTTTACTGAATGATACCTTTACCTGTCAAGATCATAACCTTTATTTATTTATTTACTTATTTAATCTCCTTAAAATGGGATGCACTGGATGTTGTAGGGGGGGTGTTTGTTTGTATATGTGTTCTGAGAAAAATCAAAAATACTGTCTCTTTGTACCTTGTTCTCAATAAAAAGATAGTTGAATTTTTTTTTTTTTAATTATAAACTTTACTGATTAACCATCTGATTATCTGTCCTGCTGCAAGTGCACAGTTTATATAATATACTGTATAACAACCTCTATAGACTGTATATAAAGTGTATAATCTATATAACATGCTGGTTCTGGGGGCGGTGCGTGGCACAGTGGTTAAGGCGGCCGCCCCATGTACATTCCCCCTCTCTCTGCCTCCTCCTTTCCTGTCTATCTCTACTGTGTGCTATCAAATAAAGGCAAAAACGCCAAAAAACACATGCTGGTTCTGATCCATCTTTCAAAGTAAAGGTGACTTCAGCTCTAAATGAGTTCAACTGTGAAACGGCGGAGCTTTCATGCTGACTCTTAAGCCCTATTCGCACGGGATTAGTATTACCTGGGGACGCCTGGTGATTTGTAAATGACCCCCCCACGTCTGTGTTTCTTGCGGTGCATTCGCACGGGATAAGTGAAGTCTGTATTTTTACTCGAATTTACTGACATTTAGGCTCCGATATGACGTCAAAGCTGTGCACATCGTAACATCCACTGCTGTCACATCCATGTGCAAAGCAAATGTAAATAAAATGTCAAAGCAGCAACGTGACTTCGCAACAGTGTTGTCGCAATAACGGGCCGTCATGGCCTATTAAAAAGCTGCATGTCAATATCCTCCGAAATTTCGCTCTTTTGATGGAACGGAGCCTGCTCTTTTTTCGAATGGGTCTCCAGCACCGATACCAGCCCGTGTTTGCACCTAAAACGCCTTCGAAAATGCCGCTCATAATTTCCACCGCAGCCTCCATGTTTCAACCCGTACAGTAGCTATGGTTTCAACCGGGGAAGAACAAAAAATGCCCTTTCAATTACTAAGATGCAGATTGGCACGGGACTAGTTTTACCACGGGACGTCGGTCTTTGGTGAAATATAGTAGGTCATTTGCGGGGGAATTTTTACTTTACACATTACTGACATGGCGCATTCGCACGGGATTAAGATCACAGACGTCCTCCGCAATTATTACTAATTACCTGAGGTCCCCAGGTAAAACTAATCCCGTGCGAATAGGGCTTTAGATGAAACTCAGCTCGCCACCTGCTCCCAACCAGGTGACGAGCTGAGCATCAGTTACCATGGTGATCCAGCCAGGTTAAACTCAGGCGACCTCACCCACCTGAGCATCCTCTGGCTCTTGAGCAGGTTCTGCAGGCCCAGCAGCCCCTCCTTCCTCTCAGACCAGTTGGCGCTGGCGCAGTGGTTCAGCACCTCGGCCACGTCCTCCGTCTGGCGCAGGAAGTGCGGCGCCATGCCGCCGTTCCTGGAGCTGTAGGAGCGCTCCGAGCAGGCGCTGGACGCGTCGCTGTTGGCGTCGTCGTCAGAGTACATACCTGGAGACTCGAAGCGCCGCCGCACGGGCCTCCGCTGGGGAGGGGGGGTAAAGGGTTAATGACTCCACTCTAATGAGAGCTTCACCTGACTAATGAGGAGGCGGAGTCATGCAGCTAAGGGGGCGGAGTCATGTAGCTAAGGGGGCGGAGTCATGCAGCTAAGGGGGCGGAGTCATGCAGCTAAGGGGGCGGAGTCATGCAGCTAAGGGGGCGGAGTCATGCAGCTAAGGGGGCGGAGTCATGCAGCTAAAGGGGCGGAGTCATGTAGCTAAGGGGGCGGAGTCATGCAGCTAAAGGGGCGGAGTCATGCAGCTAAGGGGGCGGAGTCATGCAGCTAAAGGGGCGGAGTCATGCAGCTAAAGGGGCGGAGTCATGCTGTCATGCAGGTGTGATGCTGCACATGCACAACGCTGAAGTTAGTTTCTGGTTCGGCTGTTACCAGGAAAATTAACTCAACGTGTGACACTTCTTGATGTAAAAACATTTTAGACATTTTAGGTTAGACATTCACTTTACCTGACACCCACTGTTTCATTTGTGAAACTTTTATTTTATTAGTGAACACCTAGACCTCATGTGCCTTTGTTGCATTTTCACAAATAGATTAAATCAGATCAGTGTTTGAATGAATGTTTAGACTGTAGGACGATCTAGGTACAGTGGTTTAATGTTTTTACTTATAAATAAAAGTTTCACAAATGCAACAGTGGGTGTCAGGCAAAGTTAACGTCTTATCTAAATGTTTTTACATCAAGAAGTGTCACAAGAACCAGACAAACAGTCACATTACGTTAATTTTCCCTTAATTGCGTCGTAACATGCGCTGAGAGGACGGCGAGCTGCTCTACCTTGTTCCTGGAGTCTCCTAACAGCTGAGGTTCACAGAGCAGGAGGACAGAGCAATAACTGATCAATCAATCAATCAATCACTGTGATTTCTACTTCTGTGTTTCACTTTGATTCTCACCAGAGCGTCGGCCACCGCCGCCTCCACGTCCGTGCCTGTGTTGAGGATCCGCATGGCGTTGACGGAGGCTGAGATCCGAGCCTGATGGGCCAGCCGGTCTGAGAGGTCAGAGGTCAGAGGTCAAAGGTCAGAGGTCAGCTGTCTGTTGAAATGCACTTTAAAAAACAGGAACAGGAAAGTAGGGCTGCCCCCCACCAAAGATTTTCTTGGTCGACCAGTAGTCGTCATTTATGACGATTAGTCGACGAATCGACCTAGATAGAGAAGTGTCACGACTTCACGACTACAAATTAAAAGCCCTATAGCCTTTCATATACAGTTTAGTCATATTGATTTTGACAAGACATGGCTCCAAATGTTTTTGTGTTTTTTTTCCTACGACCAATCGACCAATGAGATTTTGGTCGGCTCATGACTTTTTGGTCGACCAGTGCTTGGTCGACTATTTGGGGGCAGCCCTACAGGAAATAAAATCAATTTTCAACATAAAATAAACATGAAAAGCTGGAAGCAGAGTCTCATTCAGAACAAACAATGAATAATCAATAATCAATAATAAACAATAACCAATAATAAGAATGAAGCTGCAACAGAATCAGATGGAAACATTCTCTCTTCACAGTTTACAGCTCTTTGGTTGGTTGGTGTTGGTGTAACTGTGAAGAGCTGCAGCTCAGCGTCTCCTCCTGCAGGAGGAGGAGGAGGTGACGTCATGCAGGTGAAGAGGTGATGGGAAAATAAAATCAAACATCCGTCTGCTGAGAGCGTCTACTTCCTGTGAACACCTGGTCGTCACCTGAGTAACAGTCGGCTGACGACAGAGCGCTGGTGGAGCGGGACTGACGGCGCGTCGCTGCAGAGAGAACACTGATGATGTCACCACCACACTACTACAGAGGAGGAGGAGGAGGAGGAGGAGGAGGAGCTACACCTGAGGAGGAGGAGGAGGAGGAGGAGGAGGAGGAGGAGCTACACCTGAGGAGGAGGAGGAGGAGGAGGAGGAGGAGCTACACCTGAGGAGGAGGAGGAGGAGGAGGAGCTACACCTGAGGAGGAGGAGGAGGAGGAGGAGCTACACCTGAGGAGGAGGAGGAGGAGGAGGAGGAGGAGGAGGAGGAGGAGGAGGAGCTACACCTGAGGAGGAGGAGGAGGAGGAGGAGGAGGAGGAGGAGGAGGAGGAGGAGCTACACCTGAGGAGGAGGAGGAGGAGGAGGAGCTACACCTGAGGAGGAGGAGGAGGAGGAGGAGGAGGAGGAGGAGGAGGAGGAGGAGGAGGAGGAGGAGGAGGAGCTACACCTGAGGAGGAGGAGGAGGAGGAGGAGGAGGAGGAGGAGGAGCTACACCTGAGGAGGAGGAGGAGGAGGAGGAGGAGGAGGAGCTACACCTGAGGAGGAGGAGCTACACCTGAGGAGGAGGAGGAGGAGGAGGAGCTACACCTGAGGAGGAGGAGGAGCTACACCTGAGGAGGAGGAGCTACACCTGAGGAGGAGGAGCTACACCTGAGGAGGAGGAGGAGCTACACCTGAGGAGGAGGAGGAGGAGGAGCTACACCTGAGGAGGAGGAGGAGGAGCTACACCTGAGGAGGAGGAGGAGGAGGAGGAGGAGCTACACCTGAGGAGGAGGAGGAGGAGGAGGAGGAGGAGGAGGAGGAGGAGCTACACCTGAGGAGGAGGAGGAGGAGCTACACCTGAGGAGGAGGAGGAGGAGGAGGAGGAGCTACACCTGAGGAGGAGGAGGAGGAGGAGCTACACCTGAGGAGGAGGAGGAGGAGGAGGAGGACCAATCACATGAGACCTGAGACTGGTTAGTGTCTGATCAGCTGATTAGTAGAAGAGAAACAGGAAGGACATGAAGACAGGTGAGAGACAGGCTACACCTGAGGACTGAGGGGGAGGGAGGGGGAGAGGGGCTGAGGGGGAGGGAGGGGGAGGGGGAGGGGCTGAGGGGGAGGGAGGGGGACGGGGAGGGAGGGGCCGTTACTCACCCAGGGGGGAGAAACCCCGGGCCGGGCTGGTGTCACGACTGCTCTCACGACTGGTGTCACGACTGCAGCCCTGACTCATGCTGGGGCGAGGGATACGACTCCGCGCTGGAGGGGGAGACAGGGGGGAGACAGAGAGGAGGAGGAGGAGGAGGAGAGAGGAGGGAGAGAGAGACAGGAGAGACAGGAGAGGAGGAGAGAGAGGAAGGAGAGAGACAAGAGGGAGAGAGAGAGGAGGAGAGACAAGAGGGAGAAGAGGAGAGAGAGGAGAGAAGGGAGGGGAGGAGAGGAGGAGAGGAGGAGAGAGACAGGAGAAGAGGAGAGGGAGAGGAGGAAAGAGACAAGAGGGAGAAGAGGAGAGGGAGAGAGGAGGAGAGACAGGAGAGGAGGAGAGAGAGGAAGGAGAGAGACAAGAGGGAGGGAGAGAGGAGGAGAGACAAGAGGGAGAAGAGGAGAGAGAGAAGAGAAGGGAGGGGAGGAGAGGAGGAGAGGAGGAGAGGGAGAGGAGGAAAGAGACAAGAGGGAGAAGAGGAGAGAGGAGGAGAGGGAGAGAGAAGGAGAGAGAGGAGAGGACGAGAGACAAGAGGGAGAGGAGGAGAGAGAGGAGGAGGAGAGAGAGACAGAGAGGAGGAGAGAGGAGGAGAGAGAAGAGGAACAGGAGGAGGAGGAGAGAGACAGAGGGAGAGAGAGGAGGAGAGGAGGAGGAGGAGAGAGAGATAGAGAGGAGGAGAGAGGAGGAGAGAGAAGAGGAGGAGGAGAGAGAGGAGGAGGAGGAGGAGGAGGAGAGAGAGACAGAGAGGAGGAGAGAGGAGAGAGAAGAGGAAGAGGAGGAGAGAGAGACAGAGAGGAGGAGAGAGGAGGAGAGAGAAGAGGAAGAGGAGGAGGAGGAGAGAGAGACAGGAGGAGGAGAGAGACAGAGGGAGAGAGAGGAGGAGAAACAGCAGTGCAGGCGAGGTTGTTAGCATTAGCAGCGTTAGCAGCGTTAGCAGCAGCAGCAGCGACACATGAAGCTGTAGAGAGTTAGTGACAGACTGAAGGAGGATTAGTAACTGGACTCAGTGGGTCAGTTCTCCTGCAGCGGTGGCGGCCATCTTTAACCTCCCTGTTTCTGTTTTGAATCTAACTTTATCCGTCTGCCTGTCAGTCAACAACACACACACACACACCTGCTCTGGAGGGGCTGGTCTCTCTGCTGCAGCCCTGACTGCGGTGACCTCGGGGGCGGGGCTTGTTGTCGCCCGTAGCCGAGGACGACGAGGAGCTGTTGGTGGCGGCGGCGGTGCCCATGGTCGGTCTGGGAACTCTGCCATAGGTGGAGCTGAGGAGGCGACCAGGAGAACCTGAACGACTCCCAGCTGGAGGAGGAGACACAGAGTTAGAAGAGGAGGAGGAGGAGTAGGGAGGAGGGGGGAGGAGGAGGAGGGAGGAGGAGAAGGAGGGAGGAGGAAGAGTTAGAGGAGGAGGAGGAGGAGGAGTAGGGACGAGGAGGAGTAGGAGGAAGAAGAGGAAGAGGAGGAGGAGGAGGAGGGAGGAGGAAGAGGAGGAGGAGGAGGGAGGAGGAGGAGGAGGAGGAGGAGGAGGAGGAGGAGGAGGAGGAGAAGGAGGGAGGGGGAGGAGGGAGAAGGGAGGAGGAAGAGGAGGAGGAGGAGGAGGAGGGAAGAGGAAGAAGAGGAGGAAGGAGGAAGAGGAGGAGGAAGGGGAGGAAGACGAAGAAGAGGAGGAAGGAGGAGGAGGAGGAGGAAGAGGAGGAGGAGGAGGAGGAGGAGGAGGAGGAAGAGGAGGAGGAGGAGGGAGGAGGGAGGAGGAGGAGGAGGAGGAGGAGGAGGGAGGAGGAGGGAGAAGGGAGGAGGAAGAGGAGGAGGAGGAGGGAAGAGGAAGAAGAGGAGGAAGGAGGAAGAGGAGGAGGAAGGGGAGGAAGAGGAAGAAGAGGAGGAAGGAGGAGGAAGAGGAGGAAGAGGAGGAGGAGGAGGAGGAGGAGGGAGGAGGAAGGAGGAGGAGGGAGGAGGAGGAGGGAGAAGGGAGGAGGAAGAGGAGGAGGAGGGAAGAGGAAGAAGAGGAAGAAGAGGAGGAAGGAGGAAGAGGAGGAGGAAGGGGAGGAAGAGGAAGAAGAGGAGGAAGAGGAAGAAGAGGAGGAAGAGGAGGAGGAGGAGGGAGGAGGAAGAGGAGGAGGGAGAAGGGAGGAGGAAGAGGAGGAGGAGGGAGGAGGAGGGAGAAGGGAGGAGGAAGAGGAGGAGGAGGAGGGAAGAGGAAGAAGAGGAGGAAGGAGGAGGAAGAGGAGGAAGAGGAGGAGGAGGAGGAGGGAGGAGGAAGAGGAGGAAGGAGGAGGGAGGAGGAGGAGGAGGAGGAGGAGAAGGAGAAGGGAGGAGGAGGGAGGAGGAGGAGGGAGAAGGGAGGAGGAAGAGGAGGAGGAGGGAAGAGGAAGAAGAGGAAGAAGAGGAGGAAGGAGGAAGAGGAGGAGGAAGGGGAGGAAGAGGAAGAAGAGGAGGAAGGAGGAGGAGGAGGAGGAGGAGGAGGAGAAGAAGGAGGAGTTCCTCACGTTGAGACTGGGAGACCACCTTCCCTCGGCTCCGCCCCCTGCTGTCCGTCACCGTGGGACCGTTTCCTGCGCTCGTCCTCCGGGTTCGGACTCGACCTGAGGAAACAGAGGGGGGGGGGGGTGAGTGTGTGTGATACAAACACAAACACACACACACACACACACGGTGACATCATGCACCACATCACAGTTCATCTCAGGGGGCGGGGCTCAGGCTCAGTGACATCATCAGGTGCTGTAGAGGAGGGGGAGGGCGGGGTCTGACATCATCACCGCTCCAACCAACCAGCTGCCTCAGCTCGTAACCATGGAGACAGACAGGTGTCTGACAGGTGTCCATGCGGAGAGAGAAACGGCCCATGCACTGACACACTGAGCACAACGACACACACACACACATCTTACCGTCTGTGTGAACAGACCAGGAGGCGTCTGACAGGAGGAGGAGGAGACACAACAAGGAGGTTAGAGGAGGAGGAGGAGGAGGAGGAGGAGGAGGAGGAGGAGGAGGAGGAGGAAGAGGAAAAGGAAGAGTAGGAGGAGACATGACAAAGAGGTTAGAGGAGGAGGAGGAGGAGAAAGAGGAAGAGAAGAAAGATAAAATGGAAGAGGAGGAGGAGAAAGAGAGAAGAAGGAGAAAGAGAGGAAGAAGAAGAGAAAGAGGAGGAGGAGGAAGAGCATAAATGGAAAGAGGAGGAGGGGGCGGAGGAAGAGGAAGAGGAGAGAGAAAGAGAAAGAGAAAGAGAAAAAGGAAGAAGAGGAGGAGACATGACAAGGAGGTTATAGGAGGAGGAGGAAGAGGAAGAGAAGAAAGTGAAAGAGAAAAAGGAAGAGGAGGAGGAGACATGACAAAGAGGTTATAGGAGGAGGAGGAAGAGGAGGAGGAGGAAGAGAGAAGAAGGAAAAGAAGAGGAAGAAGAGGAGAAAAAGGAAGAAGAGGAAGAGCAGAAAGAGAAAGAGGAGGAGGGGGAGGAGGAAGAGGAAGAGGAGAGAGAAAGAGAAAGAGAAAGAGAAAGAGAAAGAGAAAGAGAAAGAGAAAAAGGAAGAAGAGGAGACATGACAAGGAAGTTAGAGGAGTGAGGACAGCCCTGTGACATCATCACTGGGCGTCTTACCCAGCGAGGCGTAGGAGCCGGGGGGGAGGGCGGAGGCGGAGCTGAAGGGGGAGGAGCAGGACGACGGCGCCGCCGGCATCCGGGTGCGTGCGGTGGCCGTGGCGGCGGCGTTGACGTCCACGTCGCTACGGGAACGCTGCAGGGAACTCTGGGAGGAAGACGACGCTGCCGGCGTCCTGGGGGCGGCGCCGGGCTTGGCTGGAGGAAAGAAAAGGGGGAGGAGTCAGAGATGAAGCGAAGTGACAACATGAAAAGGGACCAATGAGAAGAGGAGGAGGAGACTCACATCTGGACGAGCTGCTTCCCACCGAGCTCTTCACCGACAGAGGACGACTGAGACACACACAGACTCATCAATCAATAACAATCAATCGATCAATCACTGATCAATCACACAGGACTCATTAGATACAGATAGGGATAGAAAGGGGGCGGGGCTTCATGATGACATCACGTGATCAGCTGATCATTACATCGTTACTACCATACGATTGGCTCATGTTACATGGATCAGAAGAGAAAGAGGAAGAGGAGGAGAAAGAGGAGGAGGAGAAAGAGAAAGAGGGAGAGAAAGAGAAAGAGGAGGAAAAACAGAAAGAGGAAGAGAAAGAGGAGGAGAAAGAGAAAGAGGAGGAGGAAGAGGAAGAGAAAGAGAAAGAGAAAGAGGAGGAGGAAGAACAGAAAGAGGAAGAGGAGGAGCAGGAAGAGAAAGAGGAAGAGGAGGAAGAGAAAGAGGAAGAGGAAGAGGAAGAGGAGGAGAGGAGTGAGTGTGCGGGGGCGGAGCCTCACTTGAGGCTCTCCTGCGAGGAGGAGGAGGAGCGGTCCGAGGTGGGCAGTGACATCAGACTGTCTCCGCTCCTCAGGTGAGCCTGCAGAGCCTTCTGATAGGACGCCTCCAGGCCCTGGAACAGAAGCTCCGCCTCCCGGCTGAAGTGGGCGTGGAAACTCCAGTAGCACCTGCAGCATTGACATCATGACATCATTATGACATCATTATGACATCATTAGCCACGTATTGATCGGTTATCGGTTGATGGGTTTCGTTGCTTCCTGTCACTTACTTCCTGGCCACGGAGCGCGCCTCGGCGTCGGCGTCGTGGATCCCTTTCTTTATGGTCTCCGTTAAAACTGAGCCGTGTCTGCAGGAGCACACGCCAAACACACCAATCAATAATCAATAATCAATAATCAATAGTTTACAGATTAAAACTCTAAACTCTTCTGTCTGGATCTTTCTTCACTGAGTTCCTGTTTGCAGATTTTCACAATAAGACTCAGTGTCTCTGTCTGTCATCGACTGGCGGGTGGATGGGAACCTGAACGCCCCTCGGCGCCGGTGGGGGGGGTCGGGTTTCTCCCGGGAGGCGGCAGGAAGCAGCCGGGCGGAAACAAGAGATCCCACAAGAGACCCCCCCCCACCCCCACGACGACGACGTCGCCATGGAAACTGCTGAGGAGACAGACCTGGACCTGGACGGTGTCACGTTTCCCCCCTGAAGGTGAAGGTGCGTTCAAGGCCTCACAGTAAACCTGAGCGCTCACACACACACGCCTCCTGCTGTCAGTCCTCACCTCTGCAGACTGCTGGTCGGCCACTCCTGCAGCAGGAGGTCCAGGAACTCAAAGCAGCGCCTGAGACCACAACAACAACAACAACAACAACAACAGTGAGTGGACAAAACATTAACTCATCGAGTGCCACGCTGTTTTCACAGCTTTAATCCTGGAGCAGCATTTAGACCCTTGTTGGCCAGTTTATGTAAAGCCATAGCGTATTTTATATTACAGCTATGGACACATGCTAATAGCTCGTTTGAAAGGTGAAGTTTTCTGCTTCCAATAGGGACAAACCGTTTATTTCTACATGGCTCCGTTCCTGAGCCATCCCAAGCTGAACAGTGGCCAGTTTTTATCAAAACTCCTGCTTGTTTTCTAGAAATGGAGATATAGTGTCTTCTATCAGGAGCTTTGCGGGTGAAAGCGGAGTGGTGCCAGTCAAACTCTTCGCAGATATTTTGCATAAAAACACACACACACGGCGTCAGGATTGAAGCTGAATGTGTTCGCTAACTAGTGGTACCAAGCCATAACAACATGAGGCAGTAGATTTAAAGATATGGCCTGAGGTATTCCACTGATTTGACCCAGTGCAGCAACCATCAAAAGCTGAATTATGATAAAATATCCAGACCGTGAGTTTTCATTAGTTTTTGATCGTCTTCTATTTCAGTTCTGTTCGTCATAGAGTTCCCAAATTCACACATAAGGTGTGTTAGAGTGTCTATTTTCTTAACTAAAATGTTTTTGGCACTCAATGAGTTAATTGGAATAAAAAATAATAATGAGAAGAATCATCATCATCATCATCATGTAAAAATAAAGACATTTAAGGATAATACAGATGATACAGGAGAGACAATATTACAATAAAGTAACATTTTAACAATCAGACCAAGATGAAAACAGATGAATAAAGATAAAGTCTGACCTCCTGATGGCCACAGACTTGGACGCACAGTTGGTGCTGATGATGGGCAGGAGTCTGGGGAAGTGTGTGTGCTGTGAAACCACGGAGACAGAAACAGAAGCAGCATCATGTGTCTGTTAGCGGTTCTGATTTCATATCTGAATATATCTGAAAACAAACAGCTCATTTCTGCTCTTCCTTGAAGGTGAATAACAAGTTTAAACAAATAAGTTTGTTTTTAAAAGTCGCTGTGCACTGAACGCTGCACGTTGTTGAGTTTTACATCTTCTTCCTGTGAGATATTTCACAAAGGCCACTCAATAAACTTGTTTTAGTTCCCACTTGCAGTTACAGTGAGCGCCACCAGGGGTCAGACACACAAACAACCAACTTCCTGTGTGCGACACCGTGTCTGTGTAACGTGGTTACAAGTCGCCGCCGCCGCCGTCTCGTGACGCTGACACAGGAATGTGTGTCAGCAGGCGAGGACGAGAGAGAGAGAGAGAGAGAGGAGAGCGCAGGTTCGAGTCCCGTACGTACCCTGAGGATGAGGCGGATGGCGGCCACGCCCGACGTGGCCATGACTTTGGCACTGTTAGGGACCAGGTTGAGCAGCGCCGGCATCACGGCCTCGGCGGCGTGGTCGAACCGAGCGCCCAGCACCTGGGACAGGTGTCTGGAACAGAGAGATGATGTCATCAGACCGAGACAGGACGCAGAGCCAACAAATCAAATCTGATGATACGGTGTGGTTGATAGCTGTAGTTGACCCACCCCAGCGTGATGCAGGCCTCCCTCACCACCTGGGAGCGCAGGTCTTTGGCCGACATCTTGAACGCCGCCTCCATGAGCCTCAGCTGCTGCGGGAAGCCGTCCAGCTCTGCAGCGCCGGCCAGCAGCAGCGAACGCACCTTCTTCAGCTGGAGGAGAGGGAGGAGACAAGAGGTGTCAGCACCGTCGCCATGACGACCCCTCAGACCTGAGGAAGGATGATGATGATGATGACGACTCACCGCCGCCACTCGGAGCTCCCAGTCCTTCTTGTCGTCTGACAGAACGTCCCTGATCTTCGTCATGGCGTCCTCCATCTCCCTGTTGGAGTAGATCTGGAGGAGGAGGAGGAGGAGGAGGAGGAGGAGGAGGAGGAAGAAGAGGAAGAGGAAGAAGAAGAAGAAGGAGGAGGTGTGAGGCGGTGGGAATCAAACCTGAACCTCAGCTCACTGTAGAATAAACCAAATCAAACCTGCAGAGTGGGAACGTCCTCGAAGGCCTGGAGGAAGTCATCCTCATCCACCGCTCCAGCACCGGACCGGTCCCGCCCTGCAGACAAGACCAGGACCAGGACCAGGACCAGGACCAGAACCAGGACCAGGACCAGGACCAGGACCAGGACCAGGACCAGGACCAGGACCAGGACCAGGACCAGGACCAGGACCAGAACCAGGAGGAGGAGACATTAGATCAGGATCATTCACATTAACATGAGTTAAAGTTTCTTTTCTCACTCTGTAAACACAGTTGGTCTGTGAGACATTTAAGTGCCTGTGGGAAATCTGAGCTCTTTACCACCTACTGTCTAAATCAGGGGTGTCAAACTGGTTTTAGTTGAGGGGCCACATAGGCTACAGCGCAATTTGATCTCAAATGGGCCGGACTAGTAAAATAATAACATAATAACATAACAATAACAAGAAGTCAAAAATGTTCTCTTTGTTTTAGAGTAAAGAAGAACAAGTAGCTACATTATTAGATGTTCCTACAGTTAATGAACTGCTCTTTCATGGGCTTATGGGACATAAAAAGAAGGTGGTTGGGTCCTCTGGAAATGTTTTACTCCAGAAAGACTTTTAGATGCCATTTCTGCCTTTCAATTAAGCTTTAATTAAACTCAATGATCCAGAAAAACGTAATAATGTCCTTACAGGTGATGCACATGCAGATGTCCAAAATATTCACTACCATGCAGCAGGTGTGCAATTTCAACAATATTATGCCCCTTCTGTCTTCCATTCATTTTCACACTTGTCTTCATCCTGAGGGCCTGACTGGACCCTCTGCCGGGCCGGTTTTGGCCCCCGGGCTGCACAATTGACACCCCTGGTCTAAATAATAATATAAACAGAGCGTGTTTCTCTATAAGGAGGACGGTGGTTCTGACCTGCTGACTTGGCCCCGGAGGAGGAGGAGGAGGCGGAGCCGGGCCGTCTGAGGGAGCCCACGCTCACCATCGTCCTCCCGGACAGAGACGCTCCTTTGGACGAAGACGAGGAGCGGCCGCCGCCGCCGTCCACCGAGTCATCGTCCTCGAAGGTTTTATCTGTGGAGGAGACGGGAATGTCAACAATGTGTCAGCTGACCGCCAGGCGGGATGACCCACATTCCTCCATCGCCACGGAGACGGCAAGGAGGAGGAGGAGGGACAGACACACACACAGGAGGACAACAGACCATCGTCCATTCTCCTGATCAATCAATCAGCTGATCAGCTTCTCATTAATCAATAACATGACATCACAGATCTTCGGTTTCGCCCCCCCCCCCCTCCTCGCAGAGCGCCATGTGACTCCGCCCCCTCGCTGCACTGGAATCTGACAATCAATGCTCTTTCATTATTCACACACACAGAGTCACCTTGTGTTTTAGTTGAGAGGAAAAACTCTGACCTGACGTGTGTGTGTGTGTGTGTGTGTGTCACCTGTCGCCTGACGTTTACCATGGTAACACCAACACAACATGACAGCATGAGGAAAACAAAACAAAAGATTAAAAAAAAACAACAAATGATTAAAAAAAAAGATAAAGATGTCTTCAAAATAAAATGAATCATTAAAGCAGATAACAGCGGCACGGCCGTTTCGGCTAATGCTGTGTTCAAGGCAGGCTTTTGAAACCGTAAGTTACAGCTTCAAGTCACAACTACGACTTGGTAGCGTTCCAGGTAACCCGTAGCTCGTGTTTTTACCGTCCTGTTGTCTGTGAAAGTTCCCTATAACGGCCACTCGTAACTTCCGACCCGTGAACTCGTACCAGATCGAACTGGTATGACTTCACAGGAAGGAAAAACACAAAGTACGAGTTTCCTTGAACGCACCATGAGTTAGCAGCCCCCGCCCTTGTCAGGCATCAATTGGTCCTCGTGCTACGTCACCACATTCACGCGCATCCCTTGGCTGCACACACAGCCCTTCATGCCGTTCTCTCCCCTCATTGGATAACACTTGTATCCCACAAGGAAAATTTTCTCCTCGGGTTACAGCAGAGCAGAGTGACGGAGAGACTCGTGTTTAGGCTGAAATACTTCATGTAAGTGATTGCTGACGGAAAATAGGACTATTTAGGACTTATATTAACAAAAACATTCCACTGATATCTGCTTTAAAAATGATATAAAATAAAAATATGATCTAAAACACATCAACCAGGTGACATCATCGTCCGCTACATATAAAGTATTGATCGTAACTGAACCCTGTGGAACTGTTGAGCTAAACACAGACAGCAGCACTTCCTGCATGTGTGAGGCTAACAGTTTCCCTCCGCTTCCAGTCTTTGTGCTAAGCTACGCTAAGAGTTCAGAGATGCTCCTCTTAAAAAAACAACAGCAGCTTCTCAGCAACAAACAGAACCAACAGAACCAAGCAGAGCAGAGCAACAGAACCAGAACCAGAACCAGAACCAGAACCAGACATGCACACACACACATGCAGCAGCAGCAGCAGCAGCAGCAGCAGCAGCAGCATCTTACAGGAGCAGATCCTCCTACAGACCAGTTTCCTCAACATGCCGACAGCTGCTCCTCCGTCCTCCTCCTGTTGAGGACAGAGGAAACGGAGCCTCCTCCCTCCTCCTGCTCCTCCCTCCTCCCTCGTCAGGAGCACGTGCTCTGTCTCTGTCTCTGTCTCTGTCCTCCACACACACACACAGAGTGGCAGCAGCAGGATGGAGGAATCAGGAGGAGGAGGAGGGAGGTGATGAAGGACAGGAAGGATGGAGGGTGGGGCCGGACCAATGGGAGAAGGAGGGAGGGGAGGGGGCGGGGCCGGTCAGCGGACAACCAGTGGTGGAGGAGGAGGAGGAGGAGGAGGAGGAGGAGGGCAGAGATGACGGACAGCCACGGTGCCATGATGACTCAGGAGGAAGAGGAGAGAGGAGGAAAAGGAGATGAGAGATGGAGAGGAGGAAGAGGAGGAGAAAGAGGGGAAGAGAGGAAGAGGAGGAGAAGGAGAAGAGAGGAGGAGGAAGAAGAGGAGAAAAGAGATGGGGAGAGGGAAGAGGTTTTCACTTCCAATCACCAATACCGGATCATTTATTGATCTAAAACACTGCTCAGTTATTTAAATGTGTCACTTGTTGTGTCGGCCAATCAGATGACAGGGCTCAGAGCCTGCTCTCCTCTGATTGGCTGGCTGGTGTAATGGGGCTTTCACACCGAACACGCAAAGTACAGGCAGCCGACGCAGCTAAACCAAGAAGCAGCAGCAGCTCTAAGCTCCGCCCACCACCACCACCGTGTCATGACCTCAGTCTGCTCTGTTTACTGGGCCAGTCTCACTTCCTGGTTCCTGTCCTGTAATCTATTACATCAACTGATTAGTAACAGTAATCTGTAATCTGTAAATTCTATTCTGTTCTGTTGTATTATGGTCTGTTGTGTGTCAGGTGAGTCCACCGTCTCTAAATAAAGCAGCTCCACTGCTTCAGTTTCTCTCTCTTCATTATTCAGGAGGTTTCCTACTGTGCAACCAGAGAACACCTGGCCCCGCCCCCAATTACACATGGCCCCGCCCCCTGACAATAGGCCAATCACTAACGAGCTGCGTGGCTAACGAGCTGCGTGGCTAACGAGCTGCGTGGCTAACGAGCTGCGTGGCTAACGAGGCAGCGTTCAACTTCACTTCCTGTGTGATGTCGCTCCACCTGCAGCAGCGTCCGTCGCCTGGAGAGAAACGTTACCCTCCTCTCTCTCCTCCCCCTCCTTACCCTCCTCCCCCCTTCCTCCCCCCTGGTCTTGTGACTCCAGGGACGACAGCTGACACCACTCCTACAAAATAAAAGCCTCAGGCTGCCTGGAGTCAGTTTCCTTTTCTTTGTCCTTCAGCTCTTCCTGCTGCAGCCTCTTCACAATAAAAGCCTTTGTAGGAGTTTAAAATTATTATTATTTATTTGTTAAGAAATTCCACTGTCAAACTTTTTTTTAAAGCTTCAGTGAATAAACGTTCATCACATGTTTGTCTTCAGGCCCAAACAACAACAACACAGAGACAAACAGCTGTTGCCATGACAACAAAGCAGCCACCAGCAGCAGCAGAAAGACGTGATCTTACCTGACACAGGTGACGGCACCATGTTCCCCGACCGCTGCACCTCGTCGAACTTACTGAAGATGACGTTGAGCCTGCACACACACACACACACACACACACACAGAGTCAGACTCTTTCTGACGTCAGTGAACGCATCAGGAGATTTTTTCAAATTAAAAACAACAAAAGACAAAAGGAGTTCCTATTGGCTGGTGGGAGGGTTCCTGAACGCACCGTGACTGCGGCAGCCCCTTCTTGCCCAGGTCGATCCTCACTCTCTCTCCAACATGGCGGTAGATCTCCACCAGGCAGCTCAGAGCGGCGTCACGGACCTGAGGTCAAACACACATCTGTCAATTCCTATTCTTCCTGCTGCCAGTGAACGCCTCATCACATCACTGTTACTGAAGAACTCACAACTTCAACCTTTTGTTAGAAACTGCGTCAAAGCGTCTCAACGCAACGTGATCAAAGTGTTGTGGTCGTCACGGCGACGGTGGGTCCTAATGGACCTGACGACAAGAGGCTCAGAGTGTGTGTGTGTGTGTGTGTGTGTGTGTGTGTGTGTGTGTGTGTGTCTTCAGGAAGGGAAGTTCCCGGGCTCAGCTTCCTGTCCAGTTCCTGTGATGACAGACGTCTGCAGCCAATCAGGACGCCACGGGGTCAAAACACAGGAAGTCTGTGACCGCCGTCGGCCGTCAGTCGGTCTGTCGGGGGGGGGCAGGGGCCGGGGTCACACGTTCGATCCCCGGGAAGAAAACTAATAATAAAACTGGTCCTGGATCTGTTCCTGTCTCACCAGCAGTGGGCGTTCACAGACCAGTCATCCTGCTGCTGCTGCTGCTGCTGCTGCTGCTGCTGCTGCTGCTGCTGCACTCAAACGCATTGTATGGTGTTTATGGTATGTATTTGTGTGTGTGTGTGTGTGTGTGTGTGTGTGTGTGTGTGTGTGTCTCACCTGGCTGGTGGGGTCTCCCAGCAGGTGACAGATGTGAGGAACTATCTTACTGAGCGTCAGACTCTGAGATCCAAACCTGGAACATGAAAAACACAAAAACATCAACTGGATCTTGAACGCATCGATCATAGTATTGATTATAATGACACTGTGACTGATTGGTTGATTGATTGATTGATTGGTTGGTTGGTTGGTTGTTGGCGACGCTGCACTCACACGTTGAGGGTGGAGACGAGGCACAGACACAGTCCCTCTCTGGTGCGGTTGTTCTTGTGTTTGAAGCCGCCCATCATCCGCTCCCACACGTACTGAGACACACAGCAGACACACACACCTCAACATCTGTCCCACACACTGAAGCAGCAGACACATCTGGATGTGGAGGTCTGCTCACCTGGGGGTTGGCAGCCTGGTCCATGATCTTCAGCAGCAGAGCCTGGTCCTGGTCCCGGACCTGGTCCTTGGCGTCGCCCAGCCGGTCCATCAGACTGGGCAGAACTGAGGCAGAGAACACAGCAGGTCACAGATCAGTCATCAATAACAGCAGCCTGTCGCCTCAACCATGGACTGAAGATTCAAGAAAATAAAGATTCTAAAAGAAAAATGTAAATAAAAAGTAAAATATTATTTGAATAAATATGGAAATGAAATAAAACATCCAAAGATACCCGTAAATATAAATATAAACTGTATGTCTATACTGAACATATAACACATTATGATATTATATCATATACTATAACATACTATGCTATGCTATAACATAATATCATATCATATACTAAACAATATGATATAACATTACATAATATAATATACTATGTTGTAATATACTATACTATACTAACATAACATCATATACTATAATATACTGTGTAATACAATACAACATCATATAACATAAGGCTATAACATGCTATGCTATGCTATGCTATGCTATAATATAATATGATATAATACAAGATAATATAATATAATGCTATAACATGCTATGCTAGGCTATAAAATAACATAATGTAATAATATAATATAATGTAATGTAATATAATACAACATAGTATGTTATAATGCTATAATAGAATATAACATAACATAATATAATGCTGTGAGTGGGTCAGACTAACTCACCTGTCCCCACCTGAGTCCTGAACCGGTCCTGCAGTCTGCTGACCAGAGCAGACAGGATGTCCATCCCCAGCAGAACCACCTGACCACAAACACACAAACAGAAAACCAAGTCAGTGCAGCAAAGCATCATGGGTAACTGAACTGAGCTGAGAGTTTCCCTCTAAAAGACACCAAGACGTTGAAAAGCTCCGGTTCTGGTCCTGAGGTCCAACAGGACTCAGGTTCTGAGTGGTTCTGGGGGGGAGTAGGAAGTGGACCAGGACCAGGACCAGGACCAGGACCAGGACCAGGACCAGGACCAGGACCAGGACCAGGACCAGGACCAGGACCAGGAAAAACTCTCAGTGAAAACACTCTGTGGGCCTGTCCCAATACGCACACTTGATCACACTCACACGCTTGGCCACTTGGCGTGCGCGTTCATGGGCCTAGTGTCAGTGCGCAAGTGTGTCCCATTTCTCCAACGACCGAAAGTGCAGCGCGCTTGATTTGCACTTTACCCACACTTATGGTAAGACCGCATCCGAGCGGTATTTGGCCAAGTATAAATCCCACAATGCACCATGGTGAAGTCCGCCGAGCGATATCGCTCTGCCGTCACCCAGAGCCACAAGTCACGTTTAGGAAATGCGATTGAATTAATCTCAATAAAATTAAATTAACTTTCTATCTCATAATTATGACCTTTTAATGTCATATTTTATATTCATCATGCTCTGTTCATGTTTTTATTTTTTCGTTTTTCTTGTTTGTTTTATTTACTTACAGTTGGGCTTACACATTTATGATTTGAATCTTGCGCATAGAGACACTTTAGGAGTAGATGAGACTGATCCAGCAGCACTGTTGATTAAAACTGTTGCTGTGTGTGTGTAGTAGTTGTGCTAGTGTGCTCACTGTGCTGTGCGCAACGGCACAGGCTGCACTTGTCAAGTGTGTCCCGATTGTTTTTAAATCTCCCCCCAGACGCTTGGCCACTTAATCCATGCTGCACACTATATGCAAATATACGTTCCGCCGGCAAAACGTCACCAAAGTGTGTGCGTAACCAAGCGCACTGAGCCAAGTGTGGAGGAATGGGACAGGCCCAGTGAGAAGAAGACACACACGGAGCATGTGACACAGGAAGAGCAACACAACTCTGTGTGTGTGTGTGTGTGTGTGTGTGTGTGTGTGTGTGTGTGTGTGTGTGTGTGTGTGTGCTCTGCTGCCGCCTGGTGGAGCAGAGGAGGAACTGCACCTACACAACCACCACTACTAACACTATGGATTAAAGCAGAAGTAAGTGATATATTTGTGTTAATATAAGTCTTAAATAGTTATATCTTCCGACAGCAATCACTTACATAGAGTGTTTGGTCTGAAACACGGGTCTCTCAGTCCCTCTGCTCTGCTCTGAGCCCAGGAGAAAACATTTATCGTATCCTACAGTTTTTATCCAATGAGGAGAGAGAACGGCATGAAGGGCTGTGTGTGCAGCCAAGGAACGCCGTGAATGTGGTGACTAGGGACGAGGACGTTATGGTGCGTTCAAGGAAACTCGTATTTTTCCGACCGTGAAGTGGTACCAGTTCGATCTGGTACAAGTTCACCGGTCGGAAGTTACGAGTGGCCGTTATAGTGACTTTCACCGGTAAAACAGGTCGGAAAAACACGAGTGGGTTGCCTGGAACGCTACAAAGTCGTAAGTTGTGACTTGAAGCTGTAATTTACGATTTCAAAAGCCTGCCTGGAACGCAGCATTAGCCAAAACGACCGGACCACTTACTTCTGCTTTAATACTCAATATTACTATTATATCATATTATTATGGATCACGACCAATAGACCAACCACACACCACATATACATGTTAATAATTATATTTATTGTGAGGACTTCTTCTCTGTATCTGTATTTTATCCTCATGTTAATCTCTTTAATGTTTATTATTATATTCATTTTATTCTGTATGTATGTCATACATGTAATAAATATTATCAGAGCAACAGAACAGGATAGATAGATAGATAGATAGATAGATAGATAGATAGATAGATAGATAGATAGATAGATAGATAGATAGATAGATAGATAGATAGATAGATAGATAGATAGATAGATAGATAGATAGATCAGTTAATAACTATTATAACAGTAATTAATAACAGATAAAGCTATCCATCTATCCATCCATCCAGTTCTTGGAGCAGCTGTAGTGTAGCTACTTGTTGAGCCCTGCTCATAAATCAATGGATCAATAGACAGATTGATGGTGGAGCTGTTGGTAGTTAAACAGTCGTTAACTGCTTCACCTCCTCTTTCATTTACGTGACAGGTCGTCAGCACCGCTCCCATCAATACACCACAGCAGCTCTCCTTCACACACACACTCTCTCTCACACACACACACACACTCTCTCACACACACACACACACACACACTCCCACACAGGGTCCTAAGAGGCTGGGTCACACAGAGAAGGAAACTGGGCTAATGGAGCTGGTAAATTAAGCTCGGCCTCGTTTTAAGGAGGTGCTGGTGGGAGGGGGGAGGGAGTGTGTGTGTGTTTCCAGGGCAGCAAAGGATCTGATTGGCTGTGTGTATTAAAAGGTGTGTGTGTGTGTGGTCAGACCAGTTCTATTCTCATTTATTCCAACATTAAAAGCTGTTGGTGTGAGTCTCTGCTCCATGAATAATGACCATGAGCAAGGCAGCATGCAGCGTATCGACCAATCAGCACGCAGCATATCAACCAATCAGCACGCAACGTATCGACCAATCAGCAGAGAGCTGTCTGCATAAGTCACACACAACTGGAAACAGCTGTTAAAGACAACAACAACAACAACAACAACAACAACAACAACAACAACAACAACAACAACAACAACAGTCCTGTGAAGCTTAATCAGCATCACATGCAGCCGCAGATCAAACAGGCCTGGTATTGTTGCTGGAGCTCTCACACACACACACACACACACACACAGACACACAGTCACACACACTGTCACACATGGGAAACTTGTGATTTATACAAAACTGTTTTCACTATGAAGCATTAGAGCTGCAACAATAATCAATTATTAAATGAATCCTCAACTATTCTGATAATCTAATAATCAGTTTGAGTCATTTTTAAAGAAAAAAAGTCCAGATTCTCTGATTTCAGCTTCTTCAATGTGAATATTTCTGGTTTCTTTGTTCCTTTATGACAATAAACTGAGTCTCTCTTTGGTTTGTGGACAAAACAAGACATTTTTAACATCTTAATCGATTAAATAATCAACTAATCGTTTAATCAATCATGAAAATAATAGTTAGTTGCAGCCCTATGATGCACGTATTCCCTCTTTAAAAATAAACCCTAACCCTAACCCTTCTGACTGACAGATGTGTAGATGTTTCTGTGTGTTTAAACTGTGTATGTGTGTGTTTGTGAAGGGCTGTGTACATGAGCTGATAAGACTTGTGGTGTTCTGTCTCATGTTGTGTGTCTAATGTTTCAGGATGTGTGAGCTGTCTCTTCACCTGCAGCTGCTCTCCAACTTCTTCTACTGCTCTGTGTGATGAGGAAACCACCTTCATCCCAGAGGAACCCTCTCTCTCATCTCCTCCATCCATCACTCACTCATTCAGTCTCCTCCATCAGGCAGGAGACACACAGTCCCTCTGGCCAGAAAAACTATCTCTATAAAACCTCATTCATTCCAACTGCAGCCACAGTCACAGTCACAGTCATGTGTGTGTGTGCTTTATTGTTTCTATCTGGTGTTCTTTTTGTCTTGGATTTCAGACAAATAAAGTTTCTGTTCTGTGCAGACCTCCTTCTCCTCCTCCATCCTCCAACCAGCACCTTGTCCCAGGTCCAGACTGACTCTAACTGTCAGAGTGTGTGTGGTCAACCAGGAGACTAGCTGCTTGTTCTATGACAGGGTGAATCTGTCCTCACAGCCAGGTGTTAGACAGATGTGTGTGAGGATGATGAATGAAAAGGAGCAGTGAATCTTTGCTCAGCAGGTGGATGTCCGGTGTCTCTGCTTGTCTCTGTCCTCACCTTGAAGTTGCTGGAGTTGACCCAGGAGCTGGCCACCGCGTCCACCATCCGGTCCAGACCGGCCTGGTCCTGGTCCAGCTGGGGGGTCCTGTCCTGGTCCAGGACCAGCTCCACCACCTCCTGTCCCACCTGCAGCCGCTTCCCCACGTCGCTGTGCATCACCTGCTCCAGTAAATAGTCGGTGCTCCTCACCCCCTCCTCCATGGCTGCTGCTTGTCTCTCTGTGTGTGTGTCTGTGTGTGTGTCTGTGTGTGTTATGTGTCTATCTACAGGCTGGTGTCGGTGGTGTCGGTGCTGGGGAGGCTGCAGCTCTCTGCATTGTTGTGTAGCTGCTGTGCTGCTGCTGCTGCTGCTGCAGAGAAAGACCAACAACAGGAGGAAAAAGAGACATGAGGTGGAAGTTTAGCTGGTTAAAGGGACACTTCACGGTCTAACAGAGGGACAGAAACATCATACAACTCTGGTCCACACACATCAGACTCAGTAAAGAGACTTAACGGCGCTGATCGAGCTCGTCGCTTCATGTCACAACTGTTTCTGTAGCCGTTAGCTCCTGGGCTAGCCCGCTGCTAGCCCGCTCCATCTGAAATACATGAGTTACCGTTAGCAGAGCTAGCGGAGCTAGCGGAGTTAGCCGCCGGCTGCTGCGGGGCTTTAAGGGAACTTACCGGCTCCCGGCGGCCTCATTGATCGGTGATTAGTCCACTGACCGGTGATCGGTTCACCCACCGGATGGACTGACTCGCTCCCAGAGAAAAAAAAAAAAAGTCACAAGCTGCCCCCGCCGTGACTCCACATCCCAGATCCCAGATCCCTGATCCCTGATCCCAGATCCTAGATCCCAGCCCGAGGCAGTGGAGGTTCAGCGACTCTCGGTGTCTGAGCATCCAGCCATGGCAACGTCAGTGAGCCTCGGCTGGCTGATCGATAATCAATCACTGGGATTAAAAGGTGACAAAGTCATCACTGGCCAGAGAAGTTAGTGGAATGTCCCATTGCAGCCGCCGTAGTAGAGTCTGCAGAGGAGGGAGGGGGGATGGAGACACCTGCCGACGAGAGACGGAACTGCAACTTCCTGTTGGACCAGGAGAGAGGAGAGCTACGGAGGAGAGGGAGGGATGGATGGACGGATGGATGGATGGATGGATGGATGGATGGATAGATAGATGGATGGACGGATGGATGGATGAATGGATGGATAGGTGGATGAATGGATGGACGGATGGACAGATGGATGGATGAATGGATAGGTGGATGGATGGATGGATGGATGGATGGATGGATGGATGGATGAATGGATGGATGGATGGGTGGATGGGTGGATGGATGGATGGATGGGTGGATGAATGGATGGATGGATGGATGGGTGGATGGATGGATGGATGGATGGGTGGATGAATGGATGGATGGATGGGTGGATGAATGGATGGATGGATGAATGGATGAATGGATGGATGGATGGATGGATGGATAGATGGATGGATGGATGGGTGGATGAATGGGAATGTTTACAATTAATTATTAAAGAACCAAAAGAAGAAGAGCACTCACTGCAAACACACATTAAAACAGCGTCTTCTGGGCTTTACTGCAGTTCATTAACAGCTGTGTACAGTGGTTTACAGTATTAATAATCATCTAGAGATATATATAGCAGTGTACAGTATTATATATATATTGATATACGTACATGATTTGGGGATTAATACAGTAATTTGTTCATATTCGTAGTAGGCTAGCATCCTTCCTCCCTGCAGCTGTCAGCTTGAGCCTACATTAATAACTGCCTGTGTACTGAAATTATTATTGTCGAATAAAGATTTATTGAAGAGATTACAAAAAAATCATAAAATTGAATTGTTGATACATTTAAAAAAGAAGAGCAAGAATTAAGTTATTTAAAAATAACCAACCCATTGAGTGTGTGAGTGTGCGTGTGAGATATACATTTTTTTAAACATTGAAAAAGATCCCTTAGCAGCTGTGAGGTGTGATTTATCTTTATATTTCAGCCTATTATTCATTTATTCCAGTGGTGTAGTGGGGATTTTTTTTACTGGGTGGACGCCAAAAAAATATCAAATGTGTGACGCCATTGAAATACCATCCACTGTCACACGACAGTTTGGTGTCATTGAACGAGACTGTATTGTTAATTAATTGGTATCCAGCCTAATGCCACTGTCACAGTCATTCACTCCAAAGTGTTATGATCACTAGACACACAACTTTTAGACCAGACCTACAGTAGTGCCTAATCATACACATAATGCAGGCATCAACCTTACGATCAGATGCGAGATGCCTCTAGTCAAAACCTTCTCTTACGTTTGCTTAGTGTCACCAGAAAGAACCACAGATGAAAACAGAGTCCAGTTGAACTCAGTGACCGTCCAAGAAACGAACACTGACTCAGAAGTCAGAAGCTAGATCCCTGCAGCCAGCAGCATCTCACCGTCTATGATCTCACAACGCATGGCTAAAGTAGTCAGCCCATCACTATCAGCCTAACGTGTGTGTGTGTGTGTGTGTGTGTGTGTATAAATAACACAATCTGCAGCCATAACATGATGTGCAATTAAAGAATGCAGCTAACGTTAGGCCTACCTGTTACTTGGTCTTGGACATGAAACAATCCATGCGCCTCATGCACATGTCCGTTACTTTTGAAAGATCAATTAAAAAAAAAAAAAAAAAAAAAAAGTATTTATCCCCGAGGGGCAATTCAAGAGCACGCCGAGCAGTTCCACATGTAAACACACACATACAATGATACAACGCGTATAGTCTTAACCGTCATAAAGAAAAGAAAGATTGCCACGAGACGCCAGGTGAAGAGAACAAGTTACAAGTCATGTAACCCTTTAAAGAAAAAAAAAAAAAGGAGGGACGCCGACCCCTACACCACTGATTTATTCCAGGGAAATGTGAAGTGTATGTCCTGGTTGGCTTTCTCTTCAGCCCAGTCCAGAGTGAACTTCTGTGTTAAGACTGTTTTCCCAATGCCAGCCACTCCCTTTGTCATCACTGTTCTGATTGGTCCGTCTCTTCCAGGTGAGGCTTTAAAGATGTCTTCTGGTCTGATGGTTGTTTCTGGTCTGTCTGGTTTCCTGGATGCTGTTTCAATCTGTCTGACTTCATGTTCATTATTGACCTCTCCAGCCCCTCCCTCTGTGATGTAGAGCTCTGTGTAGATCTGGTTCAGAAGGGTTTGGTGTCCTGCTTTAGAGATCCCCTCAAACACACACTGGAACTTCTTCCTCAGGTCAGATTTGAGTTTACACTGACAAACTGGAGCAAAATATTCTGAATGAAAACACAAGAGAAAAGATCAATTACAAATTTAATTCCTCCAAAGAACATTAATATGAAGATGTTTCCTCTCCATGTGTTGATGTCAGTGAACGTCTCATTTGTCCATCATGTTGAATCTTTAGAGAAATCCTCTTACTGCTCTGCAGACACTCAGCCAGCTCCTCCTCCTTCATCTTCCTCAGGAAGTTCACTGTGATCTTCACTAAGGCTTCTCTGCTGCTCTTCCTCTGCTCTTCATCCTCACCACCCAACACCTCCTCATCCTCCCTCTGACTCCCTGAGCATTCTGGGTAATCTGGACTCATTGGGCCTCATTCACCAATATGTTCTTAAGAACCTTCTTAGATTCTTTCTTAAGTTGTTCTTAAGAAGTTCCTTAAGAAAACCCTACGTCAGATTCATCAACGCGTTCGTAAGCCTCAGAATTGTTCGCAGCTGTGTTCTTATGCCATCTCCTCGTAAGTTGAGGGCGTGTGCCAGGTGAGTCTAATTAACATAGGATCAGCATAGGTAACCGCCCCATCAATGCCCGTAAAAGGGCATGAGACTGCAGGGCCGTGTGCACACAGCACCCACAGGCACTGAGCAGAGGAGGTGAAGTGAGAAAGAAAGTTGAAATGCGCAAATGAAAATCTGGGAGGGAGCACCAGACTCCAAACGTAAAAAGAACTTAAGTAGTGAAGTGGCGCTACTGCGGCAGGAATGAAACAAAGAAACAAACAAAAGGCTTATATTTAGTTTATATTGTTATATTTATATTTAGGCTATATTTAGTAGTCAGCAGTGGATGCAGCTCTTTGGTTGTTATCAGAGAGACCACACTCTCACGTGTGCCATCATAAATATCATCATATTATCACATATGAAAAAAAAACAGTTGTGTGTAGTGTGAACACTTGCAGTAAGTGCACTGTTGCAGCCCGCAATTAGGGGGAAAAAAATCATATCGGCAGCTGTATGCCCCCCCCCTCCCCAAAAAAGAGAAAAAACAACTGATATGAATTAAGTGTCTATAATGTTTTCTAAGAGACTGCAATGATTTGTCAATTATTATTATTAATATATATGATTATTAAAAACATCATAAAAGATAAGAAAATAATTCTTATTCAAATCATATAATATCATACAACTGCAGAACAAAAGAAAACGCTATAATCGGTTATTTTTGCAGAAGTCTCAGCACCTAAAAGTGCGTAAGTATACTCCTGACTGTTCGTAGATTTTGTTCTTAGTTAAGAACAAATTCTGGATAAGAAAACATTCATGAATGCCACAATCTTCGTAAAAACTTCGTAAGTAAGAACGGTTCGTGAATGAGGCCCATTGACTTGTGGATCTTCTTCAGCTCACTCTTGACAAAAGTGACCATGTTCTCCTCCAGCAGCTGGAACAGAAACTCTCTGAGTGACAGCATCAAACTAAAACCATGGAGCCAAACATCAGATCCATGTTGGACAGACTGACAATCCACTGGTGTCAAAGTGCAGCATGGAGATGATTGTGAACACAACAGATGTGACAGCAGCTGTTGGACATGTCCTCACCTTAAATATGGAGTCCAGCTGTGTTTGATGCTGCTGGGCAGACTGACCACTGGGAACCTCTGAGCTCTCCTGGTCCACACTGTGGAGGAATCATGGAGAATGAGCTCACATCGTGTCTGTCCACATGTCTGGACAGCTGGGTCCAGGAGAGTCTGGTCTCTGCTGCTGGATTCTGAAACAGCAACACAACTGATAAATGTTGGAGAAAACTGATGAAAAATATCTTTAATCTTTTAATGAACACCAGGAACTTTTATAGTAGGGAGGTTAAGCAACTTTTGACTTCAAGTCATGATGCAAAGGTCCCCTTTGGCATGGAAGTACCTTAGGGTCATACAAATAAATCTATCCTAAGACACAAGTGAAATCACACTTTGTATCTGAAATAAACATGTTTTTAAAATGCCTTTTTTTAATTGAGAAAACACATGCTAAAAGCACATTCCATTTAGAATGCCCATATAAACTACAATGTTTTCAGCTCCTGTATGTTATCTACAGCTTATTTGTGACATGATTGCAATATTTCAGGATTGTTTCGCAGTTTGAATGATGAACAGGGATCTAATGCCTTTCAATCTGTAGGGTGGACTGACATAGGATGCCTAAAGTCCAGTCAAGACATTCCATTATGGCTAATTTGAAATAAGAAATAAAGATACTGTAACATCATGAGATAGATAAGATGAGCATTAACAAGTATTCACAAAAGTAAAAATCTACCAAAATGAAGCTTACCAGTTTCTCAGCATTACTCTGAGAGAGGATCTTAGCCAGCGATACTGTGCAGGTGAAATAAGTCAGTCCTAATCATATGCTTATGTGAGAGCTGCAAACCTAAACTTCCCTATATGTATATAAAAGCTGAACATTGCTTATTAAGGGCGCTCTACACTAAAATTTGTTAGTTTACTTTAGGAGCACAATGTAAAATGTATTCAGTATCAGGTTATATAAGCCTTAAAGCAGAAGTAAGCGATCCGGTCGTTTTCGCTGATGCTGCGTTCGAGGCAGGACTTTGAAATCGTAAATTACAGCTTCAAGTCACAACTTATGACTTTGTAGCGTTCCAGGCAACCCACTCATGTTTTTCCGACCTGTTTTACCTGTGAAAAGTGCACTATAACGGCCACTCGTAACTTCCGACCCGTGAACTCGTACCAGATCGAACTGGTACGACTTCACAGGTCGGAAAAACAGGAGTTACGAGTTTCCTTGAACGCACCATAACAGTCCTCGTCCCTACGTCTCCACATGCACGGCGTCCCTTGGCTGCACACGCAGCCCTGCATGCCGTTCTCTCTCCTCATTGGACAAAAACTGTAGGATACGATAAATGTTTTCTCCTCGGCTCAGAGCAGAGCAGAGTGACTGACAGACCCGTGTATGTAAGTGATTGCTGTCGGAAGATATAACTATTTAAGACTTATATTAACACAAATATATCACTTACTTCTGCTTTAAATAATGTAGAGGGTCCAATGTGACCCATTTTTACATTTGAGAACAGTAAAAACATTTTTCCTTTGACTTTAAGTGGACTTCTAATATGACCCAGAATGGGTCATACATGTAAATTCAACTTTTTTAAATCAACTTACACAAGCAGTAACTAGTAATAGGTAGGCCTATATTTTGACCAACACAATATTTGGTTAATTGGTCTTTCCTGACACTACTGTGATATGAATTAGGCTACATCTTATTATTTAACTACTTGTAGGCTATATTTGTTGCACTCCCTCTGATGTTCAACAAATCAGTATTAATATAGTTTTATTAATGTTTTCACATTAATAAAACCCAATATCCTGTCATACAAGCAGCTGCATGTTGTCTCAGAAGCTGTAGATCACATCCAGGAGCTGAAGGCATCAGGGGATCTGTTTATATGGACATATAAACAGATTTGTGATATGAGTTTATATGGACATTCTAAATGGAATGTGCTTTTAACATGCGTTTTCTCAATTAAAAAGAGGCATTTTAAAAACGTGTTTATTTCAGATACAAAGTGTGATCTCACTTGTGTCTTAGGATAGATTTATTTGTATGACTCTAAGGTACTTCCATGCCAAAGGGGACCTTTGCATCATGACTTGAAGTCAAAGGACTATTTTTTGGGCTTAACCTCCCTACTATTAGTGAGAAAGGTGTTTCCGACTGTTACAAGTTCTTCCATCAATAGATTGACTGAATACATTGATTTTAATGTTAATTAACGATTGAGGGAGCAGTGATCTCATGGACACTTAGAGATCTTCATCTGACCTTTGACCTCTGGCCTGGGTCCCATGTTCCCGACACAGTTTCTTAGAGGGAGGGGCTTCCTCTGTCCTCACACTGATCCATGTTGAGGTTACACACAGACACACACTTAACTTCACCTGTAGACTCCAGTGTCACCTCACTTGTGAACAAGACCCAGAGCCTGGAGTAGGCAGAACCATGTCCTCAGATTTAGAGGTTCTGATCCTCATCCCAGCCGCTTCACACTCAGCTGTGAACTGGTCCAGTGAGTGCTGAAGGTCACAGGCCGATGGCGCCATCAGGACCACATCATCTGCAAATAGCAGCAACACAATCCTCACCCCACCGAACCACAACCCCCCAGAAGTTTAGTATAAATATTTCAGATAAGGAAAATACTACCTCTGTGTGTACGGTGTCCTCGTTACTCGTCAGAACGGTTTATAGCCATTAGTTCCTCCGGCTAGCCCACTGATAGCCTGCTCCTATCTGAACTACAGTCCAATAGTAGTTAGCTTAGCTAGCTGAGTTAGCGGGCTGAGCTCCCAGCAGGTGTGAAGGCTGGAAGGGAACTTACCTGCTCCCGGTGGGTTCATTGATTGGTTCAATCAGTGGTTTCCTTCCTACAGTGGAGGAATGGTGACATCTGCTGGCCAGAGTGGGGAACAGCACAATTTGGAAATATTTTCAATTTCAAACAATTAATCGTTAGAAGAACTACACCTGTACAACACGTTAGTTCTTCTGTTAATTGATAACTGAACCTCAAGTCTGAGACATTTCCAGTCTCTTCCTCAGCAGTCATCAGATTCAGACAAAGACAACAAACTGACAGTGAAGTTTTTATTATGAAAAGACGGAAGAAGACAGCAATTAACTTAAAAGGTAAAAGCTACCAACATGTTTATCTTGTAATAATATTAAATCTTCAAAGGAACACGTTTACAACATTCATTCAGAGGAGTTTAAAAAAAACCTAATGTAAATAATGACTCTGAAAACATGTGATTGCCAGACAGACGTCTACAGACTGAACTGTCTGTTCAACACAGAGACACTGAGGAACCAGACCTAAACCAGACTGCAAACCCAGGGTACAGAGGCTCAGTGAAGGTGGTGTTGAAGGTGTGGAGGTGGATCAGTGAGTCAGAGGAGACTCTGTAGAAGGACAGAGAGCCAACAGACCAGTCCACATACACTGCAACTCTGTTAGAACCAGAGGAGGAGGAGGAGGATGAGGAGGAGGAGATGGCTGATTCTCTGTTGTTGTGGCAAACGTAGTGACCAACATCAGAGCAGCTCAGTCTCCAGGACTGATCGTTGCATCCAAACCCACAGTCTTCACTGTCTCCCTTCCTCCTGATTCCTTTGTAACTCACTGATATATCAACCCTTCCTCTCCACTCCACCTCCCAGTAACAGCGACCAGCCAGACCAGTTGAACACAGCAGCTGAGGTCGAAGGTCGAATCTGTCTAGATGATCAGGATACGGTTGCTCTACCTCCACGTATGTCACCTTCCTGTTGTCGTGAGACAGTTTGATCCACTTGTTCACTGTGTTTTTGTCAATTGTGAGTTTACAGGAATCTGATGGAGAGAACAAGACACAACAGTTATTGATCATCAGATCACTGATTGATAGTTTGACAGTGTGAAGATGGTTGAATGTGCTGCTTTGTTTCCATGAACCAATGTCCAAACACACTTACACTTCCTCAGACCTGGTGTCAACCATTGGACTCCACCAGGCTCCAACCTGAAAGAAGAAGAGAAGAAGAAGCTGGAGTCTTAATGTTGTGATGATACAGAGCAGGAGGAGACGAGGAGGAAACACCTCATCACCTTGTCTAATAGTAAAGTGTGCACCTGCATGAAGCTCCTCCTCCTCTATCAGACAGTGTGTGTGGCCGCAGCAGCCTCTCCATAGGCGGCGCTATCAATAGGCTAGGGGAAGCTTAGCTTCCCCTAGATTGTCACAGAAAATAAAATAAAATCATCACAAATAATAAAATGATTTTTTTTTTCGTTGTTGTTTTTAAATTATATTTTAGAAAGAGGTGGGAAATACATTAAAACACACATTTTTAAATGTCGATGGTTTATTTATTTTTTATTTCAGTGGTATTTGACTGGTTACCTGCGTCATTACGTACACACGGCGTAGCTACAACGCGCAGCGTAGAAGCTTACCCCTTTGCCTCGCTATGCTGGTCACTGACAGTCCAGCGAAATTAAAAGAAAAAAGCCCGGTAAAACGGACATTAGAAGGTTTTTGAATATCAAAATTAACGAGTCCGAGAGTCCCACGAAGCAGCAGCAATGACGCCGACCACGATGCTTCCACGACCGGCTGCCGCCTTCTCTCCTGCCACTGGCCTCCATCATGACACCGGCTGCCTCCCCCCCGGATACCGGCCACTGCCCGCGAGTCACCGGCCTACCTCCGGACAGCCGCGCCCCCCCGAACACCTGCACACACCCTCCTCCAGTCACGTCCAGACAGCAGCCCCGACCGCCTGGACACCTGCTGCCTCCCTCCTCCAGTCACCAGCCTACCTCCGGACACCTGTGTGAGCGCACATTCTCAGCGATACAGCAGTTGCGCAACTGGATGAGGACAATGGCACAGCAGATTATAGGTGCGTTTCCATTACCCCTTGAAATGCGCAAAACCTAAATATCGAAATTAAAAACTTGTAATGGAAACACCTACATTTCGAAAAAAACTCTCAAATATCGCAAAAAAGTTTTTACGCTCTCATGAGGTGGTTTTTGAGACATATCAAACGTGCATCGCAAAAGTGTAATGGAAACACTTTTTTCGCTTTTCTACACGTCACCGGCGTCACTGGAGTGGTGTGTGTCCACGCTGTGTTGGTTTATGTAACTTGAGGGGACAAATGAACCACATGTTTATTGTCATGCATTGCTGACCTGGGCATTATTTCTCATTAAATTAGAAAAACCTTTCCTATCATTCCCCTTTTCCGTGCATAGTTGAAGGAAATTTGGCTCGCATCCACACTCCCACTCCCTCCTGTGCCGAAATGTCACCTTAAGTCACATAAACCAGTACCGGTGTGTGGACACAACCACAGCGCCTCATCACCGCTGGTGTTTAAAAAGCTCCGTTCTTTCTGCAGTCAGGTTAAAGCACACATCCGCCGTGTTGGTAAACAAATAATCCATATCAACGGAGGAAACCGTGCTTGATCAGCTTGGGTTGGAGGTGGTGTGAGTGCGGGCCAGCGGGGACAGCGGAGTGGGCATTCGGGCTTCAGCGCGGTGCGGAACAACTGGTCCTAGTGTGAGTGCGTCCTTATTTGTGGCCGCTGCAGCGCCACACGGGCTTTGCCTTTCAGTAATCAAGCGCTGTTTTTGTCTTTGTTAAAAACAATAACAGCAACAGCTGTCGACTTTCTTTTTTCTTTTTCTTTTCTTTTTTTTGTCCCGTAGCTTCCCCATTCCTTCTGCCCTAGCGCCGCCTATGAGCCTCTCCATACCTGAGAGTCTCCACTCCGGCCGACAGCTGCTCTACTCCTGAGGCTCCTGGATGGTTGTAGCTCAGGTCCAGCTCTCTCAGATGGGAGGGGTTGGAGCTCAGAGCTGAGGCCAGAGAAGCACAGCCTTCCTCTGTGACCAGACATCCTGACAGACTGAACACACAACAACACACAGGAACCCTCTGTCAACACCTGGAGGTGTGTTCAAGTGTCATAAGATAAAAAGCTTGATGGATCCTTACCTGAGAGTCTCCAGTCCACAGTGTGGACTCTCCAGTCCACCAGACAGGACTTTGACTCCTGAGTCCTGCAGGTTGTTTGTACCCAGGTCCAGGTGTCTGAGACTAGAGGACTGGGAGCTGAGGACTGAGGACAGAGCTCTACAGCTTCTCTCTGAGAGGTTACAGCAACTAAGTCTGAAGAAATGATCATGAACAAGAAGAAAAATAAGATCTGAATTAATCTGATCACCTTGAATGATGAGACTGAACAACATGACAGAAAACAGAAGTTCACAGGGAAACAACAATCTAACAACTATAACAATACTCAGTTGGACCAAAGTCCACTTTACTTCTTCAAACAGTGACCAGACAGGAGCTGCTCGTTTGTTGACATGTCCTCTGATCTCAAGACTGAAGTTCTAATTGTTCTGTTTTAAACAGGTTGAACCAGCAGCATATTGTTGTGAGTCAACAAGTCAGTTACAACAATCTGAATCAGGTCATCAAAACATGGACATGTTTTTTTTTTTGTTTTTTTTTTGATTAACCAGAGTTTACATTTGTTCAATTTCACACAAACAGTAACTTGATCTCACCTGAGAGTCTCCAGTCCACAGTGTGGACTCTCCAGTCCTTCAGACAGGACCTTGACTCCTGGGTCCTGCAGGTCGTTGTTACTCAGGTCCAGATGTCTCAGACTAGCGGACTGGGAGCTGAGGACTGAGGACAGAGCTTTACAGCTTCTCTCTGAGAGGTTACAGCCACTCAATCTGGAGAGATGATCATGAGGAATTAAAGAAGACAATAATTGATTTTGTGTCCTGTTGAAAACACAGAGGTGTCGAATAAATCCAACTCTATACTTACAGAGCCTTTTTGGAGGCTTCAACCACTGGCATCAGCCTCAGAAGAACTTCCTCTGAAACAAAGTATTTCTTCAGGTCAAACTCATCCAGATCTTCTCCTGATGACAGTAAAGCGAAGACCAGAGCCGACCATTGAGCAGGAGACAGTTTATCTGTGGAGAGACGTCCAGAACTCAGGGACTGTTGGATCCGCTTCACTAGAGAACGATCATTCAGTTCATTCAGACAACAGGTTGATGGTTTTCTCTGCAGAGGGAGTCTCTTCAATCCTCTTCTTGATGTACTGGACCGTCTCCTGTGAGTCACTTCCTGTCTGTGTCATCAGACCTCGTAGAAGTTTCTGGTTGGTCAGCAGTGAAAGACCCAGGAGGAAGCGGAGGAACAAGTCCAGGTGTCCATTTGGACTCTTTAAGGACTCGTCCACAGCGCTCTGGTAGAAAGAAGTCGGGGTACATTTAACTTTTCTTCTTTCTGACTTTTTGGATGTTTGTTGTTGTTCTGACATCAGGTTGAGTCCAGAGTTGATGAAGGTCAGGTGGACATGAAGAGCAGCCAGAAACTCCTGAACAACTGGATGGATGAAGCAGAACACCTTGTCCTCGTACAGGCCTTTCTCCTCTTTAAAGATCTGTGTGAACACTCCTGAGTACACTGAGGCTGCTCTGATATCGAGCCACACTCTGTCAGGTCTGATTCATAAAAGATCAGGTTTCGTTCTCGCAGCTGCTCAAAAGCCAGTTTTCCCAGAGTCTCAATCATCTTCCTGGTGGCTGCACTCCAGTGTTTATCGGTCTCAGCTCCTCCATCATACTTGACCTTCTTTACTTTGGACTGAACCACCAGGAAGTGGATGTACAACTCAGTCAGGGTGGTTGGCAGCTCTCCTCCCTCTCTGGTCTTCAACAGATCCTCCAGGACTGTAGCAGTGATCCAGCAGAAGACTGGGATCCGGCACATCATGAAGAGGCTTCGTGATCTCTTGATGTGGGAGATGATCTTTCTGGCCTGCTCCTCATCTCTGAACGTCTTCTTGAAGTACTCCTCCTTCTGTGGGTCAGTGAACCCTCTTACCTCTGTCACCATGTCAACACACTCAGGAAGGATCTGATTGGCTGCTGCAGGTCGTGTGGTTATCCAGAGGCGAGCAGAGGGAAGCAGTTTCCCCTTGATGAGGTTGGTCAGCAGCACAATGACTGAGGTGGACTCTGTCACATCAGTCAGGATCTCAGTGTTGTGGAAGTCCAGAGGAAGTCGACACTCGTCCAGGCCGTCAAAGATGAAGACCACCTGGAACTGATCAAACCTGCTGATTCCTGCTTCTTTGGTTTCAGAGAAGAAGTGATGAACAAGTTCCACCAAGCTGAACTTTTCCTCCTTCAGCACATTCAGCTCTCTGAAGGTGAAGGGAAATGTGAAGTGTATATCCTGGTTGGTTTTGTCTTCAGCCCATAGTAGGGAGGTTAAGCCCAAAAAATAGTCCTTTGACTTCAAGTCATGATGCAAAGGTCCCCTTTGGCATGGAAGTACCTTAGAGTCATACAAATAAATCTATCCTAAGACACAAGTGAGATCACACTTTGTATCTGAAATAAACACGTTTTTAAAATGCCTCTTTTTAATTGAGAAAACGCATGTTAAAAGCACATTCCATTTAGAATGTCCATATAAACTCATATCACAAATCTGTTTATATGTCCATATAAACAGATCCCCTGATGCCTTCAGCTCCTGGATGTGATCTACAGCTTCTGAGACAACATGCAGCTGCTTGTATGACAGGATATTGGGTTTTATTAATGTGAAAACATTAATAAAACTATATTAATACTGATTTGTTGAACATCAGAGGGAGTGCAACAAATATAGCCTACAAGTAGTTAAATAATAAGATGTAGCCTAATTCATATCACAGTAGTGTCAGGAAAGACCAATTAACCAAATATTGTGTTGGTCAAAATATAGGCCTACCTATTACTAGTTACTGCTTGTGTATGTTGATTTAAAAAAGTTGAATTTACATGTATGACCCATTCTGGGTCATATTAGAAGTCCACTTAAAGTCAAAGGAAAAATGTTTTTACTGTTCTCAAATGTAAAAATGGGTCACATTGGACCCTCTACATTATTTAAAGCAGAAGTAAGTGATATATTTGTGTTAATATAAGTCTTAAATAGTTATATCTTCCGACAGCAATCACTTATGGCGCATTTCCACTAGCACGGCTCGGCTCGATACGGCTCGGCACGGCACGGCTCGGTTTGGTTGTGTTTCCATTACAACTGAGTATCACTAGTGCCGCCGTGACGTCATTTACACGGCGCCGAGCAACGCTCTAAACTCTGTAAATATATAACTTTAGCAACATTTGAAACATTTTCAGGCGAGAAAGTAGTCGTTTAGATCCCCAACGTGTTGAAAAACTGACAAAATACCAGCTGTTTACAATTTTGTTTCAACGAAGTCGGCGTTACTAAAGCTAGCCGTAGTGAGCAACGCACTTCCGGTTATTTTCACAAAATAAAATACCCGTTGCCTTTTATCATAAGGAAAGCCATTACGATAGAATTGGTGCTTTTACTTTGTAAACAGGAAGTGAACCTACCCTCGCTGTAGCTAGCTTTAAACCGCCGTTTTGACTGCTCTCGTCCCGTTAACGGCATTTAACCGTTCAATATGCCTTACCGGAGAGTCTTGCCAGCTCTGAGATCGGCCTGGTTCATTGTAAAACATTTATTTATTGATGTAATGTGGTGTTTTCTGTGCGTAGGCTGACCCCAAGGCAGTGCTGCTCTTCTTTCTAACCACAAACAAACTGCTGCTACAGCCACAATTGTTAGATTTCATCAATGAGACCAACATTTAAGAGTTTAACCAGCCGGTGGTAAACCTCTTAAAAGCCATCGGGGAAGTTAATTAGCGGTCTGTTCTCCTCGGGGTGACGGTGGTAGGCTGGCCGGCGGAGCACGTCAGGAGCCGGGCTGCTGCCTCTGTGGTGTCGCGGTCGCTGCTCGGACCTGGAGCTTCACTTCTCCGAAAAACATCGGGGCAAACTTCTAAACAGCCGTCGTTTGGATAAACTAACCGCACATGGGGATCTAAACAGTTACTTTCTCGCATGAAAAAATATTAAAACTTAATAAAGTCACGTAATAACAGAGCCAGTCTAAATATTAGAAATTCTCTGGTAATAACCATAGGTAATAACAGCTTCAGCAGGAACATTTCTGTTGTCGGTCGTCGCTTCCAGTGACGACACTCATCGGCCAATCAGTGGAAGGCAGTCGGCTGACGTCACGTTTTAGTAACGCTTCGGCTCGCTTGGAACCAGGGCTGAGGTGATACCAAAAGTGTACCTGATTGCAGGTACTACGTGCTAGTGGAAACACGCAAATAGCGCGCCGAGCCGAGCCGTACCGAGCCGAGCTGTGCTAGTGGAAATGCGCCATTACATACACGGGTCTGTCAGTCACTCTGCTCTGCTCTGAGCCGAGGAGAAAACATTTATCGTATCCTACAGTTTTTATCCAATGAGGAGAGAGAACGGCATGCAGGGCTGCGTGTGCAGCCAAGGGACGCCGTGCATGTGGAGACGTAGGGACGAGGACTGTTATGGTGCGTTCAAGGAAACTCGTAACTCCTGTTTTTCCGACCTGTGAAGTCGTACCAGTTCGATCTGGTACGAGTTCACGGGTCGGAAGTTACGAGTGGCCGTTATAGTGCACTTTTCACAGGTAAAACAGGTCGGAAAAACATGAGTGGGTTGCCTGGAACGCTACAAAGTCATAAGTTGTGACTTGAAGCTGTAATTTACGATTTCAAAAGCCTGCCTCGAACGCAGCATCAGCGAAAACGACCGGATCGCTTACTTCTGCTTTAAGGCTTATATAACCTGATACTGAATACATTTTACATTGTGCTCCTAAAGTAAACTAACAAATTTTAGTGTAGAGCGCCCTTAATAAGCAATGTTCAGCTTTTATATACATATAGGGAAGTTTAGGTTTGCAGCTCTCACATAAGCATATGATTAGGACTGACTTATTTCACCTGCACAGTATCGCTGGCTAAGATCCTCTCTCAGAGTAATGCTGAGAAACTGGTAAGCTTCATTTTGGTAGATTTTTACTTTTGTGAATACTTGTTAATGCTCATCTTATCTATCTCATGATGTTACAGTATCTTTATTTCTTATTTCAAATTAGCCATAATGGAATGTCTTGACTGGACTTTAGGCATCCTATGTCAGTCCATCCTACAGATTGAAAGGCATTAGATCCCTGTTCATCATTCAAACTGCGAAACAATCCTGAAATATTGCAATCATGTCACAAATAAGCTGTAGATAACATACAGGAGCTGAAAACATTGTAGTTTATATGGGCATTCTAAATGGAATGTGCTTTTAGCATGTGTTTTCTCAATTAAAAAAAGGCATTTTAAAAACATGTTTATTTCAGATACAAAGTGTGATTTCACTTGTGTCTTAGGATAGATTTATTTGTATGACCCTAAGGTACTTCCATGCCAAAGGGGACCTTTGCATCATGACTTGAAGTCAAAAGTCGCTTAACCTCCCTACTAATGTAAACACAAGCACGTGTAGGGGGTGGAGGAGGTGGTGGCGGCGAGTTTTTTTTTTTTTTTTCTTTACGACAGTGACATGTGCCTCCCAGAACTGTGGGGGAGCTCCGGAGAGGGGAAAAAAAAGAGAAACCAGCGAAGGAGCAAGCTATTTCCGACCGACTTGCATAGCTCTGCTTTAAAGCAGATATCATCGGCACGGCCGTTTCGGCTAATGCTGTGTTCAAGGCAGGCTTTTGAAACCGTAAGTTACAGCTTCAAGTCACAACTACGACTTGGTAGCGTTCCAGGTAACCCGTAGCTCGTGTTTTTACCGTCCTGTTGTCTGTGAAAGTTCCCTATAACGGCCACTCGTAACTTCCGACCCGTGAACTCGTACCAGATCGAACTGGTATGACTTCACAGGAAGGAAAAACACAAAGTACGAGTTTCCTTGAACGCACCATGAGTTAGCAGCCCCCGCCCTTGTCAGGCATCAATTGGTCCTCGTGCTACGTCACCACATTCACGCGCATCCCTTGGCTGCACACACAGCCCTTCATGCCGTTCTCTCCCCTCATTGGATAACACTTGTATCCCACAAGGAAAATTTTCTCCTCGGGTTACAGCAGAGCAGAGTGACGGAGAGACTCGTGTTTAGGCTGAAATACTTCATGTAAGTGATTGCTGACGGAAAATAGGACTATTTAGGACTTATATTAACAAAAACATTCCACTGATATCTGCTTTAAGGGAACTTACCTGCTCCCAGTGATTGATTTGTTCAATCAATGGTTTCCTGCCTACAGTGGAAGAACGGTGACATCTGCTGGCCAGAGTGGGGAACAGCACCTGGTTATCCCACAAGACCGAGAGGAAGTGGATGGATGGAAATATTTTCGATTTCAAACAATTAATCAATTAAAAGAACTAAACCTGTACAACGCGTCAGTTCTTCTTAGTTGATAAATGAACCTCATGTCTGAGACATTTCCAGGCTTTTTCTCAGCAGTCATCAGATTCAGACAAAGACAACAAACTGATATTGACAGTGAAGTTTTTATTGTAAAAAGACATAAAAAAGACAGCAATTAACATTAACATTTATCTTGTAATCATTTTAAATCTTCAAAGAAACAAGTTTACAACATTCATTCAGAGGAGTTTAAAAAAAACCTAATGTAAATAATGACTCTGAAAACATGTGATTGCCAGACAGACGTCTAAAGACTGAACTGTCTGTTCAACACAGAGACACTGAGGAACCAGACCTGAACCAGACTGCAAACCCAGGAAACAGAGGCTCAGTGAAGGTGGTGTTGAAGGTGTGGAGGTGGATCAGTGAGTCAGAGGAGACTCTGTAGAAGGACAGAGAGCCAGCAGGACAGTCCACATACACTGCAACTCTGTTAGAGACAGAGGAAGTGGTGGAGGAAGAGGAGATGGCTGTTTCTATGTTGTTGTGACAGACATGGTAACCATCATCAGAGCAGCTCAGTCTCCAGGACTGATCGTTCCATCCAAACCCACTGTCTTCATTGTCTCCCATCCTTTTGATTCCTCTGTAACTCATTGATATATCAACCCTTCCTCTCCACTCCACCTCCCAGTAACAGCGACCAGCCAGACCAGTTGAACACAGCAGCTGAGGTCGAAGGTCAAATCTGTCTGGATGTTTGGGATATGACTGATCCTCCTCCACATATGTCACTGTCCTGTTGTTGTCAGACAGTTTGATCCACTTGTTCACTGTATTTGTGTCAATTGTGAGTTGACAGGAATCTGATGAAGAGAACAAGACACAGCTGCAGTTATTGATAATCTGATCAGTTATTGACAGTTTAATGAAGACTCATGACTTCAGTGATGTAACATTGTGAAGATGGTTGAATCAAGTCCAAACACACTTACACTTCCTCAGACCTGGTGTCAACCATCGGTCTCCATCAAACGGCACCCTGAAAGAAGAAGACAAGAAGGCGCTGGAGTCTTCATGTTGTGATAATGCAGAGGAAGAGGAGACGAGGAGGAAACACTTCATCACCTTGTCTAATAGTAAAGTGTGCACCTGCATGAAGCTCCTCCTCCTCTATCAGACAGTGTGTGTGGCTGCAGAAGCCTCTCCATACCTGAGAGTCTTCACTCTGGCCGACAGCAGCTTCACTCCTGAGGCTCCTGGATGGTTGTAGCTCAAGTCCAGCTCTCTCAGATGGGAGGGGTTGGAGCTCAGAGCTGAGGCCAGAGGAGCACAGCCTTCTTTTGTGATCAGACATCCTGACAACCTTCAAAACATTCATTCATAAGATCGAATCAGATACTGTGCATTGGGTGAATGAAGGCTCAATTTTGACATGATTGTTAATCATTCAGGAAAGTAAATCAATTTGAGGCTTGATTACTTGTCTTTCTTGTGTTACGGTGAACGAGTTAGATCAGGGGTGTCTGTATGGCCCAGGAGTGCCAGAAGGGCCCTCAGGATGAATTTGCCAAGTGTGGAAATTTGAAATTGCATATATTTTTATCAAGAAATTTTAGGTTGTTCATAATATGTTTCGTAAAAGGATAGTTAAATAACTATAAACATCTTAATAATGTACTAAAACAAAGGGAAAATTCAAAGTTCTTTTTATTTATAAGTTACCATGGTATTATCTTACTAGTCCGGCTCACTTGAGATCAAATACACTTTATATGGCCCCTGACCTAAAATGACTTTGACACTCCTAAGTTAGATCCTCACTTGAGAGTCTCCAGTCCACAGTGTGGACTCTCCAGTCCACCAGACAGGACCTTGATTCCTGGGTCCTGCAGATTGTTGTTGCTCAGGTCCAGGTGTCTAAGACTAGAGGACTCGGAGCTGAGGACTGAGGACAGAGCTTCACAGCTTCTCTCTGAGAGGTTACAGCCACTCAGCCTGAAGAGATGATCATGAACAAGAAGACAAAAAGATCTGAGTCAATCTGTGATCAACTTCAATGATGAAGACTAAACAACATGAGAGAAAACAGAAGTCTACAGGGAAACAACAAACTAACTAAACAGACAGTCACCAGACAGGAGCTGCTGGTTTGTTGACGTGTCCTCTGATCTCAGGACTGAAGTTCTTATTGATCTGTTTTGAACAGATTGAGCCAGCAGCAGATTACTGTGACTGAACAAGTCAGTTACAATAATCTGAACCAGGTCATCAAAACATTGAGGAGGTTTTCTTGATGAACCAGAGTTTACATTTGTTCCATTTCACACAAGCAGTAACTTGATCTCACCTGAGAGTCTCCAGTCCACAGTGTGGACTCTCCAGTCCAACAGACAGGACCTTGACGCCTGAGTCCTGCAGGTTGTTGTTACTCAGGTCCAGGTCTCTGAGACTAGAGGACTGGGAGCTGAGGACTGAGGACAGAGCTTTACAGCTTCTCTCTGAGAGGTTACAGCCACTCAATCTGGAGAGATGATCATGAGGAATTAAAGAAGACAATAATTTATATTGTGTCCTGTTGAAAACACAGAAGTGTCTTCATATAATGATGAATAAATCCAACTCTATACTTACAGAGCCTTTTTGGAGGCTTCAACCACTGGCATCAGCCTCAGAAGAACTTCCTCTGAAACAAAGTATTTCTTCAGGTCAAACTCATCCAGATCTTCTCCTGATGACAGTAAAGCGAAGACCAGAGCCGACCATTGAGCAGGAGACAGTTTATCTGTGGAGAGACGTCCAGAACTCAGGGACTGTTGGATCCGCTTCACCAGAGAACGATCATTCAGTTCATTCAGACAGTGGAACAGGTTGATGGTTTTCTCTGCAGAGGGAGTCACTTCAATCCTCTTCTTGATGTACTGGACCGTCTCCTGTGAGTCACTTCCTGTCTGTGTCATCAGACCTCGTAGAAGTTTCTGGTTGGTCGGCAGTGAAAGACCCAGGAGGAAGCGGAGGAACAAGTCCAGGTGTCCATTTGGACTCTTTAAGGACTCGTCCACAGCGCTCTGGTAGAAAGAAGTTGGGGTACATTTAACTTTTTTTCTTTCTGACTTTTTGGATGTTTGTTGTTGTTGTTGTTGTTGTGACATCAGGTTGAGTCCAGAGTTGATGAAGGTCAGATGGACATGAAGAGCAGCCAGAAACTCCTGAACAACTGGATGGACGAAGCAGAACACCCTGTCCTCGTACAGGCCTTTCTCCTCTTTAAAGATCTGTGTGAACACTCCTGAGTACACTGAGGCTGCTCTGATATCGATGCCAGAGTTTGTCAGGTCTGATTCATAGAAGATCAGGTTTCGTTCTCGCAGCTGCTCAAAAGCCAGTTTTCCCAGAGTCTCAATCATCTTCCTGGTTGCTGCACTCCAGTGTTGATCAGTCTCAGCTTCTCCATCGTACCTTACCGTATTTACTGTGGACTGAACCACCAGGAAGTGGATGTACAACTCTGTCAGGGTGGTTGGCAGCTCTCCTCCCTCTCTGGTCTTCAACACCTCCTCCAGAACTGTAGCAGTGATCCGGCAGAAGACTGGGATCCGGCACATCATGAAGAGGCTTCGTGATCTCTTGATGTGGGAGATGATCTTTCTGGCCTGCTCCTCATCTCTGAACGTCTTCTTGAAGTACTCCTCCTTCTGTGAGTCAGTGAACCCTCTGACCTCTGTCACTATGTCAACATACTGAGGAGGGATCTGATTGGCTGCTGCAGGTCGTGTGGTTATCCAGAGGCGAGCAGAGGGAAGCAGTTTCCCCCTGATGAGGTTGATCAGCAGCACGTCCACTGAGGTGGACTCTGTCACATCAGTCAGGATCTTAGTCTTGACGAAGTCCAGAGGAAGTCGACACTCGTTCAGACCGTCAAAGATGAAGACCACTTGGAACTGATCAAACCTGCAGAGTCCTGCTTCTTTGGTTTCAGAGAAGAAGAGATGAACAAGTTCCACCAAGCTCAACTTTTCCTTTTTCAGCACATTCAGCTCTCTGAAGGTGAAGGGAAATGTGAAGTGTATGTCCTGGTTGGTTTTGTCTTCAGCCCAGTCCAGAGTGAACTTCTGTGTTAAGACTGTTTGCCCAATTCCAGCCACTCCCTTTGTCATCACTGTTCTGATTGATTGGTCTCTTCCAGGTGGGGCTTTAAAGATGTCTTCTGGTTTGATAGTTGATTCTGGTCTGTCTGGTTTCCTGGATGCTGTTTCAATCCATCTAACCTCATTTTCATCATTGACCTCTCCAGTCCCTCCCTCTGTGATGTAGAGATCTGTGTAGATCTTGTCAAGAGAAGTTGGGTTTCCTGCTTTAGAGTTCCCCACAAACACACACTGGAACTTCTTCTTTAGGGCAGATTTGAGTTTACGTCGACAAACTGGAGCAAAATGTCCTGAAAGAAAAACACAAGAGAAAAGATCAACAACAAATTTAATTTCCCCAAAGAACAACAATATGAACATGTTTCCCTCCATGTGTTGATGTCAGTGAACGTCTCATTTGTCCATCAGGTTGAATCTTTAAAGAAATCCTCTTACTCCTCTGCAGATGCTCAGCCAGCTCCTCCTCCTTCATCCTCCTCAGGAAGTTCATTGTGATCTTAACTAATGCCTTTCTGCTTCTCTGCTCTTCATCCGCACCGTCCAACACCTCCTCATCCTCCCTCTGGCTCCCTGAGCATTCTGGGTAATCTGGACTCAGAGACTTGTGGATCTTCTTCAGCTCACTCTTGACAAAAGTAAATATGTCCTCCTCCAGCAGCTGGAACAGAAACTCTATGAGTGACAGCATCAAACTAAAACCATGGAGCCAAACATCAGATCCATGTTGGACAGACTGACAATCCACTGGTGTCAAAGTGCAGCATGGAGATGATTGTGAACACAACAGATGTGACAGCAGCTGTTGGACATGTCCTCACCTTAAATATGGAGTCCAGGTGTGTTTGATGCTGCTGGGCAGACTGACCACTGGGAACCTCTGAGCTCTCCTGGTCCACTCTGTGGAGGAATCATGGAGAATGAGCTCACATCATGTCTGTCCACACAGAGACACACACAAGCTAAAGGTCCATGAAGTCAGGTTTGATGTGACAGCCAATCAGACGCCTCCCTGTAGAGGTGAAGGTTGACTAGTCCTGCTGATCCCACTGAGAATCAACAGCTCAGTCTGCAGCTGTTTGTAGCTTCAGTGTTTGGTTCAGTCCCTACAGCTCTCACCACCCCTCACAGTTTGACCTCCACCTTCCAGTGTGGACGTTCATAACACAGAGACACTTTGACCTCTGACCTGGTCCAACAACACCTCATACAACTGGTTGTTTTCTACATTAACTTGAGTCTGAGAGCCAGTTACAGCTTACATCTGATCAGCTGATCCTCCTTTAAACTCAAAGATAACATCCTTTGACATGTTGCTTTTCAGAGACTGACAGCTGGTTTCAGGAGAGTCTGGTCTCTGCTGCTGGATCCTGAAACAACAACACAACTGATAAATGTACATGTTAGAGAAAACTGATGAAAAATGTCTTTAATCGTTTAATAAATGCAGCAAGTGACTTTTAGTGAGAAAAGTTCACAAGAGAACGATCATTCAGTCTGAGTTCAGTTACAGCTTACATCTGGTCAGCCGATCCTCGTCCTCCTTTAAACTCAAAGATAACATCCTTTGACATGTTGCTCTTTAGAGACAGACAGCTGGGTTCAGGAGAGTCTGGTCTCTGCTGCTGGATCCTGAAACAACAACACAACTGATAAATGTTGGGGGAAACTGATGAAGAATGTCTTCAATCTTTTCATCAACACACAACAACTGACTTTTAATGAGAAAAGTGTTTCTGACTGTTACAAGTTCCATCAATAGATTGACCGAACACATTGATTTTGTTGTTAATAATAATGATGGAGCAGTGATCTGAGGCATGGACACTTAAGAGATCTTTATCTGACCTTTGACCTCTGGTTCGTCTCCCATGTTCCCGACACAGTTTCTTGGAGGGAGGGGCTTCCTCCTCTGTGTCCTCACACTGATCCATGCTGCTGAGTTCACACACACACTTTGTAGCTTCACCTGCAGAGGAAACACACATCATTACCATCATGTGTCCAGCTGCTCCTCCTCTGATTGGCTCTTCTTCTTCTCTGTTTCAGTGTGAGGAAGAGGAAGCTGCTGCACTTCTACTCTGAGTCTGGGGCTGTCCCATTTCTCCACACTTGGCTCAGTGGACTTGGTTACGCACACACTTTGGTGACGTTTTGCCGGCGGAACGTATATTTACCATAGACTGTAAAAAGAATGGACGTAGCGTCCGTGATGTCACCCATTGGTTTGGGGGAGTCTGTTTTGTGCCGCTACTACGGGGGTTTGAGCCGCGCCATGTTGGATTCTACTTGCCATATTTGGAGCGGTGCGGCCGTTGGCCGGCCGAGAACCCGCCCACTGGCCTCGTAGCAGCGGTCGCCGGACCTGTCACTCAACGGTTCTGCGCCCTAATTGGCCAGAACTTTAAACCTAATAATAGTAAAACGGTAGAGTTTTAAAAAAATTCACCCCCCTCAGAGTGTGTGCGGGGGTAGAAACTATCGATTGAGACCAAAAAAATGAAATGTACCAGGCTGTAAATATGTTTTTTAAAGCTGTAAAATCGGCTATTTTAACATGGGGCTCAATTGGAGTTGCTCCCTTCTGGAGCCAGCCCCCAGCGACAGCCGAGGGGATTGCAGTTTTTTGAACGCGGAAGTGAGCTTCACTTCTCAGACCGACAACTGCCCCCTTGATATTTACATATAGCTTGTTTTCAGTCACGTGGTTATGATGACGCGAAGGGGGCGGGGCGATGTCAGATGGAGGGCAGGAAGTGGAGAGCTGTGCCTGAAAATAATGGAAAGCGAGTACTCCGAAGCTTTTGGTCGAGCCTGCACGTAGCAGGTATCACCAAAAATTAGAGAAATATATCGGATACGATCCATACAACCTTAAATCGGGAGAAAGGAAGCAGTGAAACACACCGCCTCGACCAGAGCGATTGATATAACAGAGTGGCGACACTCCCATAGGACTCCCATAGAAATACCGAGTAATTTTAAGTCATAAAGTGGTAATAATCTTTGCCATGTACAGTAACCATGTCGATTTAACAAAATAAAATGTATTTGACTGATCGGTTCATTGTAAAACATTTATTCATTTACGTAAATGTGGTGATTTCAGTCCTTAGCCCAGAAGCAGCCCTGCTCACTTTTCATTCAAACAAACTAATACCACTGCCACAGTTAAGTTTCATCAATGAGACCAGCATTAATCTCAGCGGTAAACCTCTAAAAGTGTGCAGATACGTTACTTGGCTCGTTTCCTCCTCCGGGAGGAGGACGGTCGGCCCCGGCAGATCAGCTCGGTAGAGCGGCTGCTGCTGCTGCTGTGACAGCCGCTGCCCTGGTCCCCGGTCGGGGCTCACACAGACTCTGCACTTCTCCCAAAACAGACATCGGAGTTAATTCCCCAGCGTTATAAACTGACCACAGACTCTGGATTAAACGGTGACGTGTTAACAGCGCTAAAGCCACAATTAAAACAGTTTTTAGCAGCTTTACTGGCTGTAAACTGCATGCTAATTTCTGTTAGCCCGTCTATGGTTTTTTACGTTAGCATTAAGCTAGCGGGCTTTATATGCTTAGGCCGCGTTCAGACTGCAGGCATATCTGATTCAAATCTGATTCCTTCTCATATCCGATTTTTAGGGCTGACTGTCCACACTGTTTTTAGCAAGTGTCCAAATCGCATTTGGCTCTGTTCAGACTAGGCCACATTATTGACCGAGCTGACAGGTTGCTGTAGCAACGACGTCGGAGCGGAGGCTACGCTGTATGTGACAGGCGATGCCTCCCGGACGCAGCGGCTGCAGCACCGGGCAGATCAGCTGCAGCACAGTGATCTGCCCGGTGCTGCAGCCGCACTGCCCCGCTAGTTTCAACCTCAGCCCGCCTGGTGTGTGTGTACGTGTACGTGTACCAGAGACTGGTGTGTGTGTGTGTGTGCGTGTGTGCGTGTGCGTGTGCAGCCACAGAGACGGGAAACTCCAGCACCCCAGAGTTGGAGCGCGCCGTCGCCGTCACTCCTGTCGCCGACAACACGGTAGTTTGCATAAAATAAAAGTAATAAGAAGGAAATTGATATTTAACTGGAGCTCATGGGACCATACGGGACCTGTGACAGCGCCGCGGAGAGTGATGTCACGGACAGTCAAAACCGATCTGAGTGTTTGGAGCTGTTCAGACTGAGACGCATCTGTCCAAATGCGATCTGAAACTACCTCCTGGAGTAGGGTGACCAGACGTCCCGGATTTTCGGGGACAGTCCCCGATTTGGCCGACCTGTCCCCGGTTAAAGCTGTCCCCGAAAATGTCCCCGATTTGAATGGGGGAGAAACAAAGTTGCGTATGGATACAAACTCCAGTTATTATGGTTAAACCATAGGGTTAAACCAGTATAACTAGCGTGCTGACGTTACGTGCGGGATAAATGGCTTGTACCGACCGGCTGCGGTCTCTTTTTGTTTGCTTTTTTTTTTTTTTTAAATAAAACACACGCGCTGTTACCGCTGTGCTGCGGCATCAGACAGCAGAGCGCTCCTCTGCTCCTCTGCTCGTCTGTGCAGCTGCAGGTGAGTGACGGGGGAGCCGACTGGAGAGCCCCTCCTTTTTATTTTAGGGGCACCGTACGCGTTGCAGGTTGCACTCAGAGTTTGTTCTGACTTTCTATCACAGGGAGTGCACAGCATAAGTGTAAATCCTCTCATGTAACACTTTGCTGTGAAATATGGCTGAAGGCACGAGTGGAAGTGTGCACGTGTTGACAAGCTCCCATGAGTTGATTGACATAAAATTAAAAAAAAACATAATAGCCTAATAAGAAGAAGAATCAGAGTAAAATCAGAATACAAGTTATTGTTATCAGTTAACAGTTTGTGTCCAAACAAATATTATTTAGCTCCTAAAAATAATTTGGCTTTGTTGAGCATCTGTGTCTGCAATAGTGACTGTCTGGCAGAGTTGGCTAATAAAATAGGACTCTTTTATGTCAGTGGGTAGTGGCAGAGGCCTGCACAATGACCTGGCCTTAGCAATGACCATTACTGAGTCAGAATAAACTAACTACACTGTAAGAGACAATATTTGTATTAGGCTATATTTACTGTATTAGGCTGCACTGTCATTTTGTAACATTTTGGTTGGTGTGCCACGGGATTTTTTTAATGAACATGTGCCATGGCTCAAAAAAGGTTGAAAAACACTGAGCTAAGAATCCATCCAGGAGTGTGATAGTGTTTGTTTGGTGCAGAAGCCTCTTTCAGCACTGGCTTCTGTTTTGTTGTTGTTGTTTTTGTTGGTTTTGCTGATGCTGTTGAACTGGTAGCCAGAAGTGACTGAGAGGTTGGAAGGGTTATGGGTAACTTCTTATTGGCTACTCATTTGCTTTGTCAAATACATTAACATGTAATTGCCCCTGTTATTCATTTCATAATGATAACATTTGAATTTTGACCACTGCGCTGAAAATGTCCCCGATTTTCATTTCGGAAATCTGGTCACCTTATCCTGGAGGTGGTTTCGATCCGTTTTGCAAAAATCGGATTTCATGTGATTTGGGACTGTTCAGACTTAAAAAGAGCCATCCAGTTCCAATCTGGATGGGCTAAAAATCGGATTTTGGCTGGCAGTCTGAACGCGGCCTTAGTTGTGACACTGGCTGTGTGTGTTTTGAACGTTGTTTCAAACTATGTGGGTTTGGCTGAATATCGTTGATGCTTACATATATATTGCCGCTTAATATATTGCTTTACTCCTCTTTCTATGTGCCATTTTTACTGTAGAACAGGCTAGGACACCGTTTGTTTACTATGGTCACTTCCGTCCCTCCCACACACCGTTTTACGGTCAGTTGTTGAAATTTGAGTCCTTTATGTCTTACTACTTTAGAAACTCTGAGTAGGGGTGTAACGGTATATGTATTCGTCCCGTGCCGTCACGGTACGGGGGTCACGGTTCGGTGCACATGGTGCACGACGAATACGTCTGAATGAATATTAAAAAAAAAAAAAAAAAAAAAGTCGAGTCCTCACTCGAATCCAGGTGGCGGTAATGAGCCTCGAAGCTGCCTGCAGCCGTCATAGCAGACGAAGAAGAGAAGTGATGAGAGAGTGAAGTTAGAGCAAAGACGGTTTATAAACCAAGACCTTTCATGACGAGTCAGCTTCCTGTATGCATGTCACGTGGGCTTCTGCACGGCCACGCCCCTGTAGAGAGACCAGAGGCAGCTTGCAGTGTATTGATTCCTATGGGACAATTTAATGTGAACACCGATTATGGTCGGGTCTTTCTCCCCACGGTCACTGAAGCAAATTTTGGACTCATTTTTCACAAGCCACATCTCTTCTGAACAGTTTGACACCAAAATGGTAATTTTCAGACGGAGCGATCCGGAGAAAATCCACTTTGTTCCAGACCTGTCTCTGTCTCTACGACACACTCTCGCGAGATTTGGCACAGATCTCCTAGGCAACGTCAAACAAACGGCCGCGAACTCCCGTGAAAATTTATTGAATATCTTTGGTTAGAGGAGGAGAGCTGTCTGCTTCATTCATGTCACTGTGGCTTCTCAATGAAACAAACGGCGGCGGCGGCGGCGGCGGCGGCGGCTCGCGCGACTGGTCCACCGGACAAAGTCCGTCGGCGATTTTTCACGGATGCGCGGTGAGTCGCTAGAAACGTATCAAACACGTAGCGCATGTTCAACCCGATATGTCAATCACTGGTGCAAGTAAAAAGACAAGTTGTGTGCAACAACTTATCCCGCTGCTTTTAAGCCTCTTGACATGAACACAGACAGGTGAGGAGAAAAGGAGACCGCACACTATTATAATCAGACACATTTTGTCTGATGAAGGGCTGATGCCTGAAACGTGTGAGTGACATTAAACTGTCACGGGAGCTTTTAACTAGTGTGCGGTCTCCTTTTTTCCTTACCTGTGTCTTTCTTGGTGATCCAGCACCTAGTCTTCAGTTTTTTGGGGGATGTGCGTGTAGCTGCCTAATATGTTTTATGAACACAGGCAGGACCAGAAACATCACCAAAGTAACTGCTAGTCTAATTTAACTGTGTAAACCAACATTGATGTCAGTTTATTGTTTTGTTTTTTTAATAATATTTTTTAATAATAATAATAATTTAATAATTCGAATAATAGTTGCCAGTTGTCAAGTGCACGTTTTTTCCCCTCTATAATGAATGAATGGCATTATAACACTCCTAATGCACTTGTTTTATTTTGTATTCTTTTTTGTTTTAACTTTTATAACACAAGACAGATTTTAGTTTTACATTCAATTAGTGTCTGTTGTACCGAAACCGTACCGAACCGTGACCCCTGAACCGAGGTACGTACCGAACCGTGACTTTTGTGTACCGTTACACCCCTACTCTGAAGTAACTTTTTTGATTTTCCCGGTTTGACCGTTTTGAACAGCCGTAGACGGCGCAGACAGTAGGCATTTTCCTATTGTTTTCCTGCGGGCAAAACACTTCCTGCCCTCCATCTGCAGTCGTGACGTTCCACGTGATGTCATCTGAAAACCACCTATAGTGTGCAAGCATGGATTAAGTGGCCAAGCGTGTGGGGGGAGATTTAAAAGCAATCGGGACATACTTGACAAGTACAGCCTGTGCCATTGCGCACAGTAGCACAACTACGACACACTCACACACACAGCACAGCAACAGTTTTAATAAACAGTGCTGCTGGATCACAGTCTCATCTACTCCAAAAGTGTCTCGATGCGCAAGATTCAGAGCCCAACTCTGTAAGTAAATAAAACAAACAAGAAAAACAAAAAAATAAAAACATGAGCAGAGCATGATGAATAGGAATATGACATTAAAAAGTAATAATTATGAAATAGAAAGTTCATTTCATTTTATTGAGATTAATTTAATCGCATTTCCCGAACGTGGCTTGTGGCTCCCGGTGACGGCGGACTTCACCGTGGTGCATTGTGGGATTTATACTTGGCCAAATACCGCTCGGATGCGGTCTAAGTGTGGGTAAAGTGCAAATCAAGCGCGCTGCACTTTCAGTCGTTGGAGAAACGGGACACACTTGTGCACTGACACTAAGCCCATGAACTCGCACGCCCAGTGCCCAAGTGTGTAAGTGTGATCGAGTGTGCATATTGGGACAGGCCCTGAGTCCACTATGGAGCCATAGAGCTCAGACAGCAGGAGAGCAGCAGTAAGCATGTGAATGAATGCAGAGCTGCATTGTGGGTAACAGTAGGGCTCCTGTTCCTTCCTCCAGGATCATTGTGGTCTGTCAGGAACCACCAAGGGGCGCTCACTGGCTTCTGTTAACACTAATCATTAATTCACTCTGTGTGTCCATGGTAACAGTTATTATAACACAGTTATTGCCCCAATCAAAGATGAATCACGATCCTTCATAAAACAACTTGTTATCATAGTCCAGTCCGGCATCTTAGACCAGGATCTGGTTTATAGTTTTATTATGAGTCTGACAGTCTGTTCAATGTTCAAATGAAATCAGAGTCACAGTAACCAAACGACAGGTTCATCGATGAGACAGGATCAGTTACAGTGTGAAGAGGAGACTAATGTCAAACACACACAGTGACTGATCCTGTCTTGTGGACTGATCTGGATTATCCAGAATCCGTTGTTTGTCTCAGACTGTCTTCTGTCATCCACGTCAAAAAACAAACAGCAGCTCGTCGGTGATAAAGATCAAACATCAGAAACTGTAACCACTCAAAGGTCCACTCACTCAGATTGTTCCCTCTGCAGCTTTCTGGATCGGGACCAGGTCTGTGGAGAGACCAGGAGCTGAAGTCCTCTGCTTGTTGAGCTTCACCTGTCCTGAGTGTGTGCAGGCTACTGTCACTGTGAAACACCCTGAAACCAGGTGTGGTGTTGGGGGCGGGGCAAACGGACCAAGGTCCGCCAATTTGTTCAACCGGCCAATCCCGAATGACCTCTGTCAATAAAACTGATTTGATAAGTGCCACAATCAAACTTGGTTCTTCCCTTCAGGATCAGTCCTCAATGATCTGAACAGTCTGATAAGCTTCGGGTGGAAACAGCAGTAATAACCGACAGTCTGTGTCCAGTTCAAGTCCTGGATCAGAGTCTGTTATAAAACCTGCAGCTCAAAGTTCAGCTGCTACAGTTTAATAAGACTTTATCATAATTAATATTTAAGCTGCAGCAGCTTCCTACTCTGATGCTCTGACAACCACGACTCATCAACATCCATCTGTCTATTTTCAACTATTTATCAGAGGTCTGGTCTTAGGGGCAGCGGATCCACCAGAGAGTCCCAGACTCCCCCTTCCCTGTCCCTAGCTACAGTGGCAAGTTCTGACTGGGAGATCCTGAGGTGTTTCCAGGCCAGGCCGGAGATATATCTCTCAACCTAGTCCTCGGTCTGCCCTGTGGCCTCCCCCTATCTGGACGTGTAAGGAACACCTCCCTAGGGAGGCATCCTTACCAGATGCCCAAACCACCTCAGCTGGCTCCTTTCTACACAAAGGAGCAGAGGGTCTAGATCCCAGCCACCCTCCTGAGAACACCTATTTTGGCCACTTGTATCCGTAACCTTGTTCTTTGGGTCATGACCAATCGCTCATGACCACAGGTGAGAGTAGGAACGAAGACTGACTGGATCATCGAGAGCTTTGCCTTTTGTCTCAGTTCTCTTTTTTTCATCACAGCGGTGCGTTACAGTGATTTTAATACCACTCCTGCTGCGCTGATTCTTCAGCTAATCTCACACTCAAGTGTCCCCTCACGTCACGTGCGAACAAGACCGTGAGATGCTTGAACTCCTTCACTTAGGGTAAACTGTTTATGTAGCCATTAATTCCTCTGACTAGCCCGCTGATAGCCTGCTCCTATCTGAACTACAGTCCGATAGTAGTTAGCTTAGCTAGCTGAGTTATCTGGCTGAGCTCCCAGCAGGTGTGAAGGCTTTAAGGGAACTTACCTGCTCCCAGTGGGTTCATTGATTTGTTCAATCAATGGTTTCCTGCCAACAGTGGAGGAATGGTGACATCTGCTGGCCAGAGTGGGGAACAGCACCTGGTTATCCCACAAGACCAGGAGAGGAGATGGATGGATGGAAATATTTTTTTTTCAATTTCAAACAATTAATCATTAAAAGAACACGTCAGTTCTTCTGTTAGTTGATAAATGAACCTCATGTCGGGGACATTTCCAGTCTTTTCTCAGCAGTCATCAGATTCAGACAAAGACAACAAACTGATATTGACAGTGAAGTTTTTATTATGAAAAGACAGGAAAAAGACAGCAATTATCTTAAAAGGTAAAAGCTACCAACATGTTTATCTTGTAATAATCTTAAATCTTCAAAGGAACAAGTTTACAACATTCATTCAGAGGAGTTAAAAAAAAAAAAAATGTAAATAATGACTCTGAAAACATGTGATTGCCAGACAGACGTCTACAGACTGAACTGTCTGTTCAACACAGAGACACTGAGGAACCAGACCTGAACCAGACTGCAAACCCAGGATACAGAGGCTCAGTGAAGGTGGTGTTGAAGGTGTGGAGGTGGATCAGTGAGTCAGAGGAGACTCTGTAGAAGGACAGAGAGCCAGCAGGACAGTCCACATACACTGCTACTCTGTTAGAACCAGAGGAGGAGGAGGAGGAGGAGGAGATGGCTGTTTCTCTGTTGTTGTGACAGACATGGTAACCAACATCAGAGCAGCTCAGTCTCCAGGACTGATCGTTCCATCCAAACCCACTGTCTTCACTGTCTCCCATCCTTTTGATTCCTCTGTAACTCACTGATACATCAACCCTTCCTCTCCACTCCACCTCCCAGTAACAGCGACCAGTCACACCAGTTGAACACAGCAGCTGAGGTCGAAGGTCAAATCTGTCTGGATGTTTGGGATATAACTGATCCTCCTCCACATATGCCACTGTCCTGTTGTCGTCAGACAGTTTGATCCACTTGTTCACTGTGTTTTTGTCGATTGTGAGTTGACAGTAATCTGATGGAGAGAACAAGACACAGCTGCTGTTATTGATCATCTGAACAGTTATTGACAGTTTGATGAAGACTCATGATGTCAGTGATGTGACAGTGTGAAGATGGTTGAATGTGCTGCTTTGTTTCTATGAACCAAAGTCCAAACACACTTACACTTCCTCAGACCTGGTGTCAACCAATGGACTCCATCAGGCTCCACCCTGAAAGAAGAAGAGAAGAAGGAGCTGGAGTCTTCATATTGTGATGATACAGAGCAGGAGGAGATGAAGAAACACCTCATCACCTTGTCTAACAGTAAAGTGTGCACCTGCATGAAGCTCCTCCTCCTCTATCAGACAGTGTGTGTGGCTGCAGCAGCCTCTCCATACCTGAGAGTCTCCACTCTGGCCGACAGCAGCTTCACTCCTGAGGCTCCTGGATGGTTGTAGCTCAGGTCCAGCTCTCTCAGATGGGAGGGGTTGGAGCTCAGAGCTGAGGCCAGAGAAGCACAGCCTTCCTTTGTGATCAGACATCCTGACAGACTGAACACACACACCAACACACAGGAACCCTCAGTCAACACCTGCTGCTGTGTTCAAGTGTCATCAGATAAAAAGCTTGATGGATCGTCACCTGAGAGTCTCCAGTCCACAGTGTGGACTCTCCAGTCCACCAGACAGGACCTTGACTCCTGAGTCCTGCAGGTCATTTGTACTCAGGTCCAGGTGTCTGAGACTAGAGGACTGGGAGCTGAGGACTGAGGACAGAGCTTCATGGCTTATCTCTGAGAGGTTACAGCAACTAAGTCTGGAGAGATGATCATGAACAAGAAGACAAGTAAGATGTGAGTTAATCTGTGATCACCTTCAATGATGAGACTAAACAACATGAGAGAAAACAGAAGTTCATAGGGAAACAAAAAAATAACTATAACAATACTCATTTGGACCAAAGTCCACTTTACTTCTTCAAACAGTGACCAGCCAGGAGCTGCTGGTTTGTTGATCCCAGGACTGATGTTCTTGTTGTGTTGTTTTAAACAGGTTGAACCAGCAGCAGATTGTTGTGACTCAACAAGTCAGTTACAACAATCTAAATCAGGTCATCAAAACATGAATGAGGTTTTCTTAATAAACCAAAGTTTATATTTGTTCTGTTCCACACAAAGAGTAATTTGATCTCACCTGAGAGTCTCCAGTCTACAGTGTGGACTCTCCAGTCCACCAGACAGGACCTTGACTCCTGAGTCCGGGAGGTTGTTGTTACTCAGGTCCAGATGTCTGAGACTAGAGGACTGGGAGCGGAGGACTGAGGACAGAGCTCTACAGCTTCTCTCTGAGAGGTTACAGCCGCTCAGTCTGAAGAAACAACAACAAATAATCACAATGAATCTGTTACACAGCTTGGACCAAACTATCCTGAATCAATTGAACTCTTTCTACACTCACAGAGCTTTCTTGGAGGCTTCAACCACTGGCAGCAGTCTCAAAAGAACCTCCTCTGAAGCAGAGTATTTCTTCAGGTCAAACTCGTCCAGATCTCCTGATGACAGTAAGACAAAGACTAGAGCTGACCATTGAGCAGGAGACAGTTTGTCTGTGGAGAGACGTCCTGAACTCAGGGACTGTTGGATCTGCTTCACTAGAGAACGATCATTCAGTTCATTCAGACAGTGGAACAGGTTGATGGTTTTCTCTGCAGAGGGAGTCGCTTCAATCCTCCTCTTGATGTATTGGACCGTCTCCTGTGAGTCACTTCCTGTCTGTGTCATCAGACCTCGTAGAAGTTTCTGGTTGGTCGGCAGGGAAAGACCCAGGAGGAAGCGGAGGAACAAGTCCAGGTGTCCATTTGGACTCTGTAAGGCCTCATCCACTGCGCTCTGGTAGAAACAGGTCGGGGTACATTCAGCTTTTCTTTCCGACATCTCAGATGTTGGTTGTTGTTGTGACATCAGGTTGAGTCCAGAGGTGATGAAGGTCAGATGGACATGAAGAGCAGCCAGAAACTCCTGAACAATTGGATGGACGAAGCAGAACACCTTGTCCTGGTACAGGCTGCTCTCCTCTTTAAAGATCTGTGTGAACACTCCTGAGTACACTGAGGCTGCTCTGATATCGATGCCAGAGTTTGTCAGGTCTGATTCATAGAAGACCAGGTTTCGTTCTCGCAGCTGCTCAAAAGCCAGTTTTCCCAGAGACTCAATTATCTTCCTGGTTGCTGCACTCCAGTGTTGATCGGTCTCAGCTCCTCCATCATACTTGACCTTCTTCACTTTGGACTGAACCACCAGGAAGTGGATGTACAACTCTGTCAGGGTGGCTGGCAGCTCTCCTCCCTCTCTGGTCTTCAACACCTCCTCCAGAACTGTAGCAGTGATCCAGCAGAAGACTGGGATCCGGCACATCATGAAGAGGCTTCGTGATGTCTTGATGTGGGAGATGATCTTCTTGGCCTGCTCCTCATCTCTGAACCACTTCTTGAAGTACTCCTCCTTCTGTGAGTCAGTGAACCCTCTGACCTCTGTCACCATGTCAACACACTGAGCAGGGATCTGATTGGCTGCTGCAGGTCGTGTGGTTATCCAGAGGCGAGCAGAGGGAAGCAGTTTACCCCTGATGAGGTTGGTCAGCAGCACGTCCACTGAGGTGGACTCTGTCACATCAGTCAGGATCTCAGTGTTGTGGAAGTCCAGAGTAAGTCGACACTCGTCCAGACCGTCAAAGATGAAGACCACCTGGAACTGATCAAACCTGCAGATTCCTGCTTCTTTGGTTTCAGAGAAGAAGTGATGAACAAGTTCCACCAAGCTCAAGTCTTTCTCCTTCAGCACATTCAGCTCTCTGAAGGTGATGGGAAATGTGAAGTCTATGTCCTGGTTGGTTTTGTCTTCAGCCCAGTCCAGAGTGAACTTCTGTGTTAAGACTGTTTGCCCAATGCCAGCCACTCCCTTTGTCATCACTGTTCTGTTTGGTCGGTCTCTTCCAGATGGGCCTTTAAAGATGTCTTCTGGTTTGATGATTGTTTCTGCTGCATCTGGTTTCCTGGACGCTGTCTCAATCCATCTAACCTCATTTTCATCATTGACCTCTCCAGCCCCCCCCTCTGTGATGTAGAGATCTGTGTAGATCTTGTCAAGAGAAGTTGAGTTTCCTGCTTTAGAGTTCCCCACAAACACACGCTGCAACTTTTTCTTCAGGTCAGATTTGAGTTTACGTTGACAAACTGGAGCAAAACTTCCTGAGAGAAAAACACAAGAGAAAAGATCAACGACAAATTCAATTCCCCCAAAGAACAACAATATGAACATGTTTCCCTCCATGTCTTGATGTCAGTGAACGTCTCATTTGAAAAATCCTCTTACTGTGCTGCAGATGCTCAGCCAGTACCGCCTGCTCCATCCTCCTTAGGAAGATCAGTGTGATCTTCAGTAATGCCTCTCTGCTCCTCCTCTGCTCTTCATCCTCACTGCCCAACACCACCTCATCCTCCCTCTGGCTCCCTGAGCATTCTGGGTAATCTGGACTCAGAGACTTGTGGATCTTCTTCAACTCACTCTTGACAAAAGTGACCATGTTCTCCTCCAGCAGCTGGAACAGAAACTCTATGAGTGACAGCATCAAACTAAAACCATGGGGCCAAACATCAGATCCATGTTGGACAGACTGACAATCCACTGGTGTCAAAGTGCAGCATGGAGATGATTGTGAACACAACAGATGTAACAGCCGCTGTTGGACATGTCCTCACCTTAAATATGGAGTCCAGGTGTGTTTGATGCTGCTGGGCAGACTGACCACTGGGAACCTCTGAGCTCTCCTGGTCCACTCTGTGAAGGAATCATGGAGAATGAGCTCACATCATGTCTGTCCACACAGACACACAAGCTGAAGGTCCATGAAGTCAGGTTTGATGTGACAGACAATTTTTCAGGTCTACTTTCTCTTAGTTCTCAATTAGATTCAGAGGTCCCCACTTTTGGAACATGTTACCAGTCCACATTAGAAACTGCCCAGTCATAAAGTCTTTTATAAAGCAAATTTTTGGCCCAGTTGAGCAATGCACAACCACCTGCTTCCACTACATCACAACATAACATAACTTTTCTTCACTGTTTTATTTTACCTTCCAGTGTGGATTTTCACAACACAGAGACACTTTGACCTCTGACCTCTTCCAATGACACGTCATACAACTGGTTGTTTTCTATGTTAACTTCAGTCTGAGTGTCAGTTACTGCTTACATCTGATCAGCTGATCCTCCTCCTCCTTTCAACTCAGTGAACCAGTCTTTTGACATGCTGCTCTTTAGAGACAGACAGCTGGGTCCAGGACAGTCTGGTCTCTGCTGCTGGATCCTGAAACAACAACACAACTGTTAATGTGCATGTTGGAGGAAACTGATTAAAAATGTTTTTAATCGTTTAATAAATGCAGCAAGTGACTTTTAGTGAGAAAAGTTCACAAGAGAACGATCATTCAGTCTGAGTTACAGTTACAGCTTACTTCTGATCAGCTGATCCTCCTCCTCCTTTCAACTCAGTGAACCAGTCCTTTGACATGTTGCTCTTCAGAGACAGACAGCTGGGTACAGGAGAGTCTGGTCTCTGCTGCTGGATCCTGAAACAACAACACAACTGATAAATGTACATGTTGGAGAAAACTGTCTGAAAAATGTCTTCAGTTTAGTTTATTTGAAAGGGACAATGCACATTAATAAACATTGTATTAAAAAAACACACATTTTCATCGATTGTCCCTTTGCCAGTTTGTACAAGGCAACCTTTAAAAAGAACAACAACTGACTTTTAATGAGAAAAGTGTTTCTGACTGTTACAAGTTCTGACCATCCATCAATAGATTGACTGAACACATTGATTTTAATGTTAATAATAATGATGGAGCAGTGATCTGAATCATGGACACTTAGAGATCCTTATCTGACCTTTGATCTCTGGCCTGGGTCTCATGTTCCCGACACAGTTTCTTAGAGGGAGGGGCTTCCTCCCCCATGTCCTCACACTGATCCATGCTGCTGAGTTCACACGTCACACTTTGTAGCTTCACCTGCAGAGGAAACGCACATCATTACCAGCTCATATGTCCATCATGTGTCCAGCTGCTCCTCCTGTGATTGGCTCTTCTTCTCTCTTTCAGTGTGAGGAAGAGGAAGCTGATGCACTTCTACTCCCAGTTCACTAGATGGAGCCATGGAGTTCAGACAGCAGGAGAGCAGCAGTCAGCATCAAGGGGGGAGTTGTGGGTTCTCCAAGTGAAGACCACTTCTGCGTTCAAAAAGCTGCAGTACCCCGGCGGCCTCTGGGGGCTGGGATCAGAAGGGAGCAACTCCAATTTATTTACAGCCTGGTACATTTTATGTTTTTGGTCTCTACCGATAGTTTCCACCTCCATGAACACTGTGAGGGGGGGGGGGATTTTTTTTGTACCACAACCGTTTTAGTATTGTTTAGGCTTCAAATTTGTGCATAAATTACGTTGAGTGACAGGTTCA